>NW_006408655.1:2297103-2311637 GCF_000296735.1 Chrysochloris asiatica
CGTAGGCCCAATAGAATGGGACACTGTCTGGTCCTGTGCCATCCTCAAAACTGTTGTTATGTATGAGCCCATTGTTGCTGCCACTGTGTCAGTCCATCTCTTGGGGGTCTTCCTCTTCTTTTATGACCCTTTACTTTGCCATGCATGACATCCTTCTTCAGGGACTGATCCCTTCTGACAAAATGCCCAAGTTTGGCAGCTCAAATACACCAGCTGCTCCTTGGAAATCCTATACAAGTTTTCTATGAGTCAGAACCTACTCAACAGCAATTAACAATAGCAAGATTATCATTTAGTAGTGTCCAGTTCATGGGGGATAAGAAGAGACCATTCTAGATATTTAAGTAGAGAGGGATGTAATATAGAGATCTGTATAAAGGTACTGATCAGGCTAAAGGAGGAAAGGGGAGTGTTAACTAACTGTCACTGTCTCTCAGCCTAAGATTCCCACTTTCACAGCTATATCGCTAAACTCCATGGCTGCTGGACTGTTTCTTTTATGCATTTGATCGTAGTTGCCTGCAACTGCCATGAGGACTACAACAACCAGGAGTAGAATGACATTTCCCTTCTGCTTAGCTTTCCACTGATGAATCTAACCAGAAACCTGGCAACAGAAGCTAGAAATATAATTCAGAATGTAATGCATGAATGTGAGAGAAGAGGCATAAGTGGCCTCTTGGAAACTGTTATTAGGAAATCAAAGATTTTGTCTAGATGGCAGGGGTTTGTTTGGTTTTCAATTATATCCCTAGTACCTATTCCAGTGCCTGAGACATGTACAATAGGTGTTTAGTAAATGTTCATGAGTGAATTCTCAGCAGTGGATGATTTCTAAGAACTGTAGTCACATAGTCCTTTAAAAAGCTCCTGGAGCAGCTATTATGAGCTCAGCTGAGGTCTTCATGTTTTCCAGTCCCAACATCTGCTACATTACCTCTCTAAGTCTTCCTGAGACAGGAAGTCTAGCATATTTTACAGTCTGTTTACTAGAAACAGACCACCCATAACATTTCTATATTTTAGTTACTTATAAGCTATTTTATAGTTTAAGTGGTTTTACTCACTTTGAAGGACTACCTTTCCCTAAGGACAGAGGAGAAAACACCTGGCAGGGGCTAGAACTAGAGTTCTGAATAATTGCGCAGGTACAATATCCCAGAATAAGCTTTGTCTGCCTCTAGTAGGGGCCTTTGCATCAGAATCCATTTGAAGAAATGTTGTGCATATATCCAATTAGCATGGCTCCTCCTAAATGGGCTGTTGTTGTTAAGTGCCGTGGAGTCTGTTCCAACTCATAGCAACCCTGTATAGGGATCCCAAAGAACAGCTTGTGGGTGTGAACTGCCGACCTTGTGGTTTGAAGTCCAATGCTGATCCTATAGTGCTATACCAGAGATTCCCTCCTATCCCAATGAATTAACATAATGTCTTTTCACCACCTAATTTTTTTTTAAAACCACAACAAAGTCATTGTTGGAACTGATGGTTAAGCATTGCATTAAATTCTCCCCATCTCCACTTGCAAGCCTCTTTCCTGTAATAAACTTTTGCTTATATGGAAATTCTGCCTCTACTGACTATTCTTAATCAGTAGAATATAAGAGCCCTCTCTCATAGGGGACATGTGCAATTAGCACTCCTGGGAACAAATTCTGGCAATCTTGAATGAAATGACAAATTTGTCCTTGTTCTGGACCACAGTCTACCCAAGGCAATCACCTGAGCCTGACAAATGAACATTGCAGCAGTTGCCCATGTCCTTCCATCCAGTAGGGTGACCTTCCACTGTTGTATCTATCTCTTCCATATTTTGGTTTCCACCTGAGCAAACTTTTTTTTTTTTACTTTTTATTGAGAAGTGAGTGAAGGTTTACAAAGCAGATAATCAGTTTTGCATTAGAAAATGTAACCTCCATGTACTATCCAGCAGTATTTACTTCTATTCATGTTAACTCTCAAATTCTTCTCTGCCTCCTGCTACTTTCACCTGCTTTCCTCTGTTAACTTCCCTCTTATTGCATATTGCCTTCCCATCATCCATGTTAGCATGAGTCTGTCCTCTAGCCTGTGAATAATTTTCCTTTTCCATGCTGGTTACCTTCATAGAATGTTTCTTTTTATCAAGAAAACCTTAACTTTTTACAACAGTGGTCTCATGCACTATTTGTCCTTTTGTAATTGACAAATTTCATGCAGCAAAATGTCCCCTAGATTAACCTGCTGGTTTCTTTGTTCTATATTTTCTGGCTGAGTTTATTTTATTTGTGGATTTTTCTTTCCTTTTCTCTTCTGCTGTGTTAATGCTTACTAAATCTTTCTGATTTTCCTCTTTTACATTTTGATGTAAAGCTATACTAATTTTCTTTGAGGTTATTCTGTAATTTATCAGTTTTTTTCCTCCATTTAAATGTCTGTTTTATCTTGAAATCTATTTGACTTCCTTGCCATTTTAAAGTTCTGTATCTGTACTCTTTTCTAGTTTTGCTTTGTAGTTGGGTTCGTTGTAAATTTATGTATCTGGCTCCCTATTTTCAGTCTTGTAGATTTTTTCTTTTGCTTAAAATACTTTTGTATGTGAATTGAATTCTGAGTGGTGTTATCATGTATGTTGATTTCAGGTTGTTGTCTATTGTTTTTTTCTCAATCCAAAGAACATCTATCATTCTTTTTTGTAAAGGTGGTATGGTTATTACAAATTTCTTTAGATTTAGAAATGTCCTAATTTCACCATTGTGTTTGAGGGACGGCTTTGCTGAATATATGATTCTGGATTTGCAATTTTTTCTAAGAGTTTTGCATTTGTCATTCCATTGTTTTTTTGCCTGCTTGGTTTCTGCTGAGAAATCAGTCTTATTTGTTTTCCTTTGCAGGCAGCTTTTCATTTTTCATGAGCTGCTGTCAGGATTATTTCTTTGTCTTTAGTTCTGAAAATTTTGATTATGATATGTCTTGGTGATTTTCTTTTGTGATCTGTCCTGTATGGAATTCACTCAGCTTCTTGTTTGCTTATCTTCTCATCTGTCATCATGTTAGGATAGTTTTCTTCCAACAACTCCTGAAAAAGTTTTTCTATTTTTTTAAATTTTCTCTTCCTGTCTGGGAATTCTGATCACCCATAATTATTCTACTTAATGGTGTCCCACATAATTTTTAGGACTTCTTTGGATTTGTTCTTTTGTCATTTTTCCTCTGATTGTTCTTCTAGAATAATATTGAGAGATTTATCTTCAAGCTCACTAATTTGAGCTTCCATTGCTTCAAATCTACAATCTACACCTTTGCCATTTAAATGTATTGTCCATTTCTGAAATCTTAGTATTTATCAGCTAGATTTCTAGTTGTAGGTTTTTTATTGTTTCAAAATTTGCCTTTATTTTGTCTGCTTGTTCTTGTGTTTTCTTGATTTCTTCTAAACTTCTTTTCTGTGTTCTCTTGCTTTCCTATCAATACTTTGAAGGTACCAAAATATAATTATTTTGAATTATTTTTCAGATAGTTCCATTACCTTCTCTTCATCAGAGATGTTTTCTGATTCTACATCTTGGTCATTTGTTTGATTCATTCTCTCTTGTTTCTTTGTGTTAGCTAAAATTGTCTTTTGTCTCTGAGACATTGAGCTGTGGCTAGATTTGTATTTATTTAATGATTATATGTTTGATGTATCCTTAGGCTCTCACCAACTGTCTCCTGTGAGTGTTGTTAGACATGGGTGGCATGTGTCCCATTCTGTTTGCTCTTCATGCACTTTCCTTTAAGGTGGGTTTGACTAATGTTGGTGGATGTCTAATCATTGACTAGAGCTAATCGTTGGTCAGGTGGTATAGCAACTGGTATGGCTCTTGCCCAGTGGGTGGAGCTACAGAGAGTACAGTGTGTCAGGGCAATATAGACATGGTTTCTGTCTCCTGTTCGGTGGGAAAGAGAACCCTCCCCCATAACACATACAACAACAACAAAAATCTGGAATAAATAAACAAGCAATCAACAATAAAAAGAGAAAATCCTAAAGGAGAAATAAAAACAGGCGGCAACCAGAAAAAAGAATGCAGTAACTCAAAAAGAGAAAAAGAAGGCCAGGAAATGGGAATGAGAGAGTCTGTGATAGTGTTGGACTTTGTTGGAACTGGTAAATATCTACAGGATTGCAGCCCATCCTTTTCTCTTTTGTTTACTGGATGGCTTTTCCACCAGTAACTTTGTTTTTAACTCCTTGCTATTTCTGAAATATTTTTGTCTTTCAGTGGAGACCCAGAGTGTGTCTCTGTGTTGGAAGATTTCTGTTAATGTGTGTCATCCTTGTGAATCTCACCATTGCCTTTTGAGCCCTGGGAACCTCTGCGTAAGTGTCTGCATTGCTATTATTTTGGCTTCTTGTTTTGTAGAAGAAAACTGTTTTGTTTCTTTTTATTGGATACCCTGAAAGTCCTTTATTGGTTGAATGAGGGTGTGTATTGTTCCTAAATCCTTTACTCTCTGGATGGGCTTGTGAGCTGTTTGTCCTGGTTAAGGAATTAAATGTATGTATGTGTGAGCATTACTATTGTTGGACTTCTTGCTTTGTTAGCCTAGTTTAGTGTTATACTCCCAGGAATATTAAGAGACTACAGTTTAAGATAGACTGGGAGAGTAACTGCATAGAAATTGTTGTGGTTTCTTGCTTTGCTATTTTCAATGTCTATATTTTTCCTCAGAATGGTTAAATGTTTCATTTATCCTTGTTAATTGTGTAAAGAAACTAAGGTGGAGGGAAATTTATCAATTTCTTTCAAATATTCAGGCTTTATTAAATACCAATTTCACCTCTAAAGAAAGGTGTATAGCTGCTTATATTTGTGCATGTGTATTGTTTTGTTTTATGCTATATTGTTCTAAAAATGTTATGCTGTTGTAATTTACAATATTGTGAAGTGAATTATAAGTCTGGTTAATCTTATACATAGAAGCTTGGTCCTGGTTCCCCTTCCCCATAAGATTTACATGAAGTTCTTTTTAACAATGTTCTGTTAAAAAAAAAAAATCCATTTATTCTGATAGCTGTATAATCAGGTTTTCTCAAGTAATTCTCATAAAAGTACGATGTTTTCATTATTTTGTAAATCTGAATCTTTGGTCATTGAACTTGATCACAACTCTGTTTCTTTTTAATTTGACAGCACAAAAGCTGGTGGCGTTAACTGAGAATTACTACTTAAACCATAAAGATATATTCAGATATTTAAAAACTATGATTTAATATATAGAAAATATTGTTTCAAAACTTACATGGTACATTTAACAGAGCATAATGTAGAATGTCTATATTACAGTTATTTCTGTTGAAAGTTTTTAAACTGATTTTATTTGGTTGCTTTACATCATTTTTAAATCGGTTACTATTAAAAATTATTATTCTTGTGGGTTAATTGCAGCCCTATGGGCTTTATCATCTGTAGTTGAATAAATTGGGCAGCATTGATGTGCAGGGTCATGGCCAGCACCTTCCGAAAAATAAACAAGTTCTGAGTTAGGTTAATTCGAGAGCAAAATGCACTCTTATCTTTGAAAATACTGAGTAAATTCAAGGCCATCCTGTCAGCAGAATACATTCCGATGGTAGATTTTCCATAAGAAAAAAAAAAAAAATGATTTTGCATTTTATTACTAAGTCTGCAGCAGACACTAGAAAAAAATTACAAAACATAGATGCAGGATCCCAGACTCCACTTTCATTTCTGATTGAGGAAACCTTTAAGGTCTTTAACAACAGAAATCTGGCATCCAAAAGTAAAATGAAAAAGCTCAATTGTTTGCCATGGTATTGCACGACCTAGCTCATGATAGCCTGAATGGAAGTTTCCTCATCAATAGGATAAGTATTGAGCCAGACCAATGTGGATACTACAAAAGGAAAGGGCACTGGAACACAGAGTTTCCTGAACATCCTAATGCAGGAGGTCAGTTGAGTTACTCTGGAGGACAGCTTGACAAGGTACACCATCACTGCTGTCCCTTTCTTTGGAGGCAGAAGAACTGGCAGGTCTGGAGGTCTGAGCAGTTTATGGTCAAGAGACCATTGCCATTTCCACAGCAGAGCTTTAGATTACTACTGATGTGGGAGGTATGGAGAATGAATTTTTATCAGACACAGGAACTCTCTTCTCTGTTTTGACCCCAAATTTAGGCCTACTCTTTGGTCATGACTGTACAATCATTGGGGTTGACAGAAAGCCCAAGGAAACTCAGCCTGAAGAGGACACACATACTGAAAAGCCAAAATATACCGGGGACCCGAGGAAGGCCTAAATTCGTAAAGCTAATCATAAAGCTTATTGTAGGAGGAATAATTCTGGACAGTCTTTTCCTTGCTTATCTCTTCTAGTTTGAGTTCACAACCCCTTTGGGGAAGCATACGTTTTGTCCCTGTTGGATGTAGGTTCCAAACAGTCAGCATGCAACTTAAGATGGTCAAGCCCCATCTTATCCTGTTCCCTAGCCAGCATGATTATGTACCAAATAGCATTAGAGAATTTGCTGGCAGAAAAGGTAGAGTGTGTTGCAAGTGAGGTTGAGATTTCTACAGAAAGATAGCCCAGTTTCAGATGAGCCAGAAGATTTGGAACCAAATCAAGAACTATCAGCTGTCAATTACCTCTTTCTTACTTTTTTGTAATAACCTCATATGCATGTGAAAGCTGGACAGTGAATAAGGAAGACCGTAGAAGGATTGATGCATTTGAGTTCTGCTGTTGGTAGAGAATATTGAAAATGCCGTGGACTGCCAAAAGAACAATCAGATCTGTGTTGGAAGAAGCACAGCTAGAGTACTCCTTGAAAGCCAGGATGGCCAGACTTCGTCTTTCATACTTTGGACATATTGTCAGGGGGAACCAGTCACTGGAGAAAGATATCATGTTTGATAAAGTGGAGGGTCAGAGAAAATGAGGAAAATACCCAGTGAGATGGATTGGTACACTGGCAGCATCAGCGGACGCAAACATAGCACAATTGTGAGGTTGGCCCAGGATTGGGCAGTATTTCTTTCTGTTGTGCATAGGGTCGCTATGAGTAGGTACCAACTCGTCGGTACCTAACAACAACAATAACAACAACCTTATTTTGAGATCTTTGATGGTCATTTTTTTTGCTATTAATCTTTGGCCTGAGCTCTGGTAGCATAGTTGATTATACACTGGGATGCTAACCACAAGTTCAGAAGTTCCAATCTACCAGCTGCTTCATGGGAGAAAGATGAGGCTTTCTGCTCCTGTGAAGATTTATAGTCTCAGAAACTCTATACGTGGTCACTGTGAGGCAGAACTGACTCGATACCACACAACCACTGCCAACAACAACCAATCTTTGGCCCATGCATACTTAATTTTCTAGTTAAGATTGCATCCTCAATATTGTAGCGGTTTCATACTAAGCTTATAGTCATGCAAGTTTTCCAGCCTATCCCAAAGGAAGAAGCCCTGGAGACATACAAAACATTAGAGCAGTCAGTGAGAGATTTGTATTCTGTCAAGCAGACTACTATGTGACCTCCATCTATTGTCACATAAAGAATTCCAAGTGTGAAATCTCACTGTGGGGAGTGAGACTGGGAGTGTGGGGGTACTCTTGGAAAGAACTATAAGGTAAGCAAAGGCTTTATCTAGAGGACAGGTGATTTCTCTGGTTCTCTACTGAATCCCCAATGCCTGGGACATAAAGAGTGGGCACTCAGTAAATGTTCATTGAGTTTATTCTTAGCTTTAGATTATTTCTAAGAACTGTAGCCTCATTGGTTGTTTCGTATTTAAGTATCACTGAGTCAGTTCTGACTTAGAATAACCCTGTATAGGGCTTTCAAGGAGCGGCTGGTGAGTGAACCGCTGACTTGTGGGTCAAAACATCCTTTCTGTCATGTGCTGTATCCTATAGTGCCATACCAGCAATCCATAGCCTCCTGAAATGCCCTCTGAGAAGCTATGTTGGGCCCAACTGAGACCCTCATGTGGCCTGACCCTAACATCTGCTATTTTACCTCTCCAAGTTTCCCTAAGACTAGGGGGCCTCTTAAAATGTGAAAGCATTCATCACAAGACCTTGCCCATTTTACAATCTGTTTCTTGTAAACAGACCACCTGTATTTTACTTTTTTGTAAGATATTTTACAAGCTTACTAGTTTTACTTGCCTTGAAGGATGACCTTTCCCTTGGGGCAGAGGTAAATATACCAGCCTTTGGCAGAGGCTAGAACCAGAGTTCAGAACTATGAATATACAGTATCTCAGACTAGTTTTGTCTGTGTGTATCTTTGAGGTGGAATCAATCTTCAAGAAATGTTGCTCCTGCACCCAATTAACATGGCCCCTCCTAAATGAACTAGTTCCTGGAAATTCCCAACCATCCCCATGAATATACATGAAGACTTTTCCCACTTAAAAATTTTTTAAACCCCAGCAAAATCTTTGTTAGGAGAGTCAAGGTTTAAATATTGCAGTCAGCCCTCCCTGTCTCTTCTCACAAGCCTCTTTCAAATAATAAACTTTTGCTTATATGGAAACTCTGCCTCTCCTGACCATTCTTAATTAGTAGAAAACGAAAATCCTCAGGTGTAGTGCAAAAGTACAATTGGGACTCCTGTTAACAAGTGTACAGAAGATTGAGTGACAGGCTGAGATATGTTGGAAAAATAACTATCCCAATGCTCAATTTGCTTTCATTTCTAAGAGTACCATTTCCCTCTCCAGCTTAAATTTGAACACATGTATTTTTTTCTGTTGAAATTTTATTTGTTGTTAAGTGCCATCAAGTCAGTTCTGACTCATAGCAATCCTATATAGGGTTTCCGAGGAGCAGCTGGTGAGTTTGAACTGCTGACCTTATGACTCTCAGTCCAGTGTTCATTCTATAGGACCACAAGAGTAGGTAGATCAATAAAGGAATCTCTGGGTGGTACAAAGGTTTAATGCGCTTTGCTGAAAACACCAAGTTTAGAGGTTCAAGTCCATGCAGAGGCACTTCAGAAGAAAGCCCTGATGATCTACTTCTGAAAAATCAGCCTTTGAAAACCCCATGGAGTACAGACCTACTTTGACACACATGGGAGGGCCATGGTTTAAAATCAACTTGATGACCACTGGTTTGACTCTTGGTTTTATTTAGGATGCTGTTGTTTGTTAAGTGCCATCAAGTCAGTTCCAACTCATAGCTTGTATAGGATTTCTGAGGAGGGGTTTAAAGGTTTGAACCACCCACCTAGCGGTTAGGAGTTCAGTGCTTATCCACACCAGGGTACTGTATTTAGTATGAATGATTTAATGTAAAATCTAGTTAATTAAAAACATTCCCATCACTATCCTCTGGTATAATATTATTATGGCTTAATCAAAATGAATAATGAGGTCAACTGATTGGAATAAATCCATATTTGTGCCCATTCCAAAGAGGTGACCCAATGTATTGAGGAAATAATCAGACAATATCATTGTCTCACGCTAGTAAAATTTTGCAAAAGATGATTCAAAGATGGCTGCAACAGTACATTGACAGGGAACTGACAGAGGTTCAGGCCAGATTCAGATGGGGCATGGAACAAGTGATATCATTGCTGACATCAGATGGATCTTGACTGAAAGCAGAGAATACCAGAAAAATGCTTACCTCCCTGTGCTTTCCTGACTTTGCAAAGACTTTTAACTTTGTGGATAATGAGTATTCTGGGACACTTAATTGTGTTCTTGAGAACATATAGATCAAAATGCAGTCATTTGGATAGAACAAGAGGATACTGAATAGTCTAAAATCAGGAAAGGTTGTATTCTTTCATCATATTTATTCAATCTGTCAGCCAAGCAAATAATCTGAGAAGCTTGGTTATATGAAGAAGAAAGTGGCATCAGGTTTTAAGGAAAACTCATTAACAACTTGTGATATACAGATCATGTAACCTTGCTTGCTGGAAGCAAAGAGAACTTAAATAATTACTGCTGAAGATCAAAGACCACAGCCTTCAGTATGGGTTGTGCCTTAATGCAAAGGAAACAAGATTCCTCTCCACTGGACCCCAAAATAATACTATTGATAAATGAAGAAAAGACTGACGTTGTCAAAGACTTCATTTTTTATTGGATCCACCAATACTCATGGAAGCAACAGTCAAGATATCAATGATTTATTGCATTAAGCAAATCTACTGCACAATACCTCTTTAAAGTGTTCAAGAGCAAAGATTTCAGTTTGAGGACTAAGGTGTATTTAGTCCTGACCTAAGCTGAGGTATTTTCAATAGCTTAATGTCCATTTGAAAGTTAATAAGGAAAACCATAGAATAATTGATGCATTTGAGTTATGGTGTTGGAGAAGAATATTAAAAGTATCATGGACTGCTAGAAGAACAAACAAATCTGTGTTGGAAGAAGTACACCCAGAATGCTCTTTAGAAGCCAGGATGATGAGACTTCTCTCATTGTTGTTGTTAACTGCCATCTAGTCAGTTCTGACTCATTAACAACCCCGTATAGGGTTTCTGAGGAGCAGCTGGTGAGTCTGAGTCACCGACCTTGCAGTTCAAACTGATCCTGAGGTCGCATGCTCATCCTATGGGGACTCTTTCTCTCATACTTCAGACATATTATCAGGAGGGATCAGTCTCCAGAAAAGGACATCAGGCTAGGTAAAGTGGAAGTTCTATGAAAAATAGGAAGACTCTCAACAAGATAGATTGGCACAGTGGCAACGGACTCAAGCTTAATAAAGATTGTGAGGATGGCCCAGGACTGGGCAGTCTTTCATTCTTTTGTGCATAAGGTTTCTATGAATTAGAACCAAATCAATGGCACATAACAACAACAAAGAGGAGCTATCTATCTTTATTCATTGTTGTTTGTTGAACTGAATTGTGGAACTTATGATTTGTGACTTCAGAAAGGATTTGTAAAGGAAAGAAAACTAAGTAGCTCAAATCTTAAGAGCCTTCTTGCTCAGTGTCATGGACTGAAGTGTGTCACCCAAGATATGCACTGTAAATCATAAATGCCTCTTTACACAAAAAATACTGACCTTTCTACTTGTAGTTATGATTCCTTTTTGAAATGGATTTTGTTTGTTATGTTAATGAGACAGTAAGATGTGTCTTAAATCAATTTGTTTTCAGACATAAAGGAGTAGATTAAGCAAACCAGCACCAATGGAGGGCAATATAAATGCCAAATCATATTCTAGGAACGTAGGAATAGAAGCTGTAAACAGATGAGGACTTTCTCTAAAATACGACAGGGAAAGAGAGTTTTCCTCTACAGTTAGCTCCCTGAATTCACACTTCAAGTTTCCTAAAGTGTAAAAAACTAACTTCTGTTTGTTAGAACCACCTACTTGTTATATTTCTGTTGTAACAGCACTAGATAACTAAGAAACTGAATAATCTGATTGATTTCTATAGTTCTTATCTGCTTTTCAAGATTTTAAAGGAAGAATTGGTAATATTGATGGAGTTGGGATGTATATGTTAGTCCATACTGAAAATTTTAATATTATACTAGGCCTAACATAGAAATCTGGATCGTGCAATGATTAAGCAATCAGCTGTTAGTGAAAAGATTGGTGGTTTGAACCCACCCAGAGGATCCATGGCAGAAAGACTAGGTAATCCACTTCTGTAAAGTTTATAGTTTTTGTTAAGTGCTGTTGAGTAGGTTCCAATTCACAGTGAACCTGTATAGGGTTTACAGAGAGCAACTGGTGGGTTTGAATTGCTGACCTCGTGGGTCAAGCTGACCTTACATTCAAGTGCTTATCCTGCAGCACCCAAGAAAATGCTATGAGGAAGTTCTACCATTGTATGGGGTCAGTCTGAGTTGAAAATTAACTTGATGGTACCTGACAACAATGATCACAGGCCTGACATATGATTTTTACATACATTTTATTTACATTTTACATAAAATTTTTGTGAGATGTTTAAATATTTAGGTATAATCATTCATAAAATTTGGAGTTTATTCTTTAATATTAACTCAATCTCCAGAACCTGAAAATCCCATTGCCAGTTGGGATATTCTATGGATAGTGCATTTTATTTAGTTTATCATTTTTGTAAGGACAGTAGAAATTGTTAGTTCAGTCTCATTGACAGTATATTAAAGGAAGTATATTTCTAAATTTTGAAGAAAACTATCTCCTTATATTCTTATGACTTCCTGTAAATGGCACATGAAAAGACCTATAATAATGACTAGATGAAACTCTTAGCACTTGAGTCCTAGTGCAAATAATAAATATACAGAAATGCCCTAGGTATTTATGATTATCAAACATGTTCATGTTTCACAGAAAACTTTAGCTCAAATAAAATTATGAATCTATTATTTAAATGAGGTAAAGGATTATATGGTTCTTTATGCAGAAAATATATCTCATTTCTCTACTTTATTATCTCATTTGGTTTTAGATGAAGAAGATCAGATTGTATAATGAGGAAACCCGTTCTCATTTTCACCAAGACTGCCCAAATTTAATACATGTGCTTCAAGCTTCATTCTCCTTCTAAGTAATAAGCTGTTATGTGTCTTTTTTGTGTGTGTCAAATATGGGCAAAGGCGTTGTGGAGCTTCTAATTTTGCTTTGCTTAACTGCCTGTAATGATATTGACTGAAGTGGCTATAGCTTATTCTGATTTTAAGAGGTATAATTTAATACTGGCACTGTAGGGTGAGCACTGGACCACTAACTACAAGGTCATCTGTTCAAATCTACCAGCCACTCCTTGGAAACCCTAGACAGAGTCACTATGATTTAGAACCAGCTCCACAGCACACAACAACAACAACAACCACTATTTATAATATGCTTTTAAGAGTTTCCGTTATATAAATTATTAGAGGAAGCATCCAAAGACAAATTCCTGAACTATTCCTAACAATTTGCAAAGTCTTTATGCACAACTGAGAAATAAACAATTTGATAATATATATATCAAAATCTAGGTCTATGAAGGGTTTTTCTTTTTTTTTTCCTCTCAGAAAATTACTTCAAAGGTAATGATTAAACATTTGTACTCTTAATGTCTTTTTAAGTTATTGTGTATTTTTGTTGAATTTAAGGAGCTCTGGTAGTATAGTAATTACAAGTTAGGCTGCTGACCTCAAGGACAGCAGTTTGAAACTACCAGCTGTGTCATGGGAGAAAGATGAGGTTTTCTGCTCCTGTAAAGATTTACAGCCTTGGGAACCATATTTAGGGTTGCTATAAGTTAGAACCAACTCCCCAGAACACCACTACAACCACCAACACCACCATCATGTGGAATTTACTCCAGAGAATACTTAAGGCTAACATAGAATTATATTTTACTTTTCCCCTCATAAACACTGTCAAATCTTAAACATGCAGAGAAACACCAAAAATTAATGCAAAAGAATATATTTATTGTCAGTAGATATGATTTAAATTGGGCATTGTCAAACTGAGTATTAGAAAGGAAGTCTGAAGAGAGGACTGTGAAAGTAAGTTATATAGATTGTTGTTATGTCAGTTCCTCAGAAGAAAACATCAAACTACAAACAGGGTTTCAGTGTCTATTGGTTAAAGAAATAAAATCCCCAAGGAAACATCATACATCCTAAAACACAGCCTCTTATAAGGAACTCAAGGAGCCCCGGTAGCAAAATAGACTGCCAACCACAAGGTCAGCAGTTCAAATCCACCAGCTGCTGTGCTGGAGAAAGGTGAGGCTTTCTGCTTCCATTAAGATGTAGCTAGAAGCTTAGTGTTTACTTTAAATCATAAGTCTCATTTGGCTAGGCAGCATGTGGAGAGTTCCAGGAGATACAGGCTGAAGAATCTGACATGGATGAGGAGATGAGAGGTAGCTGTGTGCTTAGGATCTAGAGGAAAGGAGTCTGATGACATTCACCTAAGCAATCGGAACAGTTCAGTCCTGGAGATAAAGGTGGAAAATGGGGCAGGCATTGATTCACTTACTAATATGGAAAATAGTTCTTGTGTGGGAAATTGTGCAGAATTATCAGAACCTTGGTACTGATTAGGTAAGGGAGGAATGCTGAAACTGCAAAGAGATTGGTGGTATTTTAAGACACATCTATGTGATGAGAAAACACTTACACATTTATAAAGGTCCTTTGCATTGATAGTAAATCTATATAGAACAGTAAATACTGAAAAAAACATTAAAAAAGGTAATAGAAAATTTGAAATTGATATATTTTCTGCTCTTTTTGTTCTTTGGCAAGAAATCAGGAAAGTCTACAGAGTGTCCTCTTACTTCCACCTTTACTAGAAGTTAATGTTTATGAAGCTTGCTCCCTATTTGCTATGTTGTGATTTTTCCCTCATTATTTCCTCCCCTGAGAAGCCCGGGTGGTGCAGTGGCCAAGTACTGAAAGGACAGTAGTTTGAACTGGCTGGCTACTCTGTGGGGAGAAAAGGTAGCAGAAAATGAAATCTTCCAAAAAGATTTCAGCCTTGGAAACCCTATGGGCAATATTACTGTACTCTGTAGGATGATAGAAAAGCTCCAAATTATCAGTCAAAACAAAACCAGGGGCAGA
>NW_006408655.1:2313427-2315149 GCF_000296735.1 Chrysochloris asiatica
AGGATCGGGCAGTGTTTCATTCTGCTGTGCATAAGGTTGCTATGAGTCGGTACCAATTCGATGGCACCTAACAACAACAACATAGGACCTCTTGTATTGGAATTGACTTGACAATGAGTTATATTCTCCTCCTGAGTCTTTTTCCTGGAACCTCTCAGAAACTCACTGCCATCAAGTAAATTCCAGCGCATAGTGTTTCTGAGGCTCTAAGCGTCCTCTTTCTCCTGAGAGCAGCTGGTGGGTTTGAACTGCAAACTTTGTGATTAGTTGTCCAGTGCTTATCCTACAGCTCCACCAGGATTCCCTTCCTGGAGTTCCAACCTCCATTAATGGAAGTGAAGATCAAGTACTTCTACCTTATGGAATTGAGGTCCTTTCAATTATGGTGATTTTCTTTTTCTAATTTCTTTGTTGATCTCTTTGACTCTTTTCTTCTAGCCTGTGCTTGATGACAAAAACAGAAAAGAAAGCTAAAATACAGCCATCTCCAAGTGGAGGTTTGGTGGGAGAGGTAAGTTATTTGAAATTACTAGGAAAGTTTCTTTTTCATATTACCATATTTATGGTAATATCTGTTAAATAGCAAAATATGTCTTGGGCAAGCCACTTGAACACTGTAGACATTGGTTTCTTCATTTGTGTAGTTTTAATGTTTCTTTATATTGCAATCATTGACTATGTTATACTTTATAGTGTACATATTTCTCATACAGATCACACTACCTTGAGTTACTTCATTAATTTTTAAATTCACTAAATATTGTAGAAAATGAGTAAATATAGATAAATAAACTAACAATAACAAAGCAAGTTACTTGAACACCGCTATTCAGAAATTACTACTCTTTGCAACTTGGTGTATGTACTCTTTAATCTTTTTTTCCCCCATGGACATATACCTGATAAATGAATTTAAACTGTTATTATAGTTTATATTTGATAGTATGTTATTTACATTTACTACATTGTGAATTACTTCCATTATAAAAATATGAAATGCATTACAATTTCTAGTTCCTTGTATATTCAATTAGGACTGAATTGTAGTTTATCTCAACAGTGCCAGACTGATGGCATTTATGTTGATTTAATCTAACTTTTTTCAGTATTTTTAATAGCTGTTGTTGTTAGGTGTCATCGAGTTAGTTCTCACCTATAGCGACCCTTTGCACAATAGAACAGAACACAGCATTTTCCTACACCATCATCACAATTGTTATTAAGTTCGAGCCCATTGCTACTCCCACTGTATCAATCCATCTTGTTGGGAGTAGTCTTTTTTGTTGACACTTCACTTTATCAAATATGATGTCCTATTCCAGGGACCGGTCCCTCCTGATAACATGTCCAAAGCATGAAAAATTAAGTCTCATCCTGGATTCCAAGGACTATTCTGGCCATGCTTTTTCCAACACAAACCTATTTGTTCTTCTGTGACTCCATGGTACTTTTAATATTCTTCTCCAACACCACAACTCATATTCATCAGTTCTTATATGATCTTCCTTATTCAATGTCCAACTTTCATATGCATTTGAGGCTATTGAAAAGACAATGGTTTGAGTCAGACATGCCTTAGTCCTCGAACTGATACCTTTGCTCTTGGACACTTTAAAGAGACCCCGTGCAGCAGACTTGTGTAATACAATATGCCCTTTGTTTTCTTGGTTGCTCCTTGCATGAGTGTTGATAGTGACTCCAAGCAAAATGAAGTCTTTGGCA
>NW_006408655.1:2317256-2319534 GCF_000296735.1 Chrysochloris asiatica
ATCTTAACATTTTTTCCCACCTTTCCCCCATCCCAACCATGTCTCAATCTCTGTATCCCAGAGCCCTGTTTTTCCAAGGTTTTGCATACATCATTATTTGCCTCTGTCCCACTTCAGTTTCACATTCATCCTATCATATTTCATTGCAATGATTAAAAGCTCCTCCATGCATCATCAAATAACCAAAGGATACACCCCACAGGCCTGCCCTCTGGCTGTCAGCAAACAGCTCCTCCCTTCCTTGAGTCCCGTGTCCCCAGCCACTCCATCTGTCCACGTCATCATCTCTGTCTCCATGCCTGGCCTCACTGCCTCTCTGGGCAGGGTCACACCCTCCACTCTTCTCGATTGATGGTCTCAGGGACCTCTGCTCCTGGGCTGTAAAATCAACCACCCTCCTTCCGTTGCCAAAAAAATCTGCCTCTACATTTCTGACCCTCATAGTCAGTCCTGATGTCAGGTATTCAGTGTTGTACCACAAGAGTCCCATCCTCATTTTCTTTCATCAGCCTGGTCCCAACAGATTGGAAATCATTCAGTAGAGGTTCTGCCTACCCATGTCCAGTCCACACATACCATTTTGGGTCTGGGCAATTTCTAACTCCCTCAAGCCACTCCAGTCAGTTATAGGCTGAAGATGGGCTTACATGTTCTCTTTTGTGATATTTCCAGCTATTCTCCCCCTACTCCCAAAAGTGCCTGCTTCACAATGGTAGTAGGTAAGGGAAACTAAGAACCAAAAGACATCCAAGCATCCTAACATTATTCACCTCTTTTACCTCTTCAAGCCATGCCTCAATCCCTGTATCCCGAAGCCCTGTCATTCCAAGGTTGTGTGTACATAGTCATCCACCTCCATCCCATCTAGCTCATCCAGGGTCTTCCGTGTCCACTCCCCACTCTGTGCTCCATCCTCTCCTCTCTCCCTCCCCTCCTCTCATCCCACACATTCCAGTGATCAGCAATTATATATATAGATCCCCTCCCCCCTTTTCGGTGGGATCTTTTTCTTAGTCTTTTACAATAATGGTCCTATGCAGTATTTCTCCTTTTTTGACTGACTAATTTCATTCAGCATAATATCCTCAAGGTGCATCTATATTATGCAGTGGCTTGCAGCTTCCTTGTTGTTCTTCAAGGTACCATAGTAATCCATTGTGTGCATGTACCACAGTTTGTTTATCCATTCTTCAATTGATAGGCATTTTGGCTGCCTCCATGTTTTTGCTGTTGTAAACAGTGCTGGTATGAACATTGGTGTGCATATATCTTCTTGTGTTATGGCTCAGGTTTCTTGTGGGTAAATACCAAGTAGAGTAATTGCTGAATCATAAGGTATTTCTATTTCCAGCTTTCTGAGGAAGTGCCATATTGCTTTCCAGAGTGGTTGGACCATTTTTCAGTCCCACCAACAATGTAGGAGGGTCCCAGTCTTTCCATATGCTTGCCCGCATTTGTTGTCCTCTGCTTTTTTTATCTTTGCTGTTATTGCTGGTGTGAGATGATATCTCATTGTTGTTTTGATTTGCATTTCTCTGATGGATAGTGATCATGAACATTTCTTCATGTATTTGTTGGCTACCCAGATCTCCTTGGTGAAGTGTCTGTTCATGTCCTGTGCCCATTTTTTGATTGGGTTACTTGTTTTTTTCTTGTAGAGGTGTTGTAGTTTCCTATATATTTTAGAAATGAGTCCCTTATCTGATACGTCATTGCAAAATATTTTTTTCCCATTCTGTAGGTTCCCTTTTTACTCTTTTGATGAAGTCTTTGGATGCACATAAGTTTTTAATTTTTAGCATGTTCCACTCATCTATTTTGTCTACTTTTGTTTGTGTACTTTTCAAAATGTTTGGTAGTCTGTGTATGCCATGAATTAGAGCCCTCACATTTGTCCCATTTTTTCATTGATGACCTTCATAATTTTGGGATTCATGTTTAGATCTTTAATCCATCCTGAGTTCATTTTTGTATAGGGCATGAGATAAAGGTCTTGGTTCATTCTTTTGCATATCACTTTCCAGTTCTGCCAGCACCATTTGTTAAAGAGACTACCTCCTCCCCATGCAATATGCCTAAGCACTTTGTCGAAAATCATTTGGCTATATGTAGATGGATTAATTTCTGAATTCTCGATTATCTTCCATTGATCAATGTATCTTTCATTATACCAGTACCAGGCTGCTTTGACCACTGTTGTTGTTGTCAGGTGCCATCGAGTCGGAACCGACTCATAGTGACCCCATGCACAGCAGAACGAAACAATGTCTGATCCTGG
>NW_006408655.1:2322289-2323493 GCF_000296735.1 Chrysochloris asiatica
TTATTTATATGGTGAATTACACTGATGGTTTTTCTAAGTTGAACCATCCTTGCATCCATTTTATGAAAGCCACTTGGTCATGATGTAGTATTTTTTGATGTGCTGTTGGAATCTGTTGGCTAGGATTTTGTTGAGAAGTTTTGTGTCTATGTTTATGAGGGATGTTGGTCTGTATTTTTCTTTTGTAGTGATGTCCTTTCCTGGTTTTGGTATGAGGGTTTTCTTGCTTCATAAAATTTATTATGAGTTTTCCATCCTCTTTTATATTCTGGAATAATTTGAGCAGAATTGGTGACAGTTCTTCCCTGAAGCCGTCTGGGCCTGGACTTCTTTTGGTTGGGAGTTTTTTGATGACCTGATCAATTTCTTCTTTTGTTATGGGTTTGTTCAAGCTTTCCACTTCGCTCTGAGTAAGTTTAGGTAGGTCATGTTTTTCTAGAGATATATCCTTCTCTTCTAAGTTTTGTAATTTGTTAGGGTACAGCTCTTCATAGTATTCTGTTATTATCCTTTTTATTTCATTTTGTTCTGTTGTGTCATTGCCCATGTAGATTTTAATGCAAGTTATTTGTGTCTTCTCCTTCTTTTCTTTTGTTAATTGCTGGAAGCCAGCCCCAGCAAACTTATTCCAGAGTTTCTGAAGGCAGATGCAGGCTTCGGCGGGAAAGAATTACCTGGAGTCAATAGGTCAGGATTAAAAATCTTTTTCTTACATGCTTTATTATTCTTCTTCCCCTCTTCCTCTCTCACAACCCTCTTATATACCGTTACAAAAAACATTGTTTTCATAGTAATTAATGTCTTCAAAATACAATCTATTCTGAGGCACATTCTTCATGGTTTATGACCCTTAGATTTACAACAGAGATGAGAAGTTACAGCAAAGAAACATTACATCAAGGCATGCAAGACATCCTGGCTCCTTAAAACCTTTTAGTTAAACATTTGTTCATAAATAACTTCTATTCTTTTCTCTGAGAAGCAAGTTAACCTTCACATATGTTTCTTGACCTTTGTTTGTTAAGTCTTAAGTTATCAATCCTAATTGTCGGTGCAATTTACACTTCCTTAACTTTCTCCATTCACTATCTGTTTATAGCCTACAAAAACATCACTTATCAAAGAAACTGAGGCCATGAAAACAATTCCCCTATTTTACTGATCAGACTTCTTATTTACATATCTGTATTCCCATAGCCCTTAT
>NW_006408655.1:2324525-2326245 GCF_000296735.1 Chrysochloris asiatica
AATTTTTGGAGGCTTGCTTTGTGACCTAACACATGTTCAATTCTGGAAAATGTTCCCTGCACACTGAAGAAGATTGTATACTGTGCTGTTGTTGGATTGAATACTCTGTACACATGTATGAGGTCAAGGTGGTTGATTGTGTTGTTTAGTTCCTCTGTAACTTTGTTGAGTTTCTTTCTGGTTTTCTGTCCCTTTTCTAAAGTGGCGTGTTAAAACTCCCACTATAATTGTACATTTGTCTATTTCTTTCTTTAATTCTAGTAAGGGTTGTTTTATGTATCTTGGTGCTCTTTCATTGGGAGCATAAATATTTATTATGGTTATGTCGTCTTGCTCAATTGACCCTTTGACCATGAGATAGTGCTCATCTTTGTCTCTTATGCTGGTTTTTATTTTAAAGTCTACTTTGTTGGAGATTAGTATTGCCACTCATGCTTGTTTATTGTTGCAGTTAGCTTGGTATATTTTTTTCCATCCTTTAACTTTTAGTCTGTTTTGTCTTTGTGTGTAAGGTGTGTCTCTTGCAGGCAGCATATTGAAGGATCTTGTTTTCTTATCCATTCTGCCACTGTCTGTCTCTTCACTGGTGCATTCATTCTATCGACATTCAATGTAATTATTGCTAGATATGAATTGATTACTGCCAATATGTTGCTTTTTTGGTAGTGGTGTTTGTTCTTTTGTTCTGCATGCCGCCTTATATTGGGTTTGTGTTTTTTGTACTATTTCTTGTCAGTTTCTTCATAGTTTTCATGTTTGCTTGTTCTGCTTGAAAGTTCATTTTCATGGTAAATTGTGAAGTATTAACTTTCTTTGTGGTTGCCTTATAGTCTATTAACTTTTCTCTCCATCTAAGATAATCCATTGTATCCTGTAATCTACCTGACATTCTCACCACCTGGATCTCTGTTGCTACGTATCATCTTTGACACTTATATAGTTTTGATCTTTGGTTGACCTTCCAGCTCTTTTGAATTCATTGTTGTAGTCTTGTTTTGTTCTGGACTCTGTTGACTGAATTCCAGGTGGTGTTGCCACACCTGTCAATCTGTTTGTCTGTCCTTGTTGGTTTTCAGTCCAGAGAGCTCCCTTTAGGATGTTTTGAAGTGCTGGCTTGGTTTTGATAAAATTTCTCAGGTTCTGTTTATCATGGAATGCCCAGACCACCTGAATGCGTCTGGGCTGGGCAAAGAAGGTGCAGAGAGGGAAGAGGAGGGGGAAAAAATGTGTAGAGTCTCTGAGCCTCTTTTTGCAAATGTCCCTGTACCGCTTTTAGCACTGGTTCCCTGAGCAGGTCAGGCTGTAGCCCCGCCCTTTAAACTCTGCCAGAGCATGGTGGCCACAGAGGGAGGCCTGTCTCCAGATTCGTAACTAGCAGTATTTTCCTTAATATTGTGTGTTTTTTTCACTTGTGAGTATGGGGAACTGATGTCCTGGACCATATGGTTGATCCGGAGATCTATCATTGTTCTGTGAGTGCTTCATCCATGAGATACCAGTCCCTGCACGGAGCCTTCCCTATCTGGCTTTCTACACTGCCACCCAAACTGGAAGTCCTACAAAGCTTCTTATTAATCTCTTTCTGAATAATTGTTGAGAATTCACTAGAAGAGAAACAGTCCCAATGCCAGCTTTCTCTGGGGAAGAAGGAAGGAGGTAGGGGAAGAGTTTTCTTGTCTTCTTCATGACTTTTTGCTTTCTTCATGTATGATGTTCTTGA
>NW_006408655.1:2327420-2336005 GCF_000296735.1 Chrysochloris asiatica
CTTCCAGAATCACAGCAACTCACAAGCCACCACAGTATGACAAACTGGCAGACAAGTGGTGGGAATATGTTCTTAGGACATTTAAATGAAAGCATACATTTTGTTTTGTATATGCACATCAAATAGTTTTTCCTTTTTTATTTGTAAAATTTAAGTTGTAAAAGGGAGGCCACACACACAAAGAAAATCTTTTTAATCTGTCAATCAATCAATTAACCAACCAACCAACCAAATAACCAATCAAAAAGAATGCAACCCTGGTGCACACCTTTCCTGATTTTAAACCCTTCAGTATCCCCTTTTTCTGTTCTAGCAACTGCCTCTTGGTCTATGTACAGGGTCTTCATGAGCGGAATTAAGTGTTCTGGAATACCCATTCTCTGTAATATATCCATAACTGGTTAGGATCCACACAGGTGAAAGCATTTGCATAGTCAATATAGCATAGGCAAACATTTTCCCAGTGTTCTCTGCTTTCAGCCAAGATGCATTTGATGTTAGCAATGATATCTCTAGTTCCACATTGTCTTCTGAATCTGGCTTGAGTTTCAGGTAGTTCTCTGTCAATTTACTATTGTAGCGACTTTTAAATTACCCTCAGCAAAATTTTTCTTGTATGCCATATTAATGATATTGTTTAATATTTCATTCAGTTGAGTCACCTCTCTTTTTAATGGGCACAAATATGGATCTCTTCCAATCGATTGGCCAGGTAGCTATCCTTCAAATTTTTTTGCATAACCTTCAGTACTGCATTGCTGTTGTTGTGAAGTGCCGTCGAGTTGGTTCTGACCCATAGTGACCCTGTATAGGCTGCATTGGTTCATTAAAATATTTCAATTTGTTTTCTATCCATTCCTAGAGACTTGTTTTTCACCAAAGCCTTCAGTGCAGTTTGGACTTCTTCCTTCAACACCATTGGTTCTTGATCATATGTGACCTCTTGAAATAGTTGAGCATGGACCATTTCTTTTTGTAGAGGGCCTCTGTAAATATCTTCCATCTTTTTTTGATGATTTATGTGTCATCCAATATTTTGTCTATGTTGTTGTTGTTAAGTGCTGTTGAGTTGGCTCCAACCCATGGCGACCCTGTATAGGGTTTCTGACAAGCGGCTGATGAGTTTGAACCACCAATCTTGTGGCTCAAACCAACATTGCAGTAGTGTGTTTATCTTACAGCACCACATCAAGACTCTAGATTTTGTCCAAAGAATCCTTCAATATAAACAATGAGTCTTGATTTTTTTCTTCAGTTCTTTTAGCAAGAAAATTGCTTAGCCTATTCTTCCCTTTTGGTTTTCTATCTCCAGGTCCTTGTACATTTTATCATAATACTTGACTTTGTCTCCTAGGGCTTTGAATTTTCCTGTTCAGCTCTTTTACTTCCTCATTTATTTAATTTGCTTTAGAATTTCTACACTGGAGAGCAAATTTCAGTGTCTTCTGTCATAAGTTTTGGTCGTTTCTTTCTTTCCTGTCTTTTAAATGATCTTTTGCTTTCTTCCTGTATGATATTCTTGATGTCATCCCACAGGTCTTTGGGTCTTTCATTATTAGTGTCTAATTCATCAGATATGTTTTTGAGGTGGTTGCTAAATTAGGTATGATATCTTTAAGGTTATATTTTGGCTCTTAAGTACTTGTTTTAATGTGCTTCATCTTCAGCATAAACTTGCAGATAAGCAATTGATGGTCTGTTCCAGTCTGATGATGAGCTTTTCCTCCATCTCTTCTCACAGATGTAATCAGTTTGATCCCTGTGTATTCCATTTGGTGAGATCCATGTGTATACTCATCTTTTATGTTGTTTCCAATGAATAAGTCACTGTTCTTGCAAAATTCTACTGTGTGATCTCCAGCATCATTTCTATAACCACAGCCACACTTTCCAACTACTGATCCTACCTCTTTGTTTTCAACATTTGTAGTACAATCACCAGTACTTATCAATACATCTTTATTGATTGTTTGATCAACATTATACTGAAGAAGTTGGTAGAATTCTTCAATTTCATCATCACAGGTTTTTGTTGGTGGTGTATAGATTTGAATAATACTGGCATTAAGTCATCTTCCTCGAAGACGTAGAGATATTATCTTATCACAGACAGCATTGTACTTCAAGCAATTGATGGTCTGTCCCATAGCCTACTCCTGGACTTGTTTTGACTTAAATCCACTTTTTCTAACCTCTCTTTCCACAGATGTAATCAGCTTGATTCTTGTGTATCTCATATTGTGAAGTAAATGTGTATGTTGTTTATATTCTTGTTAAGTGCCCTGGAGTTGGTTCCAATGCATAGTGACCCTGTATTGGGTCTCCAAGAAGTAGCTAGTGGGTTTGAACCACTGACATTTTGGTTCAAACCAACCTTGAAGTCCAGTGCATTATTCTGTAGCACCACACTAGAACTCCTACATGTATAAGTCATTGGTCCTGCAAAATTATATCATGCAATCTCCAGCATAATTTCTATCACCATGGCGATATTTTCCAACTACTGATCCTTCCTCTTTGTTTCCAACCTTCATATTCCAATCACCAGCATTTACCAGTACTTCTTGATTGCATGTTTGATGAATTTCAACCTGACGAAGCTGATAGAAGTCTTCAATTTTATCATCACTGGATTTAGTGGTTGGTGTGTAAATTTGAATAATAGTAGTACTAACTAGTCAGCCTTATACTTCAGTCAGACAGCATTATACTTCAGATAGACCTTGAAATATTCTTATTAATGATGAATGCTAAGACAGTACTCTTGAATAGTAAATGATGTGATTTTCAAATTCAAATTATCCAATACCAGCCATTTCAGCTCACTAATGCCTGGGATTTGGGTGTTTCTGTTTTCCATTTCCTTTTTGTCAACTTCCGAATTTCCTGCATTCACAATTCCTATTTTCCATGTTCTGAGTATTATTGGATATTTATAGTTGTTTCTCCTCATTTTGAGTTGTGTCCTATCAGCAAACGAAGGTCCCAAAAGCTTTACTCCATTCATGCTATCAAGATCAACTCTACTTTGAGGAAGCAGCCCTTTTCCAGTTGTATTTTTAGTGCCTTCCCATCTAAGCAGCTTATTTTCAGGCACTATATCTGACAGCGTTCTGCTGCTATTCCAAAGATTTTCAGTGGTTAAACATTCAGAAGTAGCCTGCTTCTCCTTCTTTCTAGTCTATCTTTGTTTGGAAGCTCCACTGAAACCTGTCTTCCATGGGTGATGCTGCTGGTATTTAAAATACCAGTGGCACCATTCCCAGCATCACAGCAACAGGCATGCCACTGAAAGACCAGTGACGGAGCACACACACACACATATACATATGTTGTTGTTAAATGCTGTTGTGTGGGTTCTGACTCATAATGACCATTTGACCCTGTATGGGGTTTCTGAGAAGCAGCTTATAGGTTTGAATTGTTGACCTTTTGGTTCACAGTCCAGTGCTGATCCTACATCACCATACCAGGAGTTTTAAATGGTGCCACTGGTATTTTAAATGTATGTATAAAATTGTTCTATATACATGCTGAAACAAACAAAAATTGTGTCTGTATTAACCCTTAAGTTGTCAGATAGATCTGGATATCCATGAGGGACTGGACAGCTTGAGAAGAGAAAGAGCTTAGGGCTACTTAGGAGAATCAGAGAACCAGCTTTCAGCAACCTGTTCCTTAATATTTCATCAATTCAGCCATTTAGTGTGGTTGTGCCAAGTTGTACAAACTGATTATCAGTACATACTATGTACATTTCCAATAAACAGCTGGAGTTTGGATTCTGACACTCAGAGTAGAGAAACCCAACTAGCTGCCATGTCTACTATATGACCCAGCTGGAAAATTGTATAATGTTAATTATAAATAATTACACACTCAGTGAACTCATTCATTTATTGCCTGAGAGTTTTTAGAAAAAAGAAAGAAAATAAACACTGTTAACCTACCAGTTTTAGAGTTTGTGCTTTGATCATTTTTAATAAAAATTATCTTCTCATGAAAATGTCCTTCAGTGATCACCTGCACAAGGTGGCCAAGTGAAACAAGGGTTCAGCATTGCTTTCACTTGTGGTCAACCAGACAGATTCTGAGACAAATATTTAAGTATTAATAGTTTACTTAGAAAGAATAGGAAGGACCCATGGGGAGAGGAAACAAGACAGCAAAGGGAAAATAGCCAACAAAGGCCAACAACCAAGGTCAGTGTTTAGAGCTTCATCACCCAGGTAAACACAGATAAATGATTTAGAACACAGACTTACTTCCCAATGTATGAGCCAACTGCTGTCAGTCAGGTGTTGATAATTGCAGAGGTGGAGGATGCAATGACTAATTTCTTGCTACTTCCCAACCTGCAGGTTGAGCCTGCAGAGAAAACCTCAGGCAACTAGATGCTGATCCAGCTATTAGAGCTAAGCCTGCAGGCCCTCAAGTTATCTGGCCTCACAGACTTAGGCAAGGCATTGATAGTATAAGGTACAAGTATATTTCCATATCTAACTTCTTGTTGTTTTGCCTGTTATCTTGAGCTATTCAATTCTTGATCTAACCGTACATAGTCATGCCAAGATGTCAACCTTTTTTTTTTTTTTTTTTTTTTTAATCAAGGACAGACTTGATAATTTGCCTTCTGTAAAGTCAGTAAGAGGAGCTCTGGTAGCATAGTGGTTATGAATCGGGCTGTTAATCTCAAGGTCAGCAGTTCGAAACTACCAGCTGTTCTGCGGGAAAACAATGAGGCTTGCTGCTCCTGTAAAGATTTACACAGGATCACTATGAGTCGGAACCAACTCCATGGCACATAATAACAACAGCAGTCAGTAAAATAATACTCACTCAAGAATATCTTACTTATCATTATTCGGAGGTAATATGAACTGAATTAAAATGTTCCCAGCTCCCTATGCAAACTCAGTGTCACATGAATTAAGTGAAAATTTTGAAAAATTATAATTAGGAGCAAGCATTAAGTCTTATACTACAGTATATTCCTTTTTATGACAAAACAAAACAAAAAAAATTATGAAAGAATGTGGTTTAAATTGGAAAATCATTCACTGTGTAATAAAAGCACCAACTGGATTTGTAGATGAAAACAAAATGAGCTGGAAATGAAGAAGTAATGTGTTCGGGATGCAGTTCGTCAATTATCATGTTACTTGTGTCTGATGGGATCCCAATTGACTACCTCTCCAATATCTTATGTAATGTAAATGTCAGCTTAGATAGAAAATCTCAGAACTGAAATTCATGTTGTCCTTGGAATTATTAGAATATGAAGCCATAGAACATTAGTTATATTTTCAAGGATAAAGGTACATCTTCCTGCAATTAAACTATAAACCAAGCTCCTTGCGGATTACAATGATCTCAGCAGATTATACCTTTCATTTTTTGTATTGTATAACTACTTTGACAGTAAAGCAACTAAGAATAAAACATGATTACCCTCAGTTCAACCAAGCTAGGATTCTTAACATATTCTTATCTTTCTTTGCATAATATCATTCATATTATCACAATTTCATATTTATCAGGATGTTGTTGTTAAGTACTGTCGAGTTGGTTCTGACCTATCATGACCCTATACAGGGTTTCTGAGTAGCAGCTGGTGAGCTTGAACCACCAACCTTGTGGTTCAAACTTACTTTGCAGTCTAGCGCATTTACCCACAGCGCCACACCAGAACTCCATTTATCATGATAGTTTTCATATTTAATGCTGCTACCTCCTAACTCATGGCCATACCATACACTAAAGAGGAGAACTATTCCAGACAGTTTTTTTGGTTGTGCTCTTTATGGGAGCAGATTGCCAGACCTTTCTTTCACAGTGCCTTTGGGTAGATTCTAATAGCCAACCTTCAGGTTAATGGTGGTGGTGGTGGTTACATGCTGTGGAGTCGGTTCTGACTCATAGCGACCCTGTACAGGGTTTCCAAGGCTGTAAATCTTTACGGGAGCAGAAAGCCTCATATTTCTCCCATGGAACAGCTGGTAGTTTCGAACTGCTGACTTTAAGGTTCGCAACCCGATACGTAACAACTATTATAATAGTCAGTGGCAAATCTTTTACACAACTCAGGAACCAGGAGTCCTGGTACAGCACTTTGGGATAAGCACTAGACTGTTTGCCACTAGATCAGTGCTTAAAACCCATCAACCACTCCTTGGAAACCCTCTACAGGGTTGCTATGAGTTGGAAATGACCCAGTGACACTTAGTAACAAGAAGGAACCTGGAAGTTATCGCAAAGTTGTCAAATATTCCATCAAGTTAATTTAACAATTTGAGTAACCAATTCCCTTTCCTGAATGTAGTCTTTTCGATGTTTTACTATGGTAAGTTTTCTGGAGAGGGATATACTTTTCTGTATCTGCATCAGGTCTGAAATGCTCTGTACACTTAAGCTCATAGTTAATGCTATCTGGTAGTATCATTGTTGTTGTTGATGTTGTAAGTGCTGTCGAGTTGGTCTTGACCTGTAGCAACCCTGTATAGGGTTTCCGAGGAGCAGCTGGTGAGCTTGAACTGCTGACCTTGCAGTTCAAACGGCTTTGCAGTCTGGGGCATTAACCCTCAGTGCCACACCATTGTTGAAACTGCAAAAGTAGGTCTCCCTAATTCAGTGAGCAAATGAACAAAAAATTCTAGCAATTATTTAGATAATTTGATGAAAACAGTGCTATAAATAAGGAAAGTGTAGTAAGGCTGGCCCAAAATATTTATCTTGGCACATGAAAAGGCTTCACATATTATTGTCTAAAAGGAGCTCTGGTAGCGTAGTGGTTATGAGTCAGGGTGCTAATCTCAAGGTCAGCAGTTTGAAACTACCAGCCATTACTTGGGAGAAAGACCAGGCTTTGTGCTCCTGTAAAGATTTACAGCCTCAGAAACCCCATACAGGGTCTCTATGAGTCCGAACTGATTCCTCCATGGCACACAATCACCAACTACCATTACTGTGTAAAGGAGCCCTAGTAACACTATTATATTGCATAAGCACTGGACTGCTAACCACAAGGCTGGCAGTTCAAACATACCAGCCACTCTGCAAGAGAAATAGCAAGTTTCCTGCTCCCATAAAGATTTGCAACCTACGAAACCCTGTACAAAGTTGTTGTGAGTTGGAATCGAATCGATGACAGTGTATTTTTGTTGCCTAAGCCTCTGCTTCGCTTTGTCTAGCAGGAAATATGCAACTTTCAATAGATCAAAATCAGATCTATTAAAAAATAGTGTTTGTTCAAAGTGAAAATACCACTTTAGTACTTTAGTATCTGACATTATTTAGTCCCACAATTCTGACTCCGACTATAAGGTTTTATTGACTCTTTTCATTTAATTTTGAAATTTATTCATTTAAGCATGCATTGAAGATGGGCTTCGTATATAGTAGGCTACAAAGATGAATTTAACATGTAACTCTTGCCCTCCAGATTTGCTTTATAGAATACATAGAAGACAGGAGATCATTGCAGGACTATACAAGGGGGCTTCAAAAACTTCCTGGAAACATTCCATTAGCTTTTCATTCCATTTGTCCAAGAACTGTTTGATGGCCCTTCATATATTTACAGTCTTCAAAATTGTGTGTATTATTTTAATGTTATTTTATGCCAAAGTCTGAGGCAACTGGTGGGCTTTCATTCTTACTTGGATTCCTTATAAATATTCAATTTAAGTTTATTTGCCTATTGCCTGCATTTACTTTTGTGCTCGCAAACCCTTAAAACAGAGACTCTTAGCATAATAAAATGATGAGCATAAGATCTTAATCAAAACTCCCATTTTGTTGCAATCTTTACTTGTGCATTACTAAGAAGGAAACCATGACTTCTTCCCAGTCATGTGCATATAGCTGTAGTCCTCTGTCTGGATGGTATCTATCAGGAGACCCTGGGTGGTAACATTCATCCTGTTAAACAATCATGGCTATTTTCCCAAGCTGATCTTAATAAATAAGGTTGTTGTTGCTGTTGTTAAGTGCCACTTAATCAGTTCTGACCCATATTGACCCTGTATAGGGTTTCCAAGGAGTGACTGGTGAGTTTGAACCACTGACCTTGCAGTTCAAACCAACACTGCAATTGAGTGCTTATCCTACGTGTCAGGAATGTGACTGTAGAAGAATTTTACTCTAGTTTTAGGATAAAGGTAACTGAAAATAGAATTGCTGATGATATACCTACCTGTGGCTGTAACGAAGTGACCATCACACACTGCCCTTCCCCATTTTCATTATAAAAACACACCTCTCCTTCTATACTTTGGAGTAACTTTGTATTGTCAATAGTGTTGCTGCCCAATTTTCAGATTGTTTTGTTCCTCAGTAAATCTCTTTATTTCATTTTAACAGAGTAATCATTCTTACTCTTTGCTCACCAAACAACCCATGTCTTCTTCCAAGCTACTGTTGCATCCAACATTTTCCCCTAACATCTACTTTCTATGTTGTTGTTGTTGTTAAGTGCCATCGAGTCGGGTCCAACCCATAGCGACCCTGTACAGGGTTTCCGAGGGTGTAAATCTTTACGGGAGTAGAAAGCCTCATCTTTCTCCCGCGGAGCGGCTGGTAGTTTT
>NW_006408655.1:2336105-2351458 GCF_000296735.1 Chrysochloris asiatica
CACTACGCTACTACTTTCTATAATATACCTAATTTTATACTGTTGTTTTGTTATTTTTAATTGCTGTCTAATTGCTTCTGACTCATAGAAACTCTATTTACAGCAGAATGAAACACTGCCTAGTTCTGTGCCGTCCTCATGATCACTTCAATATTGTTGCAGCCATAGTGTCAAAGCATATTCTTTTTGATTTCCCCATAAGCCTCTACTTTACCAAGTATAATGTTCTTCTACAGAGACTAGCCCCTGCTGATACCATTCCCAAGGTACATGAGATGAAGTCTTATCATCCATGCTTCTAAGAAGCATTTGGGCTGCACTTCTTACAACAGAGAGTTATTCATGCCTATGCTGTCCTGGTTATCTATAATATTTATCAACACTGTAATTCAAAAGCAATAATTCTTCAGTGTTCCTTATCCATTGTTTAGATTTTTAGCATCTTTGCTTTTTTGTTGCACCAGTAGCTACTACAGAAAAGAAGATAAATATCAAAGTTACTTTGGAAAATTAATCACATGCCAAGGTTGACTATAGTCATTTGTTCAAAATTAGGATTAATGATTTTAAATCTAAGGCATTTGGCTATGAAAGTAAGAGTGATGAATCTGGGCCAAACATTGAAATGTCAATCTGAAAACTGTATAAAAACTGGGAGAAAGGAGAAAATAGGAAGTCTATGAAAGGATAAAATATGAGATGGTAGATGCCCAGTTGAAACTGGATTTCAGGATGTCCACATTAGGTAACTCCTTAGAGAAAATTCATACCTTTTTCCCATCAGTATGTAAAAATGGTGTTGTTGATGTTGTTAAGTTTCATGGAGTAAGTTCTGACTTATAGCAACTCTCTATATAGGCTTTCCAAACAGCACCTGGTAAGTTAGCAACTTTGTGGTTAATAATCAGTGCTTATTCCAGAGTGACAAACTAGGACTACATATGCAAAAGTTGTTGTTGCTGTTAAGTACCCTGAAGTCCATTCTGACCCATGGCAGCCTTGTATAGGGTTCCAAAGGAGCAGCTCATGAGTTTGATTCCCCGACCTTGCAGTTCAATCAATTTTGCAGTCTAGTTCATTAACCCATAGTACCACACCGGACTCCATATGAAAGGTACTATATGATAATTTTTCACTACATTATAATGACAATTTGAAGTAGAATGATGTCACATTCATCAATAAAAAGAACATTACTAGCTCTATCTTAACATATAATTGCTACCTGGGATAGTACAATATTGATACTCCTACCAAGAAGACCAGTTAATATCACAATTATTCAAGTTTACACACCAACCACTAAAGCCAATGATAATAAAATTCAGAAATTTTACTGTCTTCAGTCTAAAATGGAGAAAACATGCCATTAGGCTCTTTTGATAATTACTGGTGATTGGAATCCAAAGGTTAGAAAAAAGGACAAAGAATCACTAGCTGGAATATATGGTCTTGGTGGTAAAAACAATGCTAGATCGCATAATAGACTTTTGGTAGACTAATGGCTTGTTCATTGGAAATAACTTTTTGATATTTTTTAGCTTTTATTGTGAATTGAGTGATTGTGTACATGGGAGAACATCTATTTTAATGGATCATTTCATTGTAATGATTACAGTCCCATTCATGTATTATCATTCAACAGTATTTGCTTCTATTCCCACAGTTCTTTATTTTCTTTTCTTGTTTTTTTTTTTTTTTTTTTAATATACATAAAAACACTCAGGAACATATTCTATTCCCTCAGTTTTTTGGTTTTGTTTTTTAATATACACAAAAACAATCAGGAACATATAATCATTTAAATAATCAAAGGGCACATTCTGCAAGACTGCCTCCTGGCTGCCAACACACAGCCGTTCTCTTCCCATGAGTCTAGAGTCCTCAGCAGCTCTATCTGTCCATGGCATCATCTCTGCCTCCATCTCTGGTGTCGCTGCTTCTCTAGACAAGGTCCCACATTCCTCTCATGCTCTTCTGCCTTCTTGGACTATAAGATTAATTACTTCCCCCATTTTGCTACAAAATTTCTACCTTTACAGTTGTGACAATCACAAAGTTAATCATGATAATAATTACTCACTATTGAATCATAAGAATCTTACCCACATTTCCTTTCACCAGACTTGTCTAGACAAGATCAAAACTATTCAGTGGGTGTCCTAAATTCCCCTGCACACTCTGAAACTAAACTCCATCTTGAAAACTTGTAAGCCAATCACTTCATGCCTTTTGTTGTTGTTGTTAGGTGCAATTGTTGCCACACTTGAGTCCATCAATGCTGCCATTTGGTCAATCCATCTCATTGGGGGTCTTCTTGACCCTCTCTGTATATGCATGGGTTGATTTCTGGATTCTCAGTTCTGTCCATTGATCTATGTATCTTTCATTATACCAGTACCAGGCTGTTTTGACCACTGTAGCCATGTAGGAAAATTTGAAATCAGGGAGTGAGAGGCTTCCAACTTTGTTCTTCTTCTTAAGCAGTGCTTTGCTTATCCTGGGTATCTTTCCTTTTCATGTAAAGGTTATCATTGTTTTTTCCATCTCTCTGAAGAATGTCTTTGGAATCTGGATTGGAATTGCATTATGTGTGTAGATTGCTTTGGGTAGTATTGCCATTTTCACAGTGTTAAGTCTTCCTATCCAGGAGCTTGGTATATTCTTCCAATATTGTAAGTATCTTTTAGTTTCTTGTAGTAGTGCTTTGTAGTTTTCTTTGTATAGGTCTTTAGTTTGTCTCGTTACATTTATTCCTAAATATTTCATCTTTTGAGTGGCAATTGTAAATAGTATTGCTTTCCTAATTTCCTTTTCAGGTCTGTCATTGCTAGTATAATACTGTCAATAGTTGTATGCTGTCTTGTATCCTGCCACTTTTCTGAGTCTTCCAATGAGTTCCAGTAGTTTTTCTTTTGCTGAGTCTTGGGATTTTTGATGTGTAGGATCACATCTTCTGTTATATAGAGAGAGTTTTATTTCCTCTTGGCTAAATTGGATGCCTTTAATTTCCTTATCTTGCCTTATAGCACTGGCCAAGACTTCTGACACAATATTGAATTGATAAAGGGAATACTTGTCTGGTTCCTGTTAGCAAAGTGAAGAAGGCTTTCAGTTTCTCTCCATTGAAAGGATATTGACTGTTGATTTTGTATATATGCTCTTAATTATGTTAAGGAATTTCCCTTCAGTTCCTACGTTGTTGAATGTTTTATCAGGAATGGATATTGGATTTCAAATGCATTTTCTGCTTCAATCAATATGATCATGTTGTTATCCCCCCCCCCTTTTTTTAATTAATATGGTGTATTACATTGATTGTTTTTCTAACATTGAACTATCGTTGCATTCCTGAGATGAATCCCACTTGGTTTTGATGTATTATTTTTTTGATGTGTTGTTGACTTCTGTTGGCTAAGATTTTGTTGAGAATTTTTGCATCTATGTTTATGAGGATAATTGGTCTACGATTTTCTTCCTTAGTATGTTCTTCCCTGGTTTGGATTTGAGGGTTATGCTTGTTTCATAGATTGTATTAGGAAGTTTTCCATCCTCCTCTATATTCTGGAATAATTTGAGTAGAATTGGTGATGTCTTTTCCCTGAATGCTTAGTAAAACTCACCAGTGAAGCTATCTGGACCTGGACTTTTTTTGGTTGGGAGTTTTTAGATGACCTGATCAATATCTTCCTTTGTTATAGGTCTGTTCCAATTTTCTACTTCATTCTGTGTAAGGTCATACTTTTCTAAAAGAATATCCTTCTCCTCTAAATTTTCATATTTGTTGGAGTACGATTCTTCACAACATTCTGCTTTTATCCTTTTTATTTCTATTGGTTCTGTTGTAACATTACCCATGTGGTTTCTTATGCTCATTATTTGGGTCTTCTCCCTCTTTTCTTTTGTTAGGTTTGCCAATGGTTTGTCAATTTTATTAATTCTTTTAAAGAACCAGCTTCTTGTCCTGTTGATTCTTTCTATAGTTTTTCTATCTCATTTATTTATGCTTTAGTTTTTATTATTTCTTTTCTTTTGTTCACAGTAGTTACTTTGCTGGTCTCGTTCTAGTTGTTGGAGATTTTGTGTTAATGTGTTGATTTAAGTTCTTTATTTTTGGATGTATGCATTTATTGCAATATAATTGTCCTCTCAGCACAACTTTTGCTGTGTCCAAAGATTTTGTAAGTTGTGTTTTAGTTCTCATTTGTTTCTAGAAACTTTGTGAATTCACGTTTTATTTCTTCTGCTACCCAGTAGCTTTCAAGCAGGGTGTTATTCAGTTTCCATATATTTGACTTTATTTCCATTGTTGATTTCTAATTTCATAGCTTTTGGTCTGAGAAGATGCTTTGCAGTAAAATACTACATCAAAATATGTTTGTAAATGTATGGAGGCTTGTTGTGTGGCCTAATACATGGTCTACTTTGGAGAATGTTCCATATATACTGGAAAAGAATGTGTATTATGTTGTTGTTGGGTTGAATGCTCTGTACACATCTATGTGGTCAGATTGCCTGATTGTGTTGTTTAGCTTCTCTGTGTTTTTGTCAAGTCTCATTCTAGTTGTTCTATTCTTTTTTGAAAGTGGTGTATTAAAATCTCACTGTTATTGTAGATTTGTCTATTTCTGTCTTCGAATCTATTAGAGTTTCCTTTATATATTTTGGAGCTCTTTAATTGGGAGTATAGATATTTATTATGGTTATGTCATCTGGTTCAATTGACCCTTTAATTATGAGATAATGTCCATCTTTATCTATTATGCTTGTTTTTCCTTAAAGTTTATCAGAGATAAGCATTGCCACTCCTGCTCAGGTTTTATTGCAATGATTTTGGTATATCATTTTTCCATCTTTTAATTTTTCATCTGTTTTTGTCTTTGTGTGCAATGTTTGTGTCTTGCAAATGACATATTGAAAGATTTTGTTTTCTTATTCATTCTGGTACTCTGTCTTATAACTGATGCATTTAGCCCATTGACATTCCATGTAATTATCAATGGGTCTGAATTAATTGCTGTCATGTCATTATGTTTTGTTGTTTGTGGTTGTGCTGATTTATTATTCTGCATGCCTTCATGTGCTGAGTTCATGTTTTTTTGTGTTCTTTCTTGTGAGTTTCTTCAATATTTTAATATTAATATTAAATAAATTTAATACTCATTTATCATATGACCTAACTATCCGACTTCTATGTGTTTATCATAGGGAAATGAAAATTTATGCCACAAAGAAGCTGTAAAGAAAATATTTATATCAGCTCTATTTATAATACTCACAAATTGGAAATAACTCACATGTTCATCTGCTACTGAAAAGATCTTTAAAAAAAAGGTAAAGTCATAAAGGTGGTAACTCAGTAATAAAAATGAATAAACTATTAATAGTTGTTGTTAGGTGTAATTGTGTTGTTTCTGACTCATAATGATGCCATGACCAACAGAACAAAATACTACCTGCTCCTGTGTCATCCTCATGTTATGTTATGTTACGGTGTTATGTTATGTTATGTTATGTTATGTTATGTTATGTTATGTTATGTTATGTTATGTTATTTTAGAGGATAGATTGGAGGTCTGGAAACAACCATCATGATAACTGATATTCTTCATTTCATATCTTACAGAAAGAATATTCATCATAGTCCAGTATTTCTGCCTTAACAGAAACATTTACCAAGTAACTACTGTGTTCTCTTTCTAGACATTAGGGATGTGAATGAACAAGATGGGCATAATAGATTCCAAAAGGAGACTGAAACATAGAACATAGTACACATATGAGTGACTCATTCTATATAGATCAATGTTAGAGAAGAAGTAAGATAGTATGGAAGCTTATAACTGAGGAGAATTTGCCTGGTAGTCTCCTTGGATAGTGATTTTTACACCCACAAGGCAACAATTTTAAGCTGAAACCTACAGGGTCCTACACAAAACCTCGGTTAGGATTCTGAGACTCTTAATAAATAGCCTGATCTATTCCAGTATTCAGAGACAGCAACTGTGCAGGTTGTGAAAGTGAATCTGCTTATTTTTTACCTTTAACACACTCAACACTTTTTCTTTACCAGTTATAGTCTGTTACTATATTTGTATTGATTTATATTAATTTTTTGTTGTTTAATATATATCTTTCTCGTTGTTGCTGTTTTGTGCCATGGAGTCAGTTCTGACTCATAACAACCCTGTACAGGGTTTCCAAGGCTGTAAATCTTTATGGAAGCAGAAAACCTTATCTTTCTCCTGCGGAATAGCTGGTAGTTTTGAACTGATGACTCTGAGGTTAGCAACCCGATTTGTAACCACTACGCTACCAGAACATTAGATACTGAGTTTTTGAAGGCAAGGGCTATTTCTATATTGTTCATCACCATATGTTGTTAGGCATTGTTGAGTCAGTTCCAACTCCTAGTGATCCCATGTATAAACAAGCAAAATGCTGCCTGGTCCTACACCATCCTCACAATCATTGTTATGTTTGAGCTGATTGTTACCGACACTGTGCCAGTCCATCTCATTGAGGTCCTCCTGTCTTTCCTTGACCATCTGTTTTACCAAGCATGATATCTTTCCCCAGAGACTGGCTCTCCTGATACCATCACCAAAGTATGAGAGATGAAGGCTTGTCATCCTCGCTTCTACAAATAATTCTGGTTATACTTCTTCTAAGACAAATTTGTTCATTCTTTTAGCAGTTCATGCTATATTTAATATTATCTGTCAATGTCGTGACTCAAATACATCAATTCTTTTTCAGTCTTCCTTATTTATTGTCCAGCTTTCACATGCATATGAGGTGCATTTATCTATAAAATAAAATAATACCAAATTTATTTAGTAATTTTAAAAAGAGGACTCTCAGTAGAGAAAATATCTGCTAATTAAATAAATAACTAGCAAGTCTCAGGAAGACTATTTCCCAACTTGAGCATAACACTTTTAGTATAGATTGGTAGTAGAGTAGTGATGGTGTGCCCCCGTGGAGTTGATTCTGACTCATGGTGACCCTGTATAGGGTTTCTGAGGCTGTAAATCTTTATGGGAGCAGAAAGCCTCATCTTTCTCGTGGAATGGCTGGTAGTTTCAAACTGTTGACCTTGAGGTTAGCAGCCTGATTCATAACCATGTTAATGGTTATTGTTGTTGTTGTTGTTGTTGTTGTTAAGTGCCATCGAGTCAATTCCCACTGGTAGCCACCCTATATAGGGTTTCTGAGGAACAGCTGGTAAGCTTGAACCACCGACCTTGCAGTTCAAATGGCTTGGCAGTCTGGCACATTAACACACAGCGCCACACCAGGACTCCCTAATATAGATAAGAGATATATAAATTACTATGAAGGAAGTAGTGAGAAGGTATTTTAGCAAGGTAACCTAGCCAGAAGATTCTACTGGGTCTCATCCTAACTCCATTTTGATTCCAGTTCAATTCATCCTTATGTAAATAGCTCATTTGATTTTAAATTGTTTATACCAGGATGTCATCTTATTAGAATTTTTCTTAAATTTGTACAAACTAATGTTCAGCCTACAACATTTATGATATTTCTTCTTGTGATACTTTAAAACAAGAACTCATTCTGAAAGTTTGTATCATTTTTCATTTAAGGAGAGCCATGAACAGATTGCTTCTTCCTTTTCAATTTCAGTTGTATTCTCTCAACACTTGCCTCTATCTCTGCCTCAAAGGATACCTGGCTCAATGTGTTTTTTTAAGCCAATAAGTTCATATTCCCATGAGTCCTCAAAAAAATGGATGCATTTCTGAGAGAAAACAAAGTCCATGCTCAAGGATGACAAGATCCCAGTCATAGTTTAATTTACGAAATGTTGCCAGAAGCTAAATGAAATTAACTGGCTGGCAGAATTCCCTGTTGGAGCTCAGTGTCTATCAGAACAACGTATGCATATTAGGGTCATTGATACTTTATTCTGAATTTAATAATATTTTATTAATAATTTGATTAATGACAACAACGTTAGAAATCAGGTGGAAGATTATTCATAATCAGATTGCCCATAGGTAGTCTTTTTGGTGAGATAAAGTGTGTGGGGAGAAACTTGTAATATTGATAGCAGGCAAAGCACCAATAAGAAAAGAGATTTTGGCCAGTGACAAAGTGATATTAAGAAATATTGAACACTGAGACAGGAAAGATTAACAGAGAGGAAAGGTAAATGGTTGAGTCTGCTAAGATATAAGATCAATACAAGGGTGAGAGTTTGTAATCCAAGCTTGTTTTTGTTGTTAAGTCCCATCTTTATTGTTGTTAAGCACTGTCGAGTCGTTCCAATTCACAGCGACCCTGTATAGGGTTTCCTAGGAGTGACTGGTGAGCTTGAACCACCGACTTTGCAGTCTAGCATATTAGTCCACACTGCCACACCATGACTCTTAAGTGACATCTAGTTGGTTCTTAATATTCTATTCTAAATATTCTATTCTGAATATTCTACTCTAGGAATAGAATAATTTGCTGAAGTTGTCATGGTCTGTTATTGGTGTTGTCATTGATGTTAAGTGTCATCAAGTTGGTTGTGTATAGTTTCCAGTGAATGGCTAGTGAGTTTGAAAAACTGACCTTGTAGATCAAACCGACCTTGTGGTCCAGTGCTTACACTAGCACCATGCTAGGACTCTGTATAAAATTATGTTGTTGTTGCTGCTGTTGTTAAGTGCTGTCGAGTTGGTTCTGACTCATAGCACAATTAAGTATTCTAGAATTCCCATTCACAGTGCAAACTATAATCTGTTATAAGCCACACAGTTAAATGTCTTTGCATAGTCAATAAAACACAAGTAAACATTCTTCTGATATTCTCACCTTTCAGTCAGTATCCATTTAACATTACCCATAACATCCCTTGTTCCATGTCCTCTTTCAAATCCAGCTTGAATTTCAGATAGTTCTGTGTTGATGTACTGTTGCAACTATTTAAAAAGTATCTTTAGAAATATTTTACTTGCATGTGTTATTCATGATATTGTTTCAAAATTTCTACATTCTGTTGGATCACCTTTCTTTGGAACGGCACAAATATAGATTTCTTCCAGCTGGCAAGGCTTAGACTAAAGAGTGTTTCCAGTGCTCTGTCACTCTGTTTAAATACTTCAGTTGGGATTCCATCAATCCCTGGATGTTGTTGTTAAGTGCTGTTGAGTCCATTCCAACTTGTTGCGACCATGCATAGCGTTTCCAAGGAGCAGCTGATGAGTTTGAATTGCTGACCCTGTGGTTCACAGTTCAGTGCTGATCCTACAATAAGGCTCAATTCCTGGAGTCTTGTTTTTGTTTTGTTTTGCTAATGACTTTAGTGCAGTGTGGACTTCTTCCTTCAATACTATTGGTTCTTAATCATCTGCTACCTCCTGAAATAGTTGACCTTAGACCAATTATTTTTATTATAGTGACTCTGGATATTCCTTTCTTCATTTTTTGATGTTTCCTGCATTGTTCAATATTTTCCCCATAGAACCTTACAATAGGCTTTGATTTTTTTCTTCATTTCTCTCAACTTGAGAAATGCTAAGCATATTCTTCCCTTTTAGTTTTCAGACTCTAGGTCTTTGCATATTTCTTGATAATGCTTTATCTTCTTAGACTGCCCTTTGAAATTTCCTGTTTAGCTCTTTTACTTTATCATTCTTCTAGTCATTTTAGATTCTTTATGTTAAAAAGCAAGTTTCAGAGTCCCTTTTGGCATCCATTCGGGTTGTTTCTTCCTTTCCTGTCTTTTTAATGACCTTATGCTTTCTTCATGTGTGATGTTCTTGATGTGATTCCCACAACTCATCTGTTCTTTAGTCATTAGTGTTCAGTGCATCAAATTTGTTCTTGAATTTGTCTCTAAATTCAAGTGGGTTATATTCGAGTCATCTTTTAATTCTCATGGATTTTTAAAAATAAGCTCCAGCTTCAACCTGAGCGATTGCATATGAGCAATTGATAATCTGTTTCACAGTCAGCCTCTGGCCTTGTTTTGACTGATGATATTAAGCTTCTCCATTCCACAGGTATAGTCAGTTGATTTCTGTCTATTCTATCTGTTGAGTTCCATGTGTATAGTTCCATTTATATTTTTGAGAAAAGGTATTTACAATGAATACGTTATTATTCTTGAAAATTTTGTCATGTGATCTCCAGTGTCTCTTCTATCACCAAGGTCATATTTTTCCACTTGTCTGTCAGTTTGCTGTTCTTTGGTGGCTTGCATGTTGCTGTGATGATGGAAGCTATTCCATAGGTATTTCAAATATCAGTAGGGTTGCCCGTGGTAGACAGGTTCCAATGGATCTTCCAGATTAAAACATAATCAATCAAGAACTGAAATCAAGGTGTCTTGCCCTTTCTTAGCAAAGGAATAGAAATATGACCCCAAAAGTGCCAATCTCATGCTCTATTCCTGGAATTTGAATCTTGAGTAGTGTTAACAAGAGTGGAACCAGTTAACTCTTATTAATTTGAGCTGTGGTACCAGAGAGGAGTGCTCTGTCACATCTGATGTGTAGTTGCTGCTATCAGACCTCCACAATTGTGCCAGTCTCCACCCATTGCCAAGTGTGGTTCTCCAAACTTCCCATAATCAACTCTGTGAGTTCCTTGATGTACTTTTATTTTTTCATGCTTGCAATTGAAATAGGCCTGTTTGGACTAATACTTAAAAATAGATGTTTCTATGAGCTGCAATATTGATGATAATGAAACAATCATTGACGAAAATGACAAGATTTCCACCATGAATGCAGTATGACAATAGTTAAGGAACCCATAGTAACTATACAAGTTGTAAAAGAAGAAGAGCAGCCCTTAGATACCTTGTAATAAGTGAATCAAGTCAAGGTCTGCAGGACAATATAGACCATACGGTCACTAGAAATTAGATTCAAAGGAAATAGAATTGCCTGTAACACTACCATGCTAGAAATGTATTATGGATTAATCATTTCTAAACTCATATACTGGACTGTGAACCACAAGGTTGGCAGTTCAAACTGACCAACTGCTCCTTGGAAATCCTATATAGGGTTGTGATGAGTCAGAACCAACACAATAGCACTTAATAACTACAAAAAACTCATACTTACAAAAGATATTCACTTTCAAAATCAAATGTCAGTATTGTTTTACTTTCAAATTTATAATTAGTCAGACTCTCCTTTAAATTTTAGCAAAATGTAATGTCAGGAAAAATGGAAATGGATATATATGTTGTTGTGTGCCGTGGAGTCGGTTCCGACTCATAGCAACCCTGTACAGGGTTTCTGAGGCTGTACATCTTTACAGGAGCAAAAAGCCTCATCTTTCTCCTGCGGAACAGCTGGTAGTTTCGAATTGCTGACCTTGTGGCTTGCAGCCCGATTCGTAACCACTATGCTACCAGAGCTCACGCTCGCTCTCTCTCTCTCCTCTCTTCTCTCTCTCTCTCTGTATGTATATATATATACACACACACACACACACACATATTGTTGTTATTAAGTATCATGGAGTTGGTTCACTGTATAGGATTTCTGAGGAGCAGCTGGTGAACTTGAACCACTGACCTTGTGATTCAAACTAACCTGCAGGGCTACACCAGGGCATACTCTCTCTCTCTACTAAATTTATCCTTATGCTTAGCTCTATAGGTATTTATAAGAAACTTACTGACAATACTTCATGACCTTGACATTTGCAGTAGCATACACAATCAACTTCTCTACCAAAAATGTGAAAGAAATATAGTCAATAAATGTGGTTTGTTTTTCTTTATTTTGATAAACAACTTTTGCTAATGGAGTCTAGGCATTCCAGAGAAGAACAGCAAAAGTCAAGAACATAATATGTTCACATACTATAGACAATCATCCATTGTAATCTGATAGTTGCCTATAAAATGACAATTGCTCTGGAAGAAAAACACAATTACTAAAAGAATCATGCATCTGCTATGATCTATGACCATTGACAACTCTTTGAAAATTACCATTGACAACTATTACCATTGACAACTCTTTGAAAAATAAGACCACTGAATGACCAGCCTTGATTGAAGATCAGTTCCTTAATATGGCCTAATAGAAATGTTGAGAGTTTCATTTTGGCTTTTAAGTCTGAGTTTGTAAAGTTAGAGATTCGGAATGCTCTTATTGGGAAGCTTATTTTTCTTTTATGACAAAGCAGAGTTTTTGAGAAGGGAATTTTAAAGTAAGTCTGCTCAAGTCAAAGAGTAGATGAAGACCATTTTCTTTCTTATGTCTACATGGATGACATTCAGACAATGTGTTGAAAAATAATTGGACAGAAATGGAAAAAACGTTCTACGCCTTTTATTTAAGAATATTTTCCTCCAAAATTGTCAGTAGCAGAGCTGAGATAGAAAACCTAAGATAATTGATCTAAAATCAAGACCCAAAAAGTGTTTTCTTTTTTTACTTTATTGTTTGAAATATCTAGGTTCTTTATTCTAAACTGAAAATCATAATTCTTAAACCTATGTAGATGTACCCATGTCACAGAATTCTGAAAAATTTCAGTCAATTGATTGTTCTAGGGTAATTTCTAATTTTTCTGATTTTCCATGTTTTTAATGCATCCCAGAAGGTGTTATTATATCTTGCCACATTTTGGATGTTTTCTACAGATTGAAATTCTCAGTCTCTTTCTTTTTACTAGCCCCAAACTATCAAAAAACAGAAGAAACTATTCTATCTCTTAGGGTTTAATTAAGATAAAGCTTCAAAGTTCAAATGAATTCAGATTGTCTTACAAAGCTGTCAAATCACTGAGATCCTGAGTGAAAGAAATTCTGAGCGAATTTGATTATTTAGAGCAGAGATCAGCAAACTTTGAAAAAAGACCACCTGAGAAATATTTTAGGCTTTATAGGCTATAAGGTCTCTGTCACAACTATGCCTTTTGCCATTGTAGTTCACAAGCAGAAATTAAAAAAAAAAAAAAAAAAAAAAACATGGAAATTAATAGTTGTATTCCAGTAAAACTTTGTTTGCAAAAATGGATGGTAGGCCAGATTTTGCCCTTGGGCCACATTATACTAATCCCTATTAAAAAGTTTTATGGTTTGCAACATTTATCATACTTTTTCTTCAAAGCTTAAATGAATTGAAAATAGTATCTCTACAAGAAGAAACAACAGAATATAAGACTCTAAACTTTCACTTCTTCTCTTCCAATAACCAATCACTCCTACTTTTTTGGCTCTAAATTATGTTTATGATGATGTGTTGTTACTTTAGATGAACCAAGGTGTTTCTGCCTTAAAATCAAGTCTGAAAGATAAACAAAAGGATATCCTTATGATGAAATATCCAGTTGTAAAAATAAAAAAAGATATATGCTACAGTTTGGATGGACTTCAAAAACATTTTGCTAAGTGTAAGGGGCCAGACACAAAAGCTCACATGTTGCATAATCCCTTTTATATGAGATGACCACAGTAGACAAATTCTCAGGGATTGAAAGCAAATTAGTGGTTACAGTGTCCTGGGGAATGTCAGAAAGAAAATGATTACTTAATAAATATGGGGTGCACTTCTGGACTGATGACAAAGTTTCTAACCTTGAGAGAGGCAGTGGTAGCACAGTATTGTGAATGCACCAAATACTCTTGAACTGTGCATTTCAAATGGTTAATTGTATACTGTGTAAATTTTTCCTCCATTAAAAAAAAGTTTAATTCCTGAGTCTTTCAGCTAAAGAAACTGAACCTAGAAAATGCAAACCTTTTGCAGCATTACTTTGATCAGGTTTCTAGAGTATTATTTCCTTAAATAAATATTTGTGTGCTTTTTCATGAATTTGTCACTGTGCTTGGCACTGGAGGGAGGGTAGTAACAGTCAGACACTGCTCCTGCACTCATGAGGATTACAATCTTATCATGTAGATATCCACTGCACATATGTTTAGAGTGCTATAAAGTACACATTCAAGGGTTATAATAAATGAGGGGCTTATTGATTTATTCTACTGCTGCTGTTGTTGTTAATTGCCATTGAGTCAGTTCTGACCCATAGTGACCCTGTTTCTGAGGATCAACTTTGTGGCTCAAGCCAACGTTGCAGTTCAGTGCATTAACCCACAGCGCCACACCAGGACTAGGGCTGCTATAACAAAATACCACAAAATGGTGACTTAAACAACAAAAATTTATATTCTCTCATAGTTCTGGAGATTGAGAATCTGAAATCAGAGTGTTGTTGATTCATTTTAAGACCCTGAGAGAAAATCTGTTCTATGCCCATTTACAAGCTTCTGGCCACTGTAAGTATTTCTTGGCTTGTAGTTACAGACCATATGACATCTTTCCTCTGTCTTCCATCTCTCTTCTTTTATAAGGACACTAATCATATAGGATTAGGACCCACCCCATACCAACATGAACGGGAAATAACAAAAAATCCTATAGAAAATATTATCCAAGAGTTATTAGAAGAAAATGTTCCTAACATCATGAAAAAAAAAAAAGAAGAAATTCAAGAATTTGAACAAACTCCAAAAATATTGACCTTAAAAGTAATATTATAATCAAAGGTTTCCTTCCTTACTTTGGAAGACAAGTAAGGAAAGAAACCTGAAAGCGGTTCAAGACAAACGGAGAGTTGCCTGCAAATGAAAACTAGTAAGACAATGCCACACCAGGACTCCTTCTTGATAGTTGTTTGTTGTTATGTGCCTTTGAGTCACTTTTGAGTCATAACAACCCTGTACAGGGTTTCCGAGGAGGGGCTGGTGAGTTTGAACTGCCAAACTTGAAGTTCAAACCAAACTTGTGGTCGAGTACTTATCCTACAAACCAAAACAAGCAAGACTAAGCTCTGATTTCTCAGCAATAACTATAAAGGCAAGAACACAATGGAATGACATATATAAAACTCTGAAAGAAGAAGAAAAAAATATCAGCTAAGAAAAATATGTCCAGCAACACTGTCCATGAAATATGATGGTAAAATTAAATTATTTTCAAAAAGAAATTAAAAGGTTGGTCTGTTTGTCTGGATAGAGAACCACCAATAGCTAACAAGGACTAAAAACTAGAATACATGGTAGCATCACCTAGATTCAACCAATATATAGAAGTATACAAAGTAAAACAGACCTATAATGAAAATAGAAAACCAGAGAGAGACTTGTAACAACAAAAAGAAAACCATAAAGACAGAACAATGTAGTTAGAGAAGTTCCAAATGAAGAGGAAATAAAATAGATTTCAAGAATAAAATAAATAAAAACAAACTAAACTGTAACCCTAAAAATTAGGCCATGCCTTATTCCTAGCTCAGGCCTAACACTTATCCTTAACTCTAACCCTAATCCTAACCATAACCCTTGTTGTTGTCAGGTGCCATCGAGT
>NW_006408655.1:2375424-2377023 GCF_000296735.1 Chrysochloris asiatica
GCTGGCTGTGAGACTATGGGTTCCTACCTGGGAGGTTTAACTTGTGAGTTGCCCCCCCTCCCCCTGATCCCAGAGCCCCCACTCACCCGCACCGCCTGGCCGCCCTGGCAAACCGGATCTTAAAATATATTTTAATCTTAAAACACTTACAGGCAAAATTATCAGGTACTGGAGGATGTCACCATTACCATACAGATCCAACTGCTCAATTGCTATGGTCAGTTTTTATCTTTCCATGCCTGAGTTGCTGGTTCCTATCCCTCCCCTCTCCAACATTATACCTAGAAGAGAAAGAATTAGGTGAAAAGCAAGGTTGAGGACTACTCTTAGATATCATCTCACAAATTCTGTAGAGGGGCACTGCCCTGTGGGTTTTCAGGTACATGTGTGATGTGATGTATAACAGAAGCTTCCTAGAAATGAACAAAAATTATCTCTACTAGTCACATACCCAAACTTTGTCTCTAATGCTTTGGACATATTGTCAGGAGGGACCAGTCGCTGGAGAAGGATATCATGTTTGGTAAGGTGGAGGGCCAGAGAAAAAGAGGAAGCTCATCAATCTCAATGAGATGGATTGGCCAAGTGGCAGCATTGATAGACTCAAGTGTGGCAACAATAGTGAGGTAGGCCCAGGATTGGGCAGTATTTTGTTCTGCTGTGCATAGGATTGCTATGGGTCGGTACCGACTCAATGGCACCTAACAACAACAGTCACATACAACTGATCCCTATGTTCTTCTAAGGCCTCTGAATGAAAATCTTCCTCTCACACTGGCACCACACAGAGCCTTTTTATAACTGCACAAGCGTCACACACAGGGAGCACTGGGAGGTGTTTACAGAGGACAGAAAAAAGTGATTATCAAGATGATGCATAAGTTCTGATCTGAATAATTGTATAACACCCCTACGTATGCCAGAGTAATTGCTCCATGGGGTTTTCAAGAGCTGTAACCTATTGGAAGTAATTTTGTCTTCTGAGGCAGATCTGGGTGGGTCCAAACTGCCAATTTTTCATTTAGTAATTGAGTACTTAACTCTTTGCACCATCCAGGGACTCATAGATGCTGCTATTTATTTACTGAGATGATGAGCAATGAGAAGTAGGTAGAGGATAGAGAAGTAGGTAGAGGGTAAAGATGACAAGTTAAGTTTAGATATATCAATACTGGTTTCCAAATAAGATGCAAAGTAGACAATAGGGTATGCTAGTTATAATTCAGAGGTAAAGTCAAGGTAACCCCTAAAAATAAAAAATAAAAATCAAGACAAAACTCCTTGCCATCAAGTCGATTCAGATTTGCAGTGACCCTGTAAGGATAAAGTAGAACTGCCCCATAGGGTTTCTAAGGCTCTAGTCTCCTCGTGTGGCACCGTGAGTTAATGTACTGGAATACAAGGTCAGTTTAAGCCACAAGAAAGGTGGTTCAAGGTTACCAGCTGCTCCTCGGTAACCTAATACAGGGTCATTATGGGTTGGAACAGACTCAATGGCACTTAACAACAACAGCAATCTTTACAGAAGCAGTGTGCCTCATCTTTCTCATTTGGAGTGGCTGGTGGATTTGAATGTCTAACACTTTTGTTAACAACTCA
>NW_006408655.1:2377546-2379103 GCF_000296735.1 Chrysochloris asiatica
ATTTGAGTCCCTTGATGATGCCAAAACTGCCATTTTGATGTAGTTTAAATAGAAGAGGGCAGAATTCTTTGGGTGAAGGGCTAGACAAACAGAAACTCCACCTTGAGAAGTATTTAGATTTAGATAGATGATATATAGACAAACAGTATCTTTGTCTTGTGATACTGTGATTTAATATATTAAATCAAGTTTCTATGATTCTGTAGCAATAATTTTTGACTTGCCCTCTGTGGTAAGAACCTATTGGTAAAAAGAGAAGAGGACTTAAAACACAGCTCTAAAGAAAGTCTCCATCTAATGGTTAGGAAAAAGAGGATGATCCAATAAGGAAACCTTAGACATAGTAGCCAAAATCGTAAGAAAATGAAGACTGTGTGGGGTCTCTGAATGAAAGTAAAAAATATTGCAATGGACAGTTATGTACAATGCTGCTGAGATGCCAAGTAATTTTAAGGATGGAAAATTGCTTATTAAATGAATCCATAAGACGGTCATTTGTGATTTAAGCCTATTTGATTTTATTCAACAACATTCATTAGCTTAACTGCAAACCCAACGAAGCTTGGTAATTGGGTTCATTCAGGGTTGGGATTTTTGCTAGAGTTGTGGCAAAAGTTAGGAGGGAAAAAGGAGTTTAATAATTTAGAAAATAATATTATATATTTCTCATGATGTTCTCTTTTAATGCATGGGAAAGAAGTAAGAACATGTAATCTATGAGTTAGTGTAGAGTAGGGAGTCCTAGTGTGGCACTGTGGATTAATTGCATCAGACTTCAAAACTGTTTGAACTGCAAGGTTGGCAGTTCAAGCTCACCAGCTGCTCCTTGGAAACCCTATACAGGGTTGCTATGGGTCTGAACTGACTTGAAAGCACATAACAACAACATCAGGGAGGTAAATGGTAGAATTCGATGACAAGAGGAATATAGTAAATATATCCCCTTTCCAATTCTGTTTCATCCTTTCCTAGAGGGAGCTCTTAACAACAAAAAGAGCAGACTATTAAAGAGAGAGCCCACTACACGGTGAATGTCCTGAAGGCAAATAACAACCCCAGTGTTCACTGTTATATATGCAGCACCTGGAATGTATGGCAGCTATTCAGTCAACGTTTGGACAAAAGTCATATGCAAATTTTAAAGAAATTACTAAGTAAATGCACATACCTACCCTCAAAATGTTTCAAAATATTAGTTATTTATGCTTTTGTGGACCTCTGCAGTCTTATTTCCTTTTATTTCTGAGGTGAATTAGATATAACTAATATAACATATTTTAGTTTTGTGAACACACTGGTAAGCTCAGATCTTTTTTTTTTTTTTTTCTAAGTAAGCCTAGAAAAACATTGAAAAGGCAAAAATCTAATATAAATTGAAACATTTATAAAAACCTAATAAATATCTGAACCTTTACTTTATCTAAATACTCAAAACTCTCAGTTACAACAACTGCTTTTGTCTTTGTTCTGTGTTGTCAAGTCAGTTTGGACTCATAGTGACCCTGTACAGGATTTCCAACGCTTTTCATCTTTGTAGAATGTTTCATCATTCTCCCT
>NW_006408655.1:2379838-2388158 GCF_000296735.1 Chrysochloris asiatica
TATCACCAAGGCCATATTTTCCAACTACTGTATGTATTATTGTTATTGTTAAGAGCCATCGAGTCAATCAGACTTCAAAGTCATTTGAACTGCAAGGTTTGTGGCTCAAGCTCACCACCTGCTCCTTGGAAACCCTATACAGGGTCACTATGGGTTGGAATTGACTCGACGACACTTAACAACAACAATACATACAGTAGTTGGAAAATATGGCCTTGGTGATAGAAATAATGCTGGGGATTGCATGATACAATTCTGTAAAACCAATGATTTGTTAATGTCAAATACCTTCTTTAGACAGCATAAGAGATAACTTATACACATGGACCTCCCCAGATGGAATACATAGAAATCAAAATGACTACATTTCTGGAAAGAGATGATGGAAAATCTCCTTATCATCAGTCAAAACAAGGCCAGGGGCAGATTGTGGAATAGACCATCAATTATTCGTATGCAAATTCACAGTGAAGCTGAAGAAAATGAAAAGAAGTCCACGAGAGCCAAGATATGACCTTGAATATAATCCACCTGAATTTAGAGATCATCTGAAGAACAGTTTGGATACATTAAACACTAAAGACCAAAGACCAGAGAGTTGTAGGATGGCATCAAGAACACTATACATGAAGAAAGCAAAAAGTCATTAAGAAGACAAGAAAGAAGGAAAAGATCATAATGGATGTCAGAAGAGACACTGAAACTTGTTCTCCAGTGTAGAGATGCTAAAGCAAATGGAAGAAATGAGGAGGTACAAAAGCTGAACAGAAAATTTCAAAGGTCAGCATTAGAAGATAAAGCCAAAAATTGCAACAAAATGCGCAAATATACGGAGTCACAAAACAAAAAGGAAGAACATGCTCAGCATTCTCAAGCTGGGGGAACAGAAGAAATTTTTCAAGCCTCAACTTTCATTATTGAAGGATTCTCTGGGCAAATTATTTAATGATGCAGAAAGCATCAAAAGAAGATGGAAGGAAAAAAAAAAAAGATGAAAGGAATACACAGAGTCACTATACCAAAAGGAAATGATTGACGTTCAACCATTTCAAGAGGTAACATATAATCAAGAGCTAATAATACTGAAAGAGGAAGTCCAAGGTGCATTGAAGGAATCGGCAAAGAACAAAGCTCCAGGAATTGATGGAATACAAATCGAAATCTTTCAAGAAAGTGAGGTGGCACTGGAGGCACTCACTCATCTCTGCCAAGAAATAGGTAAGACAACTATCTGGCCGACTAATTGGAAGAGATGCATATTTGTGCCCATTCCAAAGAGAGGTGACCCAACGGAATGCAGAAATCATCAGACACTATCTTTGCTATCCCATGTTAGTAAAGTTTTACTAAAGGTAATACAGAAATGTCTGCAAACATACATTGACAGAGAACTTCCAGATGTTCAAGCCAGATTCTGAAGTGGACATGGAACGAGGGATATCATTGCTGATGTCCTTTGGATCTTGGCTGAAAGCAGAGAATATCAGAAAGAATTTACCTGTGTTTTAATGAGTATGCAAAGGCTTTCAATTTTGTGGATCATGACAAGCTATGAACAATATTATGAAGTATGAGTATTCCGGAACACTTAATTGTCCTCATGAGGACTCTATAAATGGACCAAGAGACCATTGTTCAAAAAGAACATGGGAACACTGAATGGTTTAAAATTAAGAAAGGTGTGTGACAGGGTTGTATTCTTTTACCATACTTTTTCAACCTGTATGCTGAGCAAATAATCTGAGAAACTGGGTTATATGAAGAAAAATGTGGCATCAGGATTGGAGGAAGACTCATTAGCAATCTGTGATATACAGATGATACATCCTTGCTTGCTGACAGTGAAGAGGACTTAAAATATTTACCGATGAAGATCAAAGAGCACAGCCTTCAGTATGGATTGCATCTTAATGTAAAGAAATAAAAATCCTCATCACTGGACCAAATAACAACATTCTTATCAATGGAGAAAAGTTTGAAGTTGTCAAGGACTTTATTCTTCTTGGATCAACTATCAACACTCACGGAAGCAGCAGTCAAGAAAGCAAGCGACGTATTGCATTAGGCAAAACTGCTGCACAAGACCTTTTTAAAGTGTCGAAGAGCAAAGATGTCAGTTTGAGGACTAAGGTATGCCTGACCCAAGCCATGGTATTTTCCGTAACCTCTAATGCATGTGAAAGCTGGACAGTGAGTAAGGAAGATCATAGAAGAATTGATGCTTTTGAGTTACGGTGTTGGAGGAGAATATTGAAAGTGCTGTGGGCTGCCAAAAGAACCAAAAGATCTGTGTTGGAAGAAATACAGCCAGAGTGCTCCTTGGAGGCCAGGATAGCCAAACTTCATCTATCATATTTTAGACATATTGTCAGGTGGGACCAACTGTGGAGAAGGGTATCATGTTTGGTAAGGTGGAGGGACAGAGAGAAAGAGGAAGACCCCCCAGTAAGATGGATTGGCCAAGTGGCAGCATCAGTGGGCTCAAGAGTGGCAACAAGTCCCAGGATTGGGAAGTGTTTAGTTCTGTTGTACATAGGGTTGTTAAGAGTCCATACAGACTTGATGGCGCCTAGCAACAACAATATATATATGTTTATGAGGTAAAGACATGACACTTCTAGTATTAGAACCAAAAGAGAGAGGGGAAAAAAAAAAACCTTCAAAATAGTGCAATAGTCATTAAAAATATGCAAGATATATATTAAGTTGTTTTTCATCACAACAAAGTTGTTGTTGTTGTTAAGTGACATCGAATTATTTCTAACTCATATTGACCCTATATAGGTTTTCCAAGGAGCAGCTGGTGAGCTTGAACTACTGACCTTGCAGTTCAAACCAACCTTACAGTTTAGAGCATTAACAACAAGACTCCACAAAGAAATTAGTGAACTTCAACATGAAAATAAATAAAAGGACCAGGCCTACTGGTTAGAAAGAAACTGGAAACTGGAGGACCCGAGACTATGGCCATTGTTCACTGTTCAGGTCTGAAACTGAACTCACTCTCATGAATCAATTTTTAGCCATTCATGATCAAAAGGACAGCATTTACCTAAGGAAATAGTTCACAAGGGTTGTGAAGGAAGAAGGAATGGAACTATGATTCACAGAGAGGAAGTGAGATAACTCTTGTTATATGGAGGTGATTGAAATCATTGAAATTTAAAAAAGTGTATGATTTGATTTGTTGAATGTAAAATGAAATATCTGCTCTGTATACTGTCACTCAATTCACACAAAAAAAACGGTTTTTGTTGTTTTTTATTTAAAAAAAGATTTAAAATCATACTCAAAAGTCCCAGCATCCATCTATATATGAATTTCCAACATAGGGGGAAAAACTGTGGGGAAGAAATTATTTATGATTACTATTTTTTAAATTTTAGAATTGAAAATCATACTAGCATAAATATGTAAATGTTCATTAATGACTAGAGGAATGATTTTCTTAAAAATTAAGACAAAATTCCTAAGTACCAAGCATTGAGAAAAAATTCTAAAAACTTCAGATCTTAAATGAATACAATTATCAATAAACAAAGGCAGGTTCCTATAGATACTCAATATTCAAAGTGCAAACTTTGGTCACCCCAAATATTAAATGTTAATAAATACCTTCAAAGTTTTAAGAAATAATTTTAAATCAATGAATCCATATCTATTCCAAATAGCTTTCAAGTGGGAGGCAAAATAAAGTGAATTTTCGGCATGTAATAATGGAATCCTCGTGTGGTGCTGTAGGATAAGAACTGGATCATACGGTTGGTTTGAACTGCAAGGTCAGCTGTTCAAATCCACCAGCCACTTCTTAGAGACCCTGTATAGGGTCACAATAAATTGGAACCAACTTGATGATACTACATAGCAACAACAACAACAATAACTAGAAATTTATCCTACTCAGACCTTCTCTAAAAGAATTACTTAAAGATATTATTTGGCATCAGAAAAGGAAAGGTGTAGTACTCAAAGCAAGTGGGAAGAAATAGAATTCACAAAATGTAGACATAAATGTAAATAACTCATGATGCATAATATAAAGGATATATATAGGATAATGTATTATAATTAAAGCCCTCCATGGTACGAAATAAATAAAAAGCAGTGAAAAATGGAAAGGGGACAGAATAGCAAAATGAAAGCATGATAAATTCCTTGTTTTATTTCAGAAGGCTCTGAGCTGCTGATTAACATCAAGAACAATGTATGTTTAATTATATACTATCAACACAGAAAATTTCCAAAATAATCTGCCAACAAATAGCCATGAATTGGTAAATTTAGTAAGATGGCTGAATATAAGATCAATATAAACAGGTCTATTGACTAATAAAATATTTTTTAGAAACACCATTTACGATAGTAAACAAACTATAAATTATGTAAGTGAGTATAACAAAAGATGAATATCTTAGCTATCTAGGGCTCCTATAACATAAATACCAGAAGTGAATGACTTTAACAAATGGAAATTTAGTCTCTCACAAGTAGGAGGTTACAAGTCCAAATTAAGAGTGCACTAAGGGAAGGCTTTCTCTCTTATGTCAGCTCTGGAGAAAGGTCCTTGTCTCCTTTCAGCATCTGTAGGCCCAACATTCCTAGACGATCTCCCCATCCTTCCCATCAGTCAACCCCTGCATCTATGAGCTTCACATTGCAGGAACCCGAGATCCAAAGAATGTATGCTATGCCTGGTTCCTCTTTCTTGATAGTAAAGATGCCTCTGATCTCTGCTTGCCTTTCCATTCTCTTTTATATCTCAAAAGAGATTACATCTAACTTCACTAACATCACTGAAGTAAGAATTTACAGCCCATAGGATAATTATGTAAGATCAGTGCCAGTCACATCATGGCAAAGGTGATTACATTATATTTGATCTCATTATAGGGGATCACTATGTTTTAAGTGCCAAACCACTGAGGGTCCTTGCTCAGCGAAATTGACACAAAACCTTAACTATCACCAGTAGCAAGATATATAATTATAAACTTTGATGACAAAGCATTGATGACTCAGTGAATGGAGGCTTATGTCAAGTTCATCAATCAGATGGTTTCATATCATTAAGATGTCATTTTTCCTCTCAATTTGTCTACAGCATCCATGCAGGGCCATTAAAATATTCCAACAGAGTTTTTCTCAGAATTTCACAAGCTGACTTTAATATTTATAAGCGAGAACAAATAATAATCAAAACTCTGAAAAAAGGAAGAAAAGTTACTGGCTTTACTGAATGCCAAGACTATTATATAGCCATAGTAATTAAGATAGTGTAGTATTAGAACAGAGATAGGCAATTTGAATAATGAAAGTGAATAGAAAGGCTATAAATGAATGGGGGCACTGAGAAAAAGTTTTACCTTAGTATAATGTGATATGGAACCCAATAGTCATCCTAAAACAATAGCTGTAGTTAATATTTATCGCTCTCTGTTGTGTATTCCATAAATAATCACTCCATTTCAATCACCAATGCAAAACTTGTGACTCAAAGGAAGGACAATGTTCTTCCTGGAAACAGATGTGAAATCAGCAAACAGGAATGGTTGAAATGGTCAACATGTTCAGGAACCAACCACTCTCACTACTGATGTGATCACCCTAACTAGTAGAATAGAAAAACAATACAATGCCTGACCACAAGTTCTGTGATCTTGATGTTTTCTCCCTTAAGAATGCTAGACTGCCTACCAGTCAGGGAGTCAGATGTGGGGGATTCCCACTACTCTGTCCTATTTTTTGATACAAGTCCTTTCTCTGAGAATTGGGTGATTTAAGAATCCCCTTTTACAGCTAGACCATGCACATTTGGAATTTGATATTTGACAGAGGTGACAAAACTGATTCATGGGAAGAAGAAACTATTCTATAAATGTTGTTGTTATTGTTGTGTGCCATCTAGTTGGGTCTGAATCACTGTGAACCTGTATAGGGTTTCTGAGGAATGGCTGGTGAGCTTGAACCACTGACTTTGCATTTCAAACAGACCTTGCAGTCCAGAACTAGAAAATGTGGTTACTCGTGAAAAAACAAATTTTAAACTGGATCCTTACCTTAAACCCCAACACGATTCCAGCTGTGGCAAAACAACACTATAGGACAGAGCAGAACTGCACCATAGGGTATCCAAGTCTGTAATCTCTATGGCAGGATATTTTCATGTCTTTCTGTTGCAGAGCAGCTGATGGATTTCAACTACAGGCCTTTCCACCTTTCACCCTTTCTGTTAGCAGTTGAGAACTTAACCACTGTACCCCTAGGGCTTAATAGTTCAAGCTCACTAGCCACACCTTGGAAACCCCATACAGGGTAGCTACAAGTCAGAATTTACTTGATGTTACAACAACAAAAATAAATTTAAAGAGATGTTACAAATTAGGACAAGATACTTTTAATTCTCATACATATACCTGACAAAAGTACTTATAAGCAGTTCACAAATATTTAAATAAATGATGCAAATCAGTAAGAATACCTTAATACATATAAACTGAGGTAAATATCTAGGTATTTAACAGAATGAGAATTTCATATTGGTAATAATTAAGAAGTCTGACAATTCCTAGTGTTAGATACCTAGATCTTATATATGTTGGTGCTAATCTAGGCACTTAAAAACAATGTCATTGTTACATACCAAATAATGCAGTAATTTTAGCAGGCATATATGCAAGAGAAATTTTACTCAGATACATAAGGAATAATGAAAACTAATATTTCTGTTCTTAAGAAAAAAATTATGGAAAAACCCATCAAATCATCCATCCATCAAATGGTAGGTAAACATATCATGGTATATTCCTACCATGAAAGGCTTTGGCTACAAATCACAGCATAGACATTTGTTGTATAATTTTGAAAGAATAGAACAAATAACAGAAGACTATGTGTTAGTGAAGTTATATGTCATGTGTTATTTGTTAGTGAAGAATACGAATGTACAATAGACTGTTGTTGTTAAGTGCCTTCAAGTCAGTTCTGACTCATTGTGACCCTGTGTAGGATTTCCGAGGAGCAGCTGGAAAATTTGAACCACTGACCTAGCATTTCAAAACCATCTGTAGTGCATTGTTGTTGTTATTGTTGTTAAGTGCCCTTGAGTTGTTTCAGTCCCATAGCAATCCTGTAGAGGGTTTCTGAGGAGTGGCTGGTGAGCTCCAGTGCATTGTCACACAGCGCCACACTAGGACTCCAACAAATCTCCATTGGAATAAGTACAGTCAGAATGCTTCTCAAAAGCAAGAATAGTGACTTAAGCCCCATCCAGAACCTTCTAAGATGAGACATTCCCATCTGAAAGGACATGCAGACCAACCTGGAGTGGCTAGAGGAACAGAAGATACTTCTTGAAAAGAAAGACAAGCAGGAGAAAAAAAAAAAGAGAAAAAAGTAGACTGGCCATTACAAAAACAAGCATCCTGTTTGCCTGAGATCCATCAAGGTAAGTCATCAAATCCCTTCAGGACAAACCCCCTTTTAAGACTGAAACTCAAAGGGAACACACAAGCAGGCTTGCAAGCTCATTGTACTGGTCTACTTGTGAGTGGAAGTAGGAGAAAGGCAGTAATGAAGACATGGGCTGAGTTCAACCATGGTCCATAGACTACTGTCAGCCTTAAGATGAGAGAGAAGAGGAAGGAATGGTTGGTCTGAAGTTTGGGAAGACTTGGGGACTCCTGAGCCCATGGACACTGACCTAGTCACAGAGGACTAAAGCTGAGAGTGAAGCTTCTAGCTGATATGAAGGGGGAAGATATACAAGAATGCCCGAACTTTCAGATAATACCCATTTGACAAAGCTTGGATAGCTAGATGATCAGAGCTTAGCTAGAGGAAGATAAAGAAGTCTGATACAGGAAGCAAGTGTAAATTACTACAGTTTGATGAACTTGACCTATATTTGTAGTAGCTCAAAATACCAACCAAGAGGAAAGGAGTCTTCACATCAAGGATCAAGCCTATCCCCTTAATCCATAGGGTTGATAGGGATGAGAAACTTAGACATTGGCTTCCTAACATCAGGGGGAAAGGGAGCTATAAAGGCATGAAGTGGCTGGCTAGTAAGTTTTCAAAAGGGAGGTAGTTTCAGAGTGAATGGGGGAGGGTAGAATCTCCACTGAATGGTTTTCATATTGTGTAGATTGGTCTGGTAAATGGAGATGGGGATAGGATTCTTTTGATTCAATAGTGACTAATTGTTATCATGACTAATTGTGATACTCACAACTGTAAATGTAGAAGTTATGTAACAAAATGGGATGAGTAGTTAGTCTTACATCCCAGGAACAGAAGACCCTCAGATCATCAAGAGGGAAGA
>NW_006408655.1:2388695-2389239 GCF_000296735.1 Chrysochloris asiatica
CTCAATGAGGTGGATTGATACAGTTTTTGTAACAATGGGCTCAAGTACAGCAACATTGTGAAGATGGCATAAGACTGAGTAATGTGTTGTTCTGTTGTCCATATGGTCACTGGAGTTGAAACTAACTCGACTGTACATAACAACATCAACAACAGTATTGAACTTAAAAGGAGAGTTTGGGAATAATTACATGGGTTTTCTTGCACAAGTGGGGAAATGATAAAGTCACTCACAAATCACAAAATGTGGAAACCTGAAAGATGACCAGATTGAAAGGTAAAGGACCTATTTTGGAAGGTCAGCAGTTCAAATCCACCAGTTGCTCCTTGGAAACACTGTATTGGTCGTTATAAAGAACCATCTCTATGGCACTTAACAATTAACAGTGTCTACACTAGGACACTTAATTGTACTTCTAAGAAATCTGTATCTAGACCAAGAAGCAGTTGTTAGAACAGAACATGGGAACACTGAATGTTTTAATATTGGGAAAGGTGTGAGACAGGGTTGTATTCTTTCACCATACTTATTCAACCTGTATGCT
>NW_006408655.1:2390024-2394216 GCF_000296735.1 Chrysochloris asiatica
AATATCACTTAGCCAAAGAGACTAAGAGAACATCTGAACAATTTTCTTCTTGTTTTCTCTTCCTTTGTGGTCCATGTTGTTGTATCTCTTTTCACTTTACTATGATGCCCGTTCATTTATTCCAAGACCCTTATTACTGACAATGTTCACGTATATTTGTTTGTGGAGTGATCTCTATGTTCCAGATTGAGTCTGAGACTTGTCTAGAAATGACATTCAGACTTTAATTCTGAGAACTGATAGGGCATGCCTGTCAAAATCCTATTATCTAGGGAACTGAGATATTCCCTTGAGTAAAACTGCTCTAAAAGGAAGAGCAAGTCAAGCAGAGAAACTTGACCCAGTTACAGACTGGAAACAATTGTCATGGGGGTGATAATAAATATAACAAGGTGTCTGTCAATTAATTTTTTTCACTGATTTGCATAGGTGCTTTAAAGAATGAAAAATCTGGTTCTTTTTTGTTTGTTTTGTTTTTAATAAAAGAAGAACCCCATGTTACGGAAACAGTGTAGAATGAGATATGCATAACTTTTCTGCTATGAATACACAGAAATTTGGGATTGAATAAAGTTAAATAAAACAAATGAATTTTAAATATTACCAGGATCAAAAGAAAGGGGAAGAGAACATTTTCAGATATCAAAGAAAAAACTCAAAAGAATAGTGTGAATTTAGTTAGCGTTGAAGCAATATTTAGGGTAATACACATGGAACAAGGTCTTTGGGGAGGGGGTATGATTTTAACCAGCATGTAGGGACAGGGATCATGGTCTTGGGCATGCACTAAGTGAAGGCGACAATCAATAGTTCGCATAATCTGTGTTGGGCATCAGAAAAACTTTCCAGCCTGTGAAGTGGTCTAGAAAAGCTAAGCCACTTTAAGAAACAGTGTCTCATACTTTCAGTGGGAAAAAATAATATTAATTATGAAATTCTGAGATAAATCAAGCCCCAAAAGATACAAATGACAGGAAGGTTTGATTTTACATGATACAGTTCTTGTGTAAAACTCAAGAACCATAGACATAAAGATAAATTCAGATGTAAGGTAATATCTGGGTCTCCAATGAAAGGCAGTGCCTTTGGGCAGAGGTACACTGGACTCCCACAGCAAACAGCTTTTTTAAAGACCTAAGGAGCTCTCGTAGAGTAGTGGTTATGAATCAGGCTGCTAATCTCACAGTCAGCAGTTTGAAACTACCAGCTGTTCCACGAGAGAAAGATGAGGCTTTCTGTTCCCATAAAGATTTACAGCCTTGGAAACCCCGTACAGGGTCACTATGAGTCAGAACCAACAACACAGCACACAACAACAACAGCAAGTATATAGTAACCATATCAAGGGCTTCAAAATTTCACAGAAAAAACAGAACTGAAACATAATTTAATTTTCCAACAAATTTTGTGGAGAGCCTTTATATAAAACTCTCAGAAGATCATAGAGGACCGAACTTCCATGACCTTGAATTTAGGCAAGACATCTTAGATGTGACACCAAAGCACAAGAGACTAAATTATTTAATCAATCAACCAATTAACATCAAATTGTACCTGAAGGGACATTACCAAGGATATCAATTTATGAATTAGGAGAAAATATTTGCAAATTATATATCTGATAAGATAATTATATCTAGACTATAACATATCTAGAATATAAGGAACTTATACAATGAAACAAAAAGCCAAACCAACTAAAATATGGGCAAAGGATCCAAGCAGATTTTTCTCCAAAGGAAGTATATACATGGCCAATAAGCACATGAAAAGATGTTCAACACTATTAGAGATTGTTGTTGTTGTTAGATGTTGTTGAGTCAGTTCCGACTCATAGTGATACTGTGCACAACAGAAATAAACACTGCCTGCTCTGGCACCATCCTTCCAAGTATTATTATGCTTGAGCCCACTGCTGCTGACACTGTGCCAATCCATCTCATTGGGGTTCTTCCTGTTTTTGGATGACCCTCCACTTACATAAACCTGGTGTGATTCTCCTGATAATATGTCCGAAGTATGAGACACTAAAATCTCACCGTTGACTTTCAAGGAGGATTCTAGCTGTACTTCTTCCAACATAGTTTTGTTCATTCTTCTGGCAGTCTTTAGTGCTTTCAATATTCTTCTCCAACAACATAATTCAAATGCATCAGTTCTACGCTTTTCCTTATTCATCGACCAACTTTCACACGCATATGAGGCTATCTTGGCTTATTTAGTTTTCAAACTCATCTTTGCTCTTGAATGCTTTAAAGGGATCTGGTGGAGCACATTTGCCTATTACAAAACGTCATTTAATTCCTTGCCTGTTGCTTCCATGAATGTTGATTGTAGATCCAAAAAAAATGAGGTCTTTGATAGCTTCAATCTTTTTTCCATTTATCATGATGTTATATGTCGATTCAGTGGTGAGTATTTTTATTTTCTTTACACTGAGATGCAACCAATACAGAAGGCTATGGTTTTTGATAGTCATCAGTAAGTATTTTAAGTCTTCTTCATTTCCAGCAAACAAAATTGTATCTTCTTCATATTGAATCTTAATGGACCTCCCTCCAATCCTGATGCCACATTCTTCTTCATATAATCCAGCTTCTCGGATGATTTACTCAGCAAACAGATTGAATAGGTATGGTGAAAAAGTAGAGCCCTGGCGCACACCTTTCTTGATTTTAAATGTTCCATATGCCCTTAAATTCCCCCACTCATCTGTCAGTTTGTCATACTGTGGGAGCTTGCATGTTGCTGTGATGCTGGAAGCTATGGCACTGGTATCTTAAATACCAGCAAGGTCACCCATTGTAAACAGGTATCAACTGAGTTTCCAGACTAAGACACACTAGCATGAAGGAGAGCTGGAGCAATTTAAAATGTTTAGTCACTGAAAACCTTATGATTGCAGTGGAACACTGGCAGATGGCGCTGAAATATTGAATAATGAAGTATTATGAGTAGCACCAGAATATTGTCAGATGTAGTGCCAGAAGATGATCACCTCAGTTTGGAAGGCACTCAAAATATAACGAAGGAAGAGCTGCCTCCTCAAACTAGAGTTGACTGTAATAAGTAGAATGGAGTAAAACTTTAGTGACCATCAGTTGCTGATGAGGCGCAACACAAAATGAGGAGAAACAGCTGTAAACATCCATTAATAATAGAAACCTGGAATGTATGCAGCATGAATCTAATCTAGGGAAACTGACAAATGGAGAAAAGACTGAAGTAGAGGAAGTGATGCTTTTCAATTATGGTGTTGGAGAAAAATACTAAAAGTACCATGGACTACCAGGAGAACAAACGAATCTGTGTTAGAAGAAGTACAGCCAGAATGCTCCTTAGAAGCCAGCAAGGCAAGACTTTTGATTCTCATACTTAGGAGATATTATCAGAAGGGACCAGTCCCTGGAGAAGAACATCATGCTTGTATAAGTCAAGTGGGATAGCACAGTGGCAGCCGTAATGGGTTCAAGTGTAACAATGATTTGAAGATGGCACAGGACTGGGCAGTGTTTCGTTTTGTTATGTATAGGGTCGCTATGAGTTGCAACTCACCTGGCAGTACCTAACAACAACAGTATCCCCTTATTCTATTCTAATGGCTAACTCTTGGTCTATGTACAAGTACCACATGAGAACAATTAACTGTTCTAGAATAACCATTGTTTCCAATATTATCTATAGCTTCTTGTGATCCACACAGTGAAAAGCCTGTGCATAGTCAATAAAGCATAAGGATGGAGATCTGGTAGTGTAGTGGTTATGAGTCAGTCTGCTAACCTCAAGGACAGCAGTTTGAAACTGCCAACTTTTCTGTGGGAAAAAAATAAGGCTTCCTCCTCCCGCAAAGATTTACAGCCTCAGAAACCCTATGCAGTGTCGCTATGAGTCAGAACCGACTCCATGGCACATCACTATCACCACCACCAAACATCTTTTTGTTATTCTCTGATTTCAGCCAAGATCCATCTGACATCAGAAATGATATCCCTAGTTCCATGTCCTCTTCTCAGTCCGTCTTGATTTTCTGCCAATTCCCTCTCCATGTGCTGTTGCAGCCATTTGAAAATTATTTTCAGCAAAATTTTACTTGCATATATCATTAATTATATTGTTCAACAATTTTCACATTCTGTTGTAGTCACCTCTCTTTGGAATGGACACAAATATGGATCTCTTCCAATCAGTTGGC
>NW_006408655.1:2394786-2395379 GCF_000296735.1 Chrysochloris asiatica
TGTTGTTGTTAAGTGTCATTGAGTCAGTTCCAACCAATAGCGACCCTGTATAGGTAGTCCCACACCAGGACTCCCAGAAACCCTATACAGGTCGCTATGAGTCAAAACTGATTTGAGGGCACTAAACAGTAGCATAGGGCTTCCACGGCTGTACATCTTTAAGGACTGTACATCTTTCTCCTTCAAACAGGCTGGTGGGTTTGAACTGCCAACCATGCAGGTAACAGTCCAGTGCTTGTCCTACCATGCCACATTAGGACTTTAGAATAATAGTAATAATAATGGATAAATAGCAAAGAAAAAACAGACAGTAAGTGTTGGTGAAGATTTGAACAACTTTAAATCTTCATACATTGCTGTTGGGAAGGTAAAACAATAAACCTGCTTGTTTGGAAAACAGACTTGTAGTTTCTCAGAAGGTTACTCAAAGAAAGATTGTATGATTTCATAATTCCATTTCTGGGTATATCCATAAAGAGAATAAAGACATATGCCCACACAAAAATGTGTATATAGTGTTTATAGGAGCATTACTCACAATTGCCAAAAATTGGAAATAACCCAAATGTCCATTCACTGATGAATATTATAAT
>NW_006408655.1:2395836-2396907 GCF_000296735.1 Chrysochloris asiatica
TGTTAATTAGGTAATTCTAATCTCTGTGGAGTGGTGTCTTATAGAAGGGGAAAACAGACACAACAGGCACACACACAGGGAGAAGACAGATGCTAAGTGATGACATTCAGGATTCCTGGCAGTTACTAGAAGCTGAAAGAAATAAAGTACCTTTGCCTACCACCTGTCATCTGTCAGTTTATCATAGAACGGTGGCTTGCATGTTGTTGTGATGCTGGAAGCTCTGCCACTGGTATTTTGACTGCTGGCAGGGTCACCCTTCATGAACAGATTTCAGCTGAGCTTTCAGATTAAGCCAAACTCAGCAGAAGGAGAGGTGTATTACTTCCAAATGTTTAGCCATTGAAAACCATATGAAAAGCCATGAAACACTGCCACATATCACCAGAATATTGAGTATTGAATATTATGAATAGCACCCGAATATTGTCAGTTTTAGTGCCAGAAGATGAGCCTCCCAGGTTAGAAGGTACTCGAAATATGAATGGGAAAGAGCTGCCACCTCAAAAGATTTGATTGTGCTAATACGAATGGTATAAAGCCTTCAAGACCTTCATTTGCTGATGGGGCACAACTCAAAATGAGGAGAAACAGCTGCAAACATCCATTAATAATTGGGATATGGAATGTATGAAGTATGAATCTAGGAAAATTGGGAGTTGTCAAGACTGTAAAGAAATGCATAAAGATGGTTATCCTAAACATTAGTGAGCCGAAATGGACTGGCATTGGCCAATCTGAATCTGATAATCGCATGGTTTAGAATGATGGGAATGACAAATTGAAGAGGAATGGCATCATATTCATCATCAAAAAGAACAGTTCAATATCTACCTTAAAGTATAATGTTGACTGTGATAGTATCCACACGTCTATATAGCATGATGGGATTTAACAATTAACACCACTATTACTCAAATTATGCACCAACCACTAAAGCCAGTGACGAAGAAATAGTAGAATTCTACCAACTTCTTCATTCTGAAATTGATCAAACATGTGATCAAGATCTATTGATATTTACTGGAGATTGAAATGCAAAGGTTGGAAACTAAGAGGAAGGATCAGTTT
>NW_006408655.1:2397424-2399142 GCF_000296735.1 Chrysochloris asiatica
CATTTCCAACCCTCACATACCTTTTTAAAACAACATAAAAGGCAACTATACACATGGATCAAACCAAATGGAAGATAAGGAAATCAAATCAACTGTAGTTGTGGGAAGAGATGGTAGGAAAGATCCATACCATTAATCTAAACAAGGCAGGGGTAGACTGTTGAATAGACTATCAATTGCTCATATGCAGGTACAGGCTGAAGCTAAACAATATTAAAACAAATCTATGAGAACCAAATTATGACCTTGAACATATCCCACCTTAATTTAGAGATCATCTAAAGAACAGATTTGACGCATTAGACACTGATGACTGAAGACCAGAAGAGTTCAAGGATAACATCAAGAGCATCAAACAGGAAGAAAGCAAAAGGTCATTAAGGAAACAAGAAATAAAGAAAAAATGAAAATGATTGTCAGAAGAGATTCTGAAACTTGCTCTTCAGTGTAGAGATGTAAAGCAAATGGAAGAAATAAGGACGTAAAAAGCTGGATAGAAAATTTCAAAGGTCAGTTTGAGAAGACAAAGTCAAATATTATAATGAAATGCACAAAAACCTGGAGTTAGAAAACCAAAAGGGAAGAACTTGTTCACCATTTATCAAGCTGTAGAAACTGAAGAAAAAACTCAAGCCTCAACTTGAAATACTCATGGATTCTTTGGGCAAAATATTGAATGATGCAGACAGCACTAAAATAAGATGGAAGGAATACACAGAGTCACTGTATCACAAAGAAATGGTAGATGTTCATGCATTTCAAAGCGTAGCATATAATCAAGATCCTGTGGTACTGACGGAAGAAGTCCAATGTGAACTGAAGGTGTTGATAAAGAAGAAGACTCTGGTAATCGATGGAATATAAATTGAAATATTTCAACAAATTAGTAGAGCACTGGAGGCAATCACTAATCCATCTCAAGAAATTTGGAAAACTTGGCCAGTTGATGGGAAGATATCCATATTTGTGCCCATTCTAAAGAGAAATAACTCAACAGAATGGGGAAATCATTTGACAATATCACATGCAAGTAAATTTTTGCTAAAGATAATACAAAAATGGCTATAACAGTACATTGACAGGGATTTGTCAGAGATTCAAGCCAAATTCAGAGGAGGACATGGAATGAAGGATAATATTGCTGACATCAGATGGCTGTTAGCTAAAAGCAGAAAATATGACAAGTATGTTTACCTGTGCTTTATTGACTATGCGAAGGCTTTTGAGTGTGGATCATGATAAGCTATGGACAACACTGAAGATAATGAGTATACCATAACACTTAATTGTGCTCATGAGAAAGCTGTGAATAGACCAAGAGGCATGTGTTCAAACAGAACAAGGGAATGCTTAATGGTTTAAAACAGGGAAAGTGTATGCCAGGGTTTTATTATTTAAGCATACTTATTCAATCTATATGCTTAGCGAATGATTTGAGAAGTGGGTTTATATGAAGAAGAATATGGCATTAGTATTGGAAGAAGACTTATTAACAACTTGCAGTATGCAGATGATACAACCTTGCTTGCTCAAGATGAAGAGGACTTGAAATATTTACTGATGAAAATCAAAGACCACAGCGTTCGGTATGAGTTGCACCTCAATGTAAAGAAAACAAAAATTCTCCTCACTGGATCAATAAATAACCTCAAGATAAATGGAGACAGGTTTGGAGTTGTGAAACACTTCATTTTGCTTGGGTCAACCATCAACACTCA
>NW_006408655.1:2399957-2413027 GCF_000296735.1 Chrysochloris asiatica
CTCCTTAGAAGCCAAGATTTCCAGACCTTTGTCTCTTATACTTTGGACATGCTATTAGGAGGGTCCAGTCCTGGGAAAGGAAGAACATCATGCTTGGTTAAGTGGAAGGATAGGAAAAAGAGTGAGACCTTCCTACGAGATGGATTGTCACAGTATCAGCAACAATAAGCTCAATTGTGAGGATGGCACAGGACTGGGCAGTGTTTCTTTTTGTTGTGCATAGGGTCCTATGAGTTGGAGCCAACTTGATGGCACTTTGCTTAGAGCCAATACCATGGTTTGCATTTCTAACCTCCATATGTGTGAGATACCAAATTCCTGTTGTTGAAAACCACTCAGGTGTGGTATTTTTGTAATGGTAGCAGTAGGTGACTAAGACAAAAGTTATAAAGGTCTGGGAACCTTTTCAGGAGTCACCACATCCATGTCATTTTACTCTCCTTTGCTCCTTCCTTCATCCTGCTTCATGAACTGTGGATGCTGACACCATGGACCAGGCAATTGAGGCCATGATTGATGGCCAAAAAGATAAAGGAGCCCATGTATGTGGTTCAGAAATTCTGGACAAGTATCAGTCAAGTAATTTTGATCACAGATAGCTAAATAATCACCTAACAGTGTGGGGGGCAACTTGTGATTTTGTAATCACAATAAGAAAAAATCTAGCAAAATATGGTGGTGTTCTTTCCTGAAGCCTGAGAGATAGACATTTTTTCCCTTAAAAATCTTAGAATAAGTTTCAGCAGTATTGTACACATGTATTTTTAACAACTAACTTTCTAATAAAAGAAATCAAACAAAAACCCTGATTTGTAGTATGTGCTAATTGCTGCGTTGTAAATTTTGTCACCATGAATAATTTCAAGCTATTAGCCAGTGAGGAAGAAATAGAAGACTTCTACCAACTTCTTCAATTGGAAATTGATCAAACATACAATCAGGGTGTATTGATCTCATTACTGGTGATTTGAATGCAAATGTTGTAAACAAAGAGGAAGGATCAGTAGTTGGAAAATATGACCTTGGTGATAGAAATGATGCTGGAGATCACATGATAGAATTCTGCAAAACCAATGATTTCTTCATTTCAAATACCTTCTTTAGCTATCATAAGAGCCAATTGTACACATGGACCTCACCAGATGGAATACACAAGAATCAAATTGACTATATCTGTAGAAAGAGACAGTGGACAAGCTCCATATCATCAGCCAAAACAAGGCCAGGGGCAGACTGTGGAATAGACCATCAATTGTTCATATGCAAATTCAGACTGAAGCTGAAGAAAATGAAAACAAGTCCATGAGAGCCAAAATATGACCCTGAATATATTATCCCACCTAAATTTAGAGTTCATCTGAAAAACAGATTTGATACATTAAACACTAAAGACCTAGATCAGAAGAGTTGTGGGATGACAGCAAGAATATAATACAGGAAGAGAGCAAAAAGTCATTAAGAAGACAAGAAAGAAGGAAAAGGTCAAAATGGATGTCAGAAGAGACGCTGAAACTTGCTCTCCAGCATAGAGATGCTAAAGCAAATGGAAGAAATGAGGAGGTCCAAGAGCTGAACAGAAGATTTCAGAAGTCAGCTTAAGAAGACAAAGTCAAATATCACAACAAAATGTGGAAAGATCTGGAATCAGAAAACCAAAAGGGAAGAACACAGTCTTCTCAAGCTAGGGGAACTGAAGAAAAAATTCAAGCCTCAACTTTTATTATTGAAGGATTCTCTGAACAAATTACTGAATGATGCAGAAAGCATCAAGAGAAGATGGAAAGAACACACAGAGTCACTGTATCAAAAGGAAATGGTTGATGTTCATCTGTCTCAAGAAGTAGCATATGATCAAGAGCCAATGATACTCAGGGAGGAAGTCCAAGGTGCATTGAAGGAATTGGCAAAGAACAAGGCACCAGGAATTGGTGGAATACAAATATCTTTCAAGAAAGTGAGGCAGCGCAGGAGGCACTTACTCATCTATGACAAGAAATTTGGAAGACAACTATCCGGTCAAGAGATTGGAAGAGATTTGTATTTGTGTACATTCCAAAGAGAGGTGACCCAACGAAATGTGGAAATCATTGGACAATATCTTTGATATCCCATACAAGAAAATTTTTACTCAGGGTAATACAGAAACAGCTGCAAGCATACATTGACAGAGAATTTCCAAAGGTTCAAGCCAAATTCAAGAGAGGACATGGAATGAGGGATATCATTGCTGATGTCCTTTGGATCTTGGCTAAAATCAGAGAATATCATAAAGATGTTTACTTGTGCTTTATTGACTACTCAAAGGCTTTCAATTGTGTGGCTTGTGACAAGATATGGGCGACATTGCCAAGTATGAGTATTCCTGAATACTTAATTGTGCTCATGAGTAATCTGTACATGGACCAAGAGGCAGTTGTTCGAACAGAACATGGGAACACTGACTGGTTTAACATTAAGAAAGGTGCGCGGTAAGGCGTATTCTTTCACCATACTTATTCAACCTCTATGCTGAACAAATAATCCGAGAAGCTGGGTTATATGAAGGAAAATAGGGCATCAGGATCCGAGGAAGACTCATTAACAACCTGCTATATGCAGATGATATAACCTTGCTTGCTGAAAGTGAAGAGGACCTAAAATATTTACTGATGAAAATCAAAAAGCACAGCCTTCGGTACGGATTGCATCTCAATGTAAAGAGGACAAAAATCCTCACCACTTGATCAATCAGCAACATTTTAATCAACAGTGAAAAGATTGAAGTCAAGGATTTCATTCTTCTTGGATCAACTATCAACACTCATGGAAACAGCAGTCAAGAAATCAAAAGACATATTGCATTAGGCAAATCTGCTGCATAAGACCTTTTAAAATTGTTGAAGAGCAAAGTTGTCAGCTTGAGGACATCTGACCTAAACCATGTATTTTCAGTAACTTCATATGCATGTGGAAGCTGGACAGTGAATAAGGATGAACGTAGAAGAATTGATGCATTTGAGTTATGGTATTGGAGGAGAATATTGAAAGCACCGTGGGCTGGAAGAAGTGTAGTCAGTGTGCTCCCTGGAGGCCAGGATAACCAAACTTCGTCTCTCATACTTTGGACATATTGTCAGGAGGGACAAGTCGCTGGAGAGGTATATCATGTTTGGTAAGGTGGAGGGTCAGAGTAAAAGAGGAAGAGCCCTAGCAAGATGGATTGGCAAAATGGCAGCCTCAATGGGCTCAAGCGTGACAGCAATAGTAAGGTTGGCCAAGGATGGGCAGTATTTCATTCTATTGTGCATAGGGTCGCTATGAGTTGGTACCAAATCGATGGCACCTAACAACAAGAATCTGATGAGGGTGAATTTGGATATGAACTTTTTTTGTCTACTATGAATCAGTGCTAACTTCATAATTGCATAATTTAGTATAGGCCTATAACGACATCTGAGATATAGGTGAGGATGGAAAAATGCGTGAGATTTGCTGTTCATATAATAACTTCACCTTTGAAGTGCACTGTGTAGGAGATAATATAGACTAGTATACATGGTGAGGCACTGCAGGATAATGTACAGGGCCGCAAAGTGAGTTACAACTCACTAGTTCTTAACAATAACAGCATACATACTGCTAACTGAAAGATCCACAGTTCAAACCTATCTGTCATTCCTTGGAAAACCCTATACAGGGTCGCTATGTGTTGTAACTGGCTCGATGGCACTTAAAATAACAACATACACACTCATTTCAATTTCCTTTTGCTTATTTGCCCACACTTTCAAAATCTAAAATAATATCTTCCCTAGTAGTAATATCCATAGTTGAATTTTCAACACCCAAACAAAGAGGAAAATTAGTTTCCAAAAATATTGAATCATATAACAACAGAAAATCCAAGTTTAATAACTGATCAACTGTAACTTAGATAACAATGATCTACAAACCGGCATCTTTAAAAATGAAAGTTGCTATCAATGTTGTTCTGATTCTTTTATCTTTTATAACACTAACTTAACCCTTATCCCCATGTTAATCTCTCCTGTGGTTATAGCTAGTGCTATGGCTTATGGGGCCAAGGTTCAGACACAAGAAACAAAGATAAAGCCAGCATAAAATTGAACTTTGATACGCTGCAGCTTCTCTGTGGTGGGAATTTAGTGTCACTAAGTGGTAAGTGAGATGACACCAGGAAAAACAGTATATCAGCAGGCAAGTATAAAAGGATCAAGGAAAGCTATTGAAAAGCAGTCAGAAGCTACAAAGAAAATTTAGGAAAGTCCGTTTAGACCATTTCAATCAAAGAAATCATTTTCTTCCTATCTTTCTTTTCTTCTTTTTACTACTTTTTCTTCTTTGTTATTTAAATTTGAATTTATTTATTTATTTTCATTACTTTCCCTTCAACCAAGTTAACACATGCTAACTTCATATCTGTTAATGCATATCTTCAATGCATAACCAAGACTGTGGTTATTTTATTTTGTACTTTTGACCTTTTATTGTGAATTGAGAGAAGGTTTACAGAGCAGATTGTTAGTTTTACATCCAACAACTTCTATACTTTGCTTCATTTCAATGATTGACATTCCTTCCATGTACCATCAGTTAACAGTGTTTCCCTCTATTCATTTTAACTCTTGCATTCTTCCCTGTGTCTCCAGCTACGTTCATCGTTCCTATGCTAGCCTCCCTCTTGTATATATTGTCTGTTCTATCACACATGTTAACATGTGTCTACCCTCTATCCCAAGGAGTCCTGGTATAGCATAGTTGATTACAAGCTGGACTGCTAACCACAAGGTCAGTAGTTTGAACCTACCTGAGGGAGAAGGATGAGGCTTTCTGTTCCTGTAAAGATTTATAGCCTTGGAAACCCTGTACAGGGTCTCTATGAGTCAGAACCATCTCAACAGCACACTACCACCACCACGTGCCCTCTGCCCCATGGTAACCATCATAAAACACTTCTTTTATCAAGAAAACATTTTCTTAACTTTTTACAAAAATGGTTTCATAAAATATTTGCCCTTTTGTGATTGGTCAGTTTCACTCAGCATAATGTTCTCCAGGTTAATCCATGTTGTGAGGAGGTCTTTTGATGATTCGTCATTATTCTTCAACATTGCATAGTATTACATTGTGTATATGTACCAAAGTTTGTTTAACCATTCTGTTGATGGGCATTTAGGGTTCTCAATTCTCCTTGATTTGTCTTTTGTTGTACTACTACCAGGCTGTTTTGACTACAGTGGCTATGAATTAGGTTTTGATATTAGAAAGTAAGAGGCCTCCTACTTTGTTCTTCCTTTTTTAATAATAGTGTGCTTATCTGGGATCTCTTTCCTTTTCTTTCTGAAGTTAGTAATTAATTAATTTTTCCATCTCCTTAAAGAACAATGTTGGAATCTGATTGGGATTGCATTTTATCTCTAGATTGCTTTGGGTAGTGTTGACCTTTTCACAAGGTTAAGTTTTTCCATCCATGAGCATGGTATGGTCCTCCATTTCTGCAGGACTCTTTTGGTTTCTTGTAATAGTCTTCTGTAGTTTTCTTAGTATGGGATCTTTGTTTCTATGGTTAGATTTATTGCCAAGTATTTCAACTTTTGGATGTCTATTGTAAATGGTATTGTATTCCTAATTTCCTTTTCAGAGCTATCTTAATTATTGTAAAGGAATTCAACTGATTTTTGTGTTTAATTTATACCCTGCCAAAGGAGCTCTGGTAGCATAGTGGTTACGAATCGGGCTGCGAACCTTAAGGTCAGCAGTTTGAAACTACCAGCTGTTCTGCGGGAGAAAGATGAGGCTTTCTGCTCCCGTAAAGATTTACAGCCTCTGAAACCCTGTACAGGGTCGCTATGAGTCAGAACTGACTCCACGGCACATAACAACAACAACAACTTTGCCGAATCTATCATTGAGTTCCAATAAGTTACTTGCTGAATGTCTAAGTACAGGATCATATCAACTTCAAATAGAGAGAGTTTTACTTCTTCTTTGCCAATTTGTTGTTGTTGTTGCTAAGTGCCGTCGAGTTGATTCTGACCCATAGCGACCCTGTAGAGGGTTTCCGAGGAGCAGCTGGTGAGCTTGAACCGCCAACCTAGCAGTTCAAATGGCTTTGCAATCAGGCTCATTAACCCACAGTGCTGCACCGGACTCCCAGCCAATTTGGACAACTTTAATTTCCCTTTCTTGCCTTATTGTTGTTGTTTTGTGTCATCAAGTCAGTTTTGACTCATAACAATCCTGTATTGAGTTTCCTAGGAGTGGCTGGTGATTTTGAACTGCCGACCTTGAGGGTCAAACTGACTTTGAAATTAAGTTCTTATCCTAAGGCACAAAGTTATAGCTCTGGCTAAATCTTCAAGCATAATATTACATAGGAGTGGTGATAAAGGACATTGTTGTCTGGTTCCTGTTTGCAAGGGAAATGGCTTCAGTTCTCACTGTTAAGAGGGATGTTGGTTGTTGGTTTTCTATATATTCCCTTAATTATGTTGGGGAATTTCCCTTGTATTCCTATTTTGTTGAGTGTTTTTTATCAGGAATGAATATTGAATTTTGTCAAATTCCTTTTCTGCATCAATTGATATGATCATTTGATTTTTTTTCCCTTGTTTTATTTATGTGGTGGATTACATTGATTGGTTTTCTAATACTGAACAAGCTTTGCATGTTGTTGTTGTTAAGTGCCATCAAGTCGGTACCGACCCATAATGACCCAATATAGGGTTTTCAGTGAGCGGCTAGTGAGCTTGAAACTCTGACCTTGCAGTTCAAACCAATCTTTCAGTCCAGTGGATTAGTCCACAGCACCACAAAAGGACTCCGTGAATATGTTGGTCAATTAGATACATTGTTTGATTCTATTGGCTAGAATTTTGTTGAGAAGTTTTGATTCTATGTTCATGAAGATATTAGTCTATGATTTTCTTTTTTCATGATATCTTTGGCTGGGTTTGGTATCAGAATTGTACTGGCTTCGTGGATTGAATCAGGAAAAATTTTAAATCCTTTTCTATAATCTGTATTAGTTTGAGTTGAATTGGTGTCAATTTTTCTTTCAATGTTTGATAGAATTCACCAGTGAAGGCACCTGGGCCTAGACTTTTTTAAGTTGGAAGTTTTTTAATGACTTGATCAATTTTCTTTCTTGTTTTTATGTTGTTGTTGTTAAGTGCTATTCAATCAATTCCAATTTGTAGAAATCCTGGTTTTCAATAGATTTTCCAAGGAGTGGCTGGTGAGTTTGAACTGACAACTTTGTGGTTTAAACTGACCTTGTGGTCCAGTGCTTTATCCCACTGTATCACACCTGGACTCCCTCTCTTGTTATAGGCCTACAAAAGTTTTCTACTTAAGTTTATGTTAGTTTAAATAGTTCGTGGGTTTCTAGAAATTTGTCTACTTCTTCTAGATTTTCAAATATGGTGGATTATAATTCATACTGTTATTATTCTTTTTATTTCCATCGGTCCTATTTGTGGCACCATCCATAACATTTCTTTTTGGGTTATTTGTATCTTCTGCTTCTTTTTGGGGGGTAAGATTTGCCAATGGTTTGTGGATTTTATCAATCCTTTCAAAGAACCAATTTCTTGTCTTGTTGATTCTTTCAATTGGTTTTGTATTTTCTGTTTCTATTATTTCTGCTCTAACTTATTTATTTTCTGCTGGTGGCAGAAGGCTTACTTTGCTGCTCATTTTCTAATTATTGGAGATGTTGGAATAAGGTGTTGACTTTGTTTCTTTCTTCTATTTGGTTGTGTATGTGTATTGCTGTAAATTGCCCTCTTAGCACTGCATTTGCTGTCCCAAGATATACTGTGTTCCAAAGATTTGTTGTATTATTGTTCTAATTTAATCCAAGAAGTTTTTCTATTTCCTTTTTTGTTTGTTCTCCTACCCCCTAGCTGTTAACTCTAGTGTTAATCAATTTCCATATACTTCATTTTTTGCCTGAGAAGGTGCTTTTGTAGTATTTTGATGATTTTAAATGTATTGAGGTTTGCTTTATGGGCACACTGTTCCATATGAACTTGAAAAGAATATATATTGTACTATTGTTGTGTTGAGTGCTCTGTATATGTCCATGAGGTCAAATTGGTGTGTTGTTAAGTTCTCTGTATCTTTATTGAGTTTATTTATAGTTGTTCTGTCCTTCATCAAAAATGATGTATTAAAATCTCCTATTATCCTACTACCTGTGAGTCCTGGTGTGGCACTGTAGGATAAGCACTCAACCACAAGTTTGGTTTGAACTGTAAAGTCCATGGTTCAAATTCAGCAGCTGCTCCTCAGAAACACTATAAAGGGTCACTGTGAGTCAGAACCAAGTCGATGGCACTTAAAAGCAAAACAAATAGCATTACAAAGTTGTCTATTTCTTTCTTCAATACTATGATTTATGTATTTTAATGTTTTTTAATTGGGGGCATAAATAGTTATGTCCTCTTGCTCAATTGACCCCTTAATAATGATATAATGGCCTTCTTTGTCTCTTATGCTGGTTTTTGCCTTGATGTCTATTTTATCAGAGATTAAATATGTCACTCCTGCTCATTTTTTATTGCCATTATCATGATACATTTTTCTCATTCTTTGATTTTTAATCTATTTCTGTCTTTGTGTATAAAATATGTCTCGTAGATAGCATATTGAAGGATCTTGTTTTCGTATTCATTCTGCTACTCTCTGTATCTTGAATGATGCATTTAATACATTGTTGTTGTTGTTGTTAAGTGCCTTCGAGTCGTTTCCGACCCATAGCGACCCTGTACAGGGTTTCCGAGGGTGTAAATATTTACGGGAGTAGAAAACCTCATCTTTCTCCCACGGAGGGACTGGTAGTTTCGAACCGCTGACCTTAAGGTTCGCAGCCCAATTCGTAACCACTACGCTACCAGAGCTCCTTATTTAATACATTATGTATTTAATGCATTACAGCAGTGTAATTATCAATAGGTATTCGTTGATTGTTCTCATTTTGCTGTGTTTTCTTTTGTGGTGCTGCTGGTTTCTTTGTTCCACATAACTTTTGCACTGAGTTTATTTTGTTTTGGGGTTAACTTTTCATTTTTATTTTTGTTATGTTAATGTTTACTAAATCTTTCTGATGTAATTTTTCCTCTTTTTTATTTTGATGAGAAGGCATGTTAATTTTCCTTGAGGTAATCCTATGATTTGTTAACTTTTCCCCATTTAAAACAGTCTATTTTATCTTGAAATCTCTGCTTAACTTCCTTGTCATTTGGAGTTCTGTATCAACACTATTCCCTCTTTTTACTTTGTAGTTGACTTCATTAAAAATTGATACTTCTGCTTGCCTATTTTCAGTCTTGTAGGTTTATTTTACTTCAAATGCTGCTATTTTAGGATTGGGGAGTACTGGTGTGGCCCTGTGGATTAATCTGCTGGACTGCAAAGTTGTTTGAACCGCAAAGTCATTGGTTCAAGCTCATGAGCCATTCCTAGGAAACCCTATATGGAGTCACTAGAAGTTGGAACCAACTCAACAATAAAATCAGAATTGAGTCCTGGATGATGTCGTATATGTTAATCACTGATTGCTCTTTGCTATTGTTGGCTCTCAGTCCACAGAACACCCTTTAGTATGTTTGTAAAGTTGATCCGGTTACTACAAATTTCTTTAACTTCTTTTTACCTATTTACCATTATATTTGAGGGACAGCTTTGTTGGGTATGATTCTTGGTTGGCAATTTTTCTCTCTCAGAATTTTGTATTTATCATCCCATTGCCTACTTTCCTGCATGGTTTCTGCTGCAAAATCAGAGCTTAGACTTATTGGTTCTCCTTTGTAGGTAAATTTTCATTTTTCCCAAGCTGCTCTAATGAGTTTTTTCCTTGTCATTAGTTTTTGGATAGTTTGGTTTTAATTTGTCTTGGTGGTTTTCTTTCGGAATTTATCCTCTTTGGTTTTTGCTCAGCTTCCTGTATGCTTAGCTTCTTGTCTTTCTTTATGTTAGGGAAATTTTCTTCCAACTTTTCTTCAACAATTTTCTCTAAACCTTTTAATGTCTCTTCTTGTACTGGAATTCTGATCACCCCTAGGTTATTTCTCTTCATGATATGCTACATAACTCTTTGACTTGCCTTGGGTTTTTTCATTATTTTTTCTGATTGTTCTCAATACTAGTATTGAGATATTTATTTTTAAGCTCACTAATTTGGGTTTCCATTACTTTCAATCTACTCATTTGCCCTTTCAATGTATCATCCATTTCTGAAATCTTATTATTAATTTCCTGGATTTCTAATTGTAATTTTTTTATTGTCCCAAAATTTGCATTAATTTAATCTGTTTGTGCTAATATTGTTTTCCTGAATTCTTTTGCATTTCTTCTGTGTTCTTACTTTGCTTGATCTTTCTGTCAGTCCTTTGAAATTACCTAAATATCATTCTTTTTTGGGTATTTCCAATACTTTTCTTCCTCCAAAATATTTTCTGGCTCTGCATCTTGGTCATGTGTTTGAGCCATTCTCCCTTGCTTCTTCATGTAAACTAGATTGTCTGTGGTATCCAAGACATTGTGGTGTTGTCATATTTGTATATAATTGATGATTGTGTGCTGATATGTTCTTAGGTTCTTCCAACTGTTTCCTCTGGGTATAGTTACAGAATGGAAGAGAGTGCACCGTTCTCCATTCACTCTTCATTCACTTCAATTTATGGTGGGATTGGCTGGTGTTAGTTGTTGTATATCATTTATTGGATAGTATAGTATTGTACTGGTATTGGCTCTTATTCAGTGGGTGGAGCTTGCACAAACCATGTGGGAGCCGTGCCTGACTTCTCTTCATTTTGCAAGTAAGAAATAGAATTAAACTCAAAGTCAGTCCCAGGCCAATTCCTATGAAGTGGAGATCAGACGTGCCTCAACCCTACAACCTTTTTTATTCTGATACCAACCATCCCTCCCACACTACTCTGCTTCACATCTGAGTTTGATAATCTACTACATTGGCCACACATAACTTTTAACAACAGTCACAATTATGGGGTTTATTAGGGAAGTAAACAGGATACAATTCAGCATCAGAAAAACTCAGGATGAAGTAGTCTCCAATCAGTAGCACCTGTTCTCTGCCATACTGTAGACATGCCTCACTCTTCTCAGCAATGTGCCACTGTGGCCTCTGCCCTGCTCTGGGATGTGTTACAAAGGTCTTTTATCCAGTCTGTTAATGCCCAAAGGGCACATTCTGAAAACTAGTCTCCTGCCTGTAGGCATTTAGCTTTACTTAGTCCATAGGCCTAGATCCTGAAGCTACTCTGTCTCTCCATGCCCCCTCCTCTGCCATCACCTGTGCTATTGCCACTTTTCTAGGTAGGGAGCTCTTGCTCCACTCATGTGCTTCCTTCTTGATGATCCTGGGATTATTGTCCATTCCTGCTTCTTATATGGTTCCTTTTAATCGTAGCTAGATGGCAAAACTATGTCTGTTTCATTTGATTTTAGAGTCCTGTACACCTTATTTGCATGGACCCCCCAATCCCTTGGTGGGAATTAAGAAAAATGTTGCATAGAAAAGTGGTATCAAATAAATCCACAGTGCCACAGAGCTACAGAGGGTGTGTGGTAGCTGGGCTTTATGGGCACATTTACTGTCTCCTGTTGGGTGGGAAAGAGCACAAAGGTCCCATACACACATGCAAAAGAAAAGAAAACAGAATAAGCAAATAAGCTAGCAGCACTGCAAAGAGAAATTAATAAAGGAGAAAAATATAAAAAGATGTAGCAATGAGAAATCAATAATATAATAACAAAAAATATAAAAGAGGAACAGGAAAATGGAGCTATAGAATAGAAAAATGAAAAAGACAATGAAAGGAGGGAATAATAATAACTTTTAAAAACTTAGAAAAGCCAGGAAGAGAGAAAATGAAAAGATAAATGAGTGGAATAATAAAGAAAGTTCAAAAGGGAAAAAAAAATAGAAGAGGGAAATAAGAAACAGAAGAAAAGAAGGAAAAGCAAAAGCAGAGATAAAAGGATAAAATCCAAGGGAATGAAAAGAGAAGTAGGAGAAGAAAGAAAAAACAAACTAAAATAAGGCAACAAAGAAAGGAAAAACAAAAAAACTCAAATCAACAACAATAAAAATCAGTGCAGCTGTTGGACACAGAATGGAAAAAACCCTGGGGTGTTTCTGCCAACCAAGTAGCTCAAGGTGTGTGGCGGAGGGGGACCAGGGGGATGTGACAGCAGAGATCCTGGTCCTATTTTCAGGACACTCCATCCAGAGTAGTTCTAGGAGGACTTGGTGGAGCAGGATTCATTGTCTGTTATTACCATAGGGCATCTGGGGACAAGGTGCTTGGTTATGAGGATTTCTGCTAGACTAATGCTGGTCTGGTGGTTCCTTGGGATCTGTAGATCTGGCACTAAGCCCTTCTGAATCCAGGCACAAAAGTGGCATGGCCAACTCCATCTCACACTGGCATGCCTTACAGCCACACAGTTCTGGACTTCCAGAGAGTAGAGTCTGTGCTGGGGGTGGATGCGTGTGGAAGCTGGCTACACCTTGTCACCCAAGGACTATGGGGAAAATGAAGGAATAACATCTTTCTTGTCATATGTGTGAATCTGTTCTGCCAGGCCATCTTCTGTCACTAAACCTGATAATAAAAGTTCAAGATGTTCATGCCACATCTGGTCAGCTGGTCACCAATCAATCTCCCTTTCTCACTGTCCATGATCAGCTTCCTCCCTTAATTTATTCCCTCAATCCTCCCTCAGTCTACATTCAATCTACTTCTCTAACCTCTCCTGTGAAGTTCAGGGTTTCAAGATTTTCATCTGTGTCTTTTTCATTTAGTCTCTCCCATCTTTGCTGCAGAGGATTCATACAGTGTATCTGTCTAGTCCTCTATCTTGCTGGAAGTCTCAAATTACTATATTTTTATCACCTTAGATTAATTTTGCCTGATCTAGGACTTCATAAAACAGAAATCATATATGATATACTCTTTTATTTTAATGTCTTCTTTCACTAAACATGATGTATGGGATTTATCCATATTGTTTCCTGTATGAACAGTGTGTTCACTTTT
>NW_006408655.1:2413167-2417524 GCF_000296735.1 Chrysochloris asiatica
CCAGTCTTCAACACACAGTCACTCTCCCTCTAGTGTGTTCACTTTTATTGATGAATAATATACTGTTATATAATACAACAACAACAACAAAACCAACAACATAAAAATCAGTGCAACTCTTGGACCGAGAGAGGAGAAAGTTCTTGGGTTTCCTGCAAGTCAAGGAGCTCACAAGGTGAGTGCAGCAGGGATAGGACAGTGGAGTTCCTGGCCCTATCTGGAGTTCCTATAGGCTTAGGTGTTAACTATGTTCAGAGCACTCAGTCCAGAAGTTTGTAGAGGTCCTTGATGAAGCTGGTTTTATTGTCTTTTAAGATCGCAGGGCAGCTGGGAACTGGGTGACTGATTATGAAAGTTTCTGCTAGACTAGTGCTGGATTGGTGGCTCTGTGGATTCTACAGATCTAGAGCTGGTCCCATCTAAATCAAGACACCAGAATGGTGCATCTGGCTCTCGCTTCACAGTGGCATGGCTCAACCACATGGCTCTGAACTCCCAAAGAGCAGGATCTGCACTGGGTTGGAATGGATGAGAGTGGAAACTGGCCACATCTCTGGTCACCAGGGAAGCAAAGGGAAAAAGAAGGCATCACATCTCTCCCATCACCTGTGTGACTGATCTGCCAGGCCACCTCTGTTGCTAAAGCTACTAACAAAAGTTCCAGATGGTCATGCTACATCTGGCCAGCTGCTCATCAGTCAGTCTTCCTGTCGCGCTGTCCTTGCTCAGCTTCTTCTCCCACAAGCACTCAGTCCACTTCTCTAACCTTTCTTCTGAAGTTCAGAGTTCTAGGATTTTCATATGGCCAGATATGGCATGACCATCTTTGGTGTCTCATAGCTTTGTTGTGGATTCCTGGTGTGGTGCCATAGGATAAGAATTAGACTGCTAACTGCAAGATCAGTGGTTCAGACTCACTAGCCACTCTTCAGAAACCTTATACAGGATCTCTATAAGTCAGAACCAACTCGGTAGCACTAAACAACAACAACAATCTTTGTTATTTCTTTACAATCTTTGTTGTAGAGTGTATGTGCAGCAGGTTTACCTAAACCGACATCTTGCCAGGAGTCTTGACAGTGACTATTTTAATCTAACAAAGAAATAGGTTGGTAAATAGGAAAAGTTGTTGTTGTTAAGTGTCATTGAGTCTATTCCGACCCATAGCAACCGTGTATAGGGTTTCCAAGGAGCAGCTTGTGAGCTTGAACCACTGACCTTGCAGTTCAAATGACTTTGCAATCTAATGTGTTAGCCCACAGAGCCACACCAGGACTCCAAACAGGAAAAGTAGAATGCTTATAATTTAGAACGCTTATAATTCAAGTTTATTTCTCATTGTAAGTTAGAATATTACAGTTTCCATTTTTTCCCTATGTATTTAACTAGTCCAAGAGGAATCCCTGGATTGTACAGATGGTTAACATTTTTAAGGACTAAACAAAAAGTTAGTTCAAGTCTGCTCATAATAACCTTAGAAGAAAGCCCTGACAATTGAATTCTGAAAAATCAGCCAAGATTGTATTAACAGCTGATTTTGTTGTTGTTGTTATTGATATTGTTTTTTAAGCAGCCCAGGTAGTTGGAAAGTGTTATAGGTGATTTCAAGATGGATTTTGAGACCAAATTTTAAAGTTTCCATTGTCATGGCTCTTTCTGGTCCTGAAATATGCAACTACAAAATAAAATAAAATAAATCTCTTTGTTTTGAAGAGGATTGGTAGTAGGATTCATTTCTAATTTCAGGTATCTGTTGATTCTGTCTTTAATCTGGAGTTTCAAGAAAGTCAGTGCTGCAAAAACTCCTTACAAAGCAACTTTCAATTCCAGAAGAACTGCTGATCTCTAAATGCAAGATCATGCAAATCTGATTTTGACCCTAGACACTGGGAAGCTGCCACTTCAGTGTACATTGATTCACTGAAATTCTTAAGCCTAAAAATTTCAGTGAGTCAATGTACAATCTGCATTTTGAAAATGGGCTGAATACAGAAACAGAGTAGATAACATCTAAAATCTAGAGTAAAACATTATATCATATATTAACAAGTGTGATTAAGAATATTGTTCTGGTTTCCCCAAAATGGGTTGGGACAAAAAAAAAAAAAAAAAGGAAAAAGAAGTCTTTAAAATAGTAGCAAGAATAACTGCAATAGGACTATACATTACTGAATTACTTTTCTCTAGGAGAAATACCCCAGGTGTCTTCTGAGCAAGTACCCCATTCTTCCATTCTCAGTCTATGTGCTGTGGGTCTAGATGTGTAACTCAGATCTGAGCCCTCCATGTAGCATATTTCACTGGCCAGACAAATTGCTTCTATCATTGTCTCAAAACCAAAGTCAAGGAGACATCTGCTGAGGCTATTGGGAGAGGAAAGCATGGGTTTTATTTCCCTGTGGATTGATCTCATGTCACCAGTATTATCCAAGAACAAAGCCAACACCAGAGAAGGCATAATTGAGAGAAGAAACTGAATTTTATGGCAGGATTTCACATTTTGGATTGAGTTCTATCTGAATGTCTCAGCTGTATACATAATAATGTTCTTTTTGACTTCTTTTGTAAATGCCAATCTGATTCAAGCTTTCTATTTTTACAACTTAAAGGTACTGTTTTAGCTATCTAATTCTACTATAAAAATACCATAATTAGGTGGCTTTAGCCAACAGAAATACATTTTCTCTGTTTGTCTGCTGCTGTTAGGGACTGGTTCTGACTAATAGTGATAATAGAATGAAACACTGTGCTGTCCTATGTTAGCCTCCCAATCATAGCTTTGAGTCTTGGTTGAAGTCAGTTTGTTAACCCATCTAATTAAGTGTCTTCCTCTTTTTTGTTGACCCTCTACTTTATCAAGTATGATGCCCTTCTACAAGGACTGGTCCCTTCTGATAACATGCTCAAAGTACTTGAAATATAGTTTTGCCATGTTTCTAAGTAGCATCTGACAGTACTTCTTCCAAGATTTGTTACTTCTTCTGATATGCCATGGTATGTTCAATATTCTTTGCCAAATCTAATGCATCAATTCTTCTTTGGTCTTTCTTATTAACTGCTCAGCATTTGCAAGCATATGAGGCGATTGAAAATACTATGACTTGGGTCAGGCTCACCTCAGTCCTCATGGTGACAATTTTGCTTATTTACAACACATTTGCCCAATGCAATATGGTGTTTGATTTCTTGACATTTGCTTCCATGGGCCTTGATTGTGGATTCAAGTAAAATAGAATCCTTGACAAATTCACTTTTTTCTCTTTATCGTGATGTTATTTATTGATGGTCCAGTTATGAAAATTTTGTTTTCTTTATACATAACCAGAGCAGTTAAGGTGTACTCTATACTGAAGACTGTAGTATTTGATCTTCATCAACAAATGTTTCAAGTCTTCTTTGCTTTCAGTAAGCAATGTTCTGTAATCTGCACATTAAAGATTATTAATGAAACTTCCTGCAATTCTAATGTCATGTTCTTCATATAGTCAAATTGCTCTGATTATTTGCTCAGACTACAGGACTCCTGGTGTGGTGCTGTAGAATCAGTACCGGACTGAGAACCACAGCTCAGTAGTTTGAACCCACCAGCAGCTCTTCAGAAGTCCTACTTATAGGGTCACTATGAGGCAGAACTTACTCGAAGCCACTTAACAGCAGCAACAAATTTTAAAACTATGGTTAGAGGATACCATTGTGACACACATCTTTCCTGATTTTAAACACGCAGATTTATCTTGTTCTATTTGATTGGCAATGCCAATCCATTTCAGCTAAGCAATACTGGTGTGGCACCATAGAATCAGCACTGGACTGTGAACAAGTTTGGCAGTTCAAACCTACCAGCAGCTCCTTAGAAACCCTATACAGCATCACTATGAGTTGGAACCTACTCAATGGTACTTAACAACAACAACAATGCTAGGTTATCAAACTTTATGTATTCCCTTTCATTTTTTACAACTTCCAACTTTTCTAGATTCATACTTCATATTATCCGTGTACCGGTTATTAATGGATGTTTGCAACTGTTTCTCCTCATTTTTAGTTGTGCCCCATCAGCAAATGAAGGTCCTGAAAGCTTTACTCCATTTACAATATTTTGGCTAATTCTACTTTTTCACCAATATCTTCAGTGCAGCTTGAACGTCTTCCCTCAGTACCATTGGTTCTTAAACATATACCTATTTTGAAAAGGTTGAACATTTAACATTTATTTTTAGTGCAGTGATTCTATGTATACCTTTCATCTTCCTTCGATGTTTTTTTCATCATTCAATATTTTGCCCATGGAATCCTTCAATATTACAAGTTGAGGCTTGAATTTTTTATTCAGTTACCTCAGCATGAGAAATGCTGA
>NW_006408655.1:2422180-2432942 GCF_000296735.1 Chrysochloris asiatica
TCAAGTGTGGCAGCGGTAGTGATGTTGGCACAGGATCAGACATTGTTTCGTTCTGCTGTGCATGGGGTCACTATGAGTTGGTTCCAACTCAATGGCACCTGACAACAACAACTATTTTGAGGAGGCATCTCTTCCCCAGTCACATTTTGAGTGCCTTCCAACCTGAGGGCTCATTTTCAGGCACTATATCTGACAGTGTTTCTCTGCTATTCATAAGGTTTTCAGTGACTAAATATTTAGCAGTAGTTCGTCACTCCTTCTTCCTAGTCTGACTTCATCTGGAAGCTCATCTGAAACCTTTCCACCATGGTTGACCCTGCTGCTATTTAAAATAACGATGGCATAGCTTTCAGAATCATAGCCACTCACAAGCCACCACAGTACGACAAAATGACAGGCGAGTGGTGGATGTGTTTAAAGGTATGTTTAAAGTCATAGTTTGTCTCTTGTGGGCTCAATTTAATTTTCTGCAGCTTTCACCTGAACTTGCAATTGGTGGTCAGTTTGTCCCTGACCTTTTTCTGGCTAATAATATTGAGCTTTTCCACCATTTTTATCACAGGTATAGTCAGATTGATTTCTGTTGAGATCTATGTGTTTAATCACCTTTTAGATTTTTTTTTTTTTTTAAAGGAATTCGCACTGAATAAGTCATAAGTTATTGGTCTTACAAAAATTCTATTATGTGATCTCCAGCATCACATTTTCCAATTACTCTGGTAGCATAGTGGTTATGAATTGGGCTGCTAATCTCACGGCTAGCAGTTCAAAACTACCAGCTGTTCTGTGAGAGAAAAATGAGACTTTCTGCTCCCGTAAAGATATACAGCCTTGGAAACCTGTAGAAGGTCACTATGAGTAGGAACTGACTCCACAGCACATAAGAAGAAAAACAAAAGCCCTTTCTCTTGGCTTTCAATCTTACCATTTTAATCATCAGTAATTATCAATACATCTTGCTTGTATGTTTGATCAATTTCAGACGAACAAGGTGGTAGAATTTTTCAATTGCATCATCATTGGTTTTAGTGGTTGGTGTGCAGATGTTAATAATAGTGGTATTAACTAGTCTTCCTGGTAGACATGTGGATATTATCCTATAACAAACAGCATTGTACTTCATGATAGATCTTGAAATGTTCTTTTTAATGATAAATGCTATAACATTCCTCTTGAATTTGCCTTTCCAGGCATAGTAAACCATATGACTGTTAGATTCAGAAACAGTCCATTTCAGTTCACTAATGCCTAGGTGTGATACTGTAGGATAAACATTAAACTTCTAACCATAATCTTGCAGTTCGAACCCACCAATAACTCCATGGAAACTATCTATGAGTTGAAACTGACTCAACTGCACTTAAGAATAACAGCATTGCCTAGACTATCAATCTTTCTGTGCTACATTTCATTTCAGCAACTTCCAATTTTCCTAGATTCAAACTTCATACGTTCCATGCTCTGATTATTAATGAATGTTTGCAGCTATTCATCCCCATTTTTAGTTATGCTCCCTCAGCAAATGAAGGTTCTGAAAGCTTTACTCCATTCATATCATTTGAGGAAGGCAGCTTTTTTCCTCGTTGTATTTTGAGTGCCTTCCAACCTGGGTGACTCATCTTCTGGCTCTAAATCAGAAAATGTTCTGCTGCTATACGTAACATTTTAACTGACCAATTTTTCCAGAGTAGATCATGCCCTTATTCCCATTCTGCCTTATTCTGGAATATCTACCAAAACCTGTCTACTAAGATGTCCCTGCTGATGCTTGAGACACCAGTGGAATGGCTGTCTGCATCACAGCAACATACATTATTACAGTGCCACAGGCTAACAGATGAATGGTAAATTGCCATTATAGACAGTAAGAAGACCACACTGAGGACACCAGCTCTAAGGGAAAGCTTTCTCTTTCTTTCAGCTCTCATAGAAGGTCTATGTCTCTTTTTAGCTTCTGTATGAAGAAGTGGCATTTATCTTAAGGCACCTGTGCTTACTTAATCTGTTCTTTAATATCTCAAAAGACATTGATTTAAGACACACACTGCACTCATACTGACTCACTAACATAACTAAAAAAAATAATAATTCCCAAATGGTATCATAAACAGAGGTACGCATTTAGGATTTATAATACCTATTTTTAGGGGGTGCAATTCCATCCATAACAACTCTTAATAGCTATGGATGACCAATTGCTGAAGTCCCAAATTTCATATCCAAGGAATTCTTCAGCATTGACTTTCATATTTCACTTTGCTTTGCAAGTGCTAAAAATTGATTTGTGTCCCGCAAGAAGATATTTTGAAGTCCTGACTACTGTACCTGTGAATGTGGCCTTTTTTGGAAATTTAACTTTAGAACTATTTTTAGTGCCTTTGAGTTGGTTCTGATTCATAACCACCCTTGTATAGGGTTTCAGCGGAATGGTTGGTGAGTTTGAACCACCGACCTTGCAGTTCAAACCGACCTTGCAGTCCAGTGCTTATCCTACAGTGCCCCACAGAGGTTCACTAAACATAGAATATACCAAAAAGAAGCTCAGATGCTAATTCAGTACTAACATTAGCATTTTTCTTTTTGATCACATTGTTGTTTAAAGCTGAAAATATTTTAAATAAGATGTAGTACTTCTCAATTTGTTTAAAAAATATTTTAACTACAAATACAAATAGCAGATATGCTTCCATTATGTTTTTAAGATTTGCTTCTATTGGGTGGAAAAGTGCTGACATCTCTATTCATTAAGTTAAAATAGGCCAGTTGATTCAGGAGCAAAATATATGGCAAAATTCAAATGATCTATTTCTTAATTGTCATAAGAAAGGTTCAGCTATAATTACTCTTGGTTTCTAAGGTGTATTATATAATAAAATTGCAGCTTATTCACTATAAAAGAGTTTATGTACAGCTCTCTTGGAAACCCTACACAGGTTCGCTATGGGTCAGAACCGACTCAATGGCACTTAACAGCAACAACAACAAGGAGCTCTGGTAGCATAGTGATTATGAATCGGGCTGTGAACCTCAAAGTCAGCAGTTCGAAACTACCAGCTGTTCCACAGGAGAAAGATGAGGCTTTCTGATCCTGTAAAGATTTGCAGCCTCAGAAAACCTGTACAGGTTTGCTATGAGTCGGAACCAACTCCATGGCACATAACCACCACCACCATGCCAAACTAGTTCTGCCTTTTCTGGCTTTAGTGTGTGTTATGAGTAGGGTCAGGTTGAAGTTTGTCAGGGTCCTAAACAGTGATAGTTTGTGGTGTCCCTTCATCGACTTACTCACAGATTCAAATGGGGTTTGGGAAATATATATATCACATGTGTGTGATACCTATGGATGCAATTTTGTTGTAAATTCAACTATAATATTAATGACTGAATTCAAAATAACATATTGGATGAAAGTAACAAGAATTAGACTCAGCAGCCCACCACCACTCTTATTTATTAGAAAGAAATACTATATTCCCAAAAGATCCACTGAAATAAGTATTTTCAATTTAAAAAAGGACCTTAGGAGACAGATGCCAATGAAAGTGTTGAAGTGGTAGAAGATTCGCTGTTTAAACAACATTACATCTGGATACCCTGGTGCAGTGGCTGGTGAGTTTGAACTGCCGAACTCTTGGTTCAAATTGATCTTGTAGTCCAATGTCTTAACCTACACTGTCACATCAGAACTCCATTTCATTTAGTGTTCTATCAATTCCCATTCACTGTAACAGTTAATACCACTATCATTCTAATTTACTTACGAACCACTAAAGCCAGTGATGATGAAATTGGAGAACTCTACCAACTTCTTCAATCTGAAGCAGATCCAATATGCAATCAAGATGCATTGATAATTACTAGTAAGTGGAAAGACATGTAATTGGAAAATATGGCCTTGATGATATAATTGATGCTGGAGAACACATGATAAAATTTTGCAAGACCAAGGACTTATCCATTGCAAATAATTTTTTTAAACAACATAACAGATGACTATGCACATGGGCCTCATCAGATATAATACACAGAAATCAAGTTGACTACATTTGTGGAAACAGACGATGGCAAAGTTCCATATCATCAGCCAAAACAAGACCAGAGGCAGACTGTGGAACAAACCATCAATAGCTCATATGCAAATTCAGGCTAAAGTTGAAGAAAATTAAAACAAGCCTACCAGAGCCAAAATATGACCTTAAACATACCTCACCTGAACTTGGGAGATCATCTTAAGGACAGATTTGATGAATTAGATACTAAAGACTGAAGACCAGAAGAGTTGTGAGATGACACCAAGAATATCATACAGGAAGAAAGCAAAAGGTCATTAAGAAGACAAGAAAGGAGGAAAAGACCACAATGGATTCCAGAAGAAAATCCAAAACTTGCTGTCCAGCATAGAGATGCTGAAGCAAATGGAAGAAATGAGGAGGTTAAAGAACTGAATAGAAAATTTCAAAGGGCAGTTCAAAAAGGGCAGTTCTTTTTGCATTGGCAAAGAACAAGACTCTGGGAATTGATGGAATTCAAATGGAAATATTTAAATAAACTGATGAAGCACTGGAGACACTCACTCATCTCTGTTAAGAAATTTGGAAGACAGCTACCATGCCGACTTACTGGAAGAGATCCATATTTGTGCCCATTCCAAAGACAAGTGACCAAAAGGAATGTGGAAATCATTAAACAATGCCATTAATGTCTCTTACAAGGAAAATTTTGCTAAAGACAATTTTTAAAAAGGCTGCAACTGTACATTGACCAAGAACTTCCGGAGGTTCAAGTTGAATTCAGATGAGTACCTGGAATGAGGACTATCATTGCTGATGTCAGATGCATCTTGGCTGAAAGCAGAGAATATAAGAAATATATTTGCCTGTGTTTTATTGACTACATAAAGGCTTTCGATTGTATAGATCAAGACAAGCTTGGGGCAACATTGTGAAGAATGAGTATTCCGGAAGACTTAATTGTGATCACAAAGAACCTGTACATAGACCACGAGGCAGTTGTTTGAACAGAACAAGAGAACACTAAATGGTTTAAAATCAGAAAAGACATGTGCCAGAGTTGTGTTCTTTCACCATATTTATTCAACCTGTATGCAGAATACATAATCCGAGAAACTGGATATATGAAGAAGAACATGGCATCAGGATTGGAGTATAACGTGGCATCAGGATAGGAAGAAAACTCTTCAACAACCTTCGATATCCAGATGATGCAACCTTGCTTGCTGGCAAGCAACGGGGACTTAAAATACATACTGATGAATATCAAAAACCACAGTCTTTGGTATGGATTGCATCTCAGTGTAGAGAAAACAAAAATCCTCACCACTGAACCAATAAACAATATCAAGATAAATGGAGAAAAGATTGAAGTTGTCAAAGACTTCATTTTGCTTGAATCAACCATCAATACTCATGGAAGCAGCCTTCAAGAAATCAAATGATGTAATGCATTAGGCAAAGCTGCTGCACAAGACCTTTTTAAAGTGTTGAAGAGCAAAGATATCAGTGTGAGGACTGATGTGCACTGACCCAAGCCATAGTATTTTCAGAAGCTTTCATTGCATGTGAAAGTTGGACAATGAATAATGAAGACCATAGAAGAATTGGTGCATTTGAGTTATGGTGTTAGGAGAAAATATTAAAAGTGCTAAGTATTTCCAAAAGTACAAATTGAACTGTCTTGACACTAATATAGCCAGAATGCTTCTTGGAAGTCAGGATCTCCAGACTACATATCTCAAATTTCTGACATATTATCAGGAGGGATCAGTTCCAAGGGCTGGATATCATGTTTGGTAAAATGGTAGGTCAAGGAAAAAGAGAAAGATCCCCCTCCCCAATGAGATGGTTTGGCACAGTGGCAACAGAATGGGCTCAAGCATAGCAATTATTGTAAGGTTGGTGCAGGACCATGGGTTTAGAGCAGGATTTTGTTCTGTTGTATACAGGGTTACTATTAGTTGGTACCAACTCAAAGGCACCTAACAACAACCATATGACATTCACTTTTCCTTGTGTCCTGTCATCTTGGCATCTATGGGTCTTTGCTTGGAATACTTAGTATCTCTGTTTTGTTGATGTCCCAAACCCTAGCTTACCTTGCTTATTGGGTAATCTGTCACCAGTTATGAGAATGGTACGATAAACACTGGACTGCTAACCATAAGGCCAGTGGTTCAAAACCACCAGCCTCTACTCAGAAACCCTATACAAGGTTGCTATGAAGCAGAAGTAACTCAGTGACAGTTAACAACAACAATAACAATACAGCAATAGATAATCTTCATTGTAGGGCATATCCTATATAGCTAGTTTGCCATTAAAATGATAGAATCAATATTTGTAGATCTTATTTGATGAAGTTGATAAGCAAACATGTACCTTCAAGAAAAATTTTGCAAATTTGACCTTTAATGTGAAAAAGCAAATTGTGCTTCTCTAGCTTTTGAATTCACTTTGTTATAAATCAGGCACTTTTCTCTTACACTGTATTGTACGTTTTAGCACCAAATTTAACTTCAAAAATTTAATTCTGACTGCAAATGCATGGGCAAGTTTTAGAATTAGAATTATTTGACATCCTAGGGAGCTATCTTCTTCCTCTATTATGACATTCAGTAGCATTCAACAGTTTTTAAAGAAATGCTGCTTCTTCAAGGTTGGCGTGTAGAAAGATATATTGGCAACATTGCATCAATTTTAATCCAACAGTGATGTCTAGATGAGTCTTGAAAACAGCTGACTAACTCAGCAAACTTGACCACTAGAGAGAAACTAAAAAAAAATCAACAATTGTGTTTTGTTTCTTTACGTCATTCATCATTCTTCTTAACTGGTGGAATAAGCAGTATCGATTAACATTGATCACCACATGCTGGTCAGTTTGTTATGGTAGCTTATATGTTTCTATGATGTTGAAAGATATGCTACTAGTGTTCTAAATGTCAGCAGGGTCACTCATGGTGGGTGGAGTAGGGTTTAGAAAGTTTGGCCATCTACATCTGAAAATTAGTCAATGAGAGCACTATGACTCACAATAAAATGTCTGACATAGTGTTGGAAGATAAGCTTCCTAGGTTAAAGGGCACTACATAATAGTCAAAATAATAAACTCAGACATGTAGACAAACATGAAAATGGAACTGAACTGGACAAGGCTTCATTATTGTCTACATGGGGACACCATGAGTCAGAGTCAACTTGGCCACTAGCAACAGCAGAAACACATGTTGTTGTTAAGTGTTGTGAAGTTGCTTCCAACTCATAGGAACACTGTATAGGGTTTCTGAGGAGTGGATGATGAATTTGAAGTATCCAGTGCTTATCCTACAACACAATATATACTGAATCATAAAATTAATAATAGAATTAGGAGAAAACTTGGAAATTTTTTTGTCAAGCTTTTCGTTTTAGAAATAGGAGATGAAGCTCATTGGAAATAAAGTGAAACACTTAAAAGAAACTAAGGACTTAGCTTATGTTTCCTGTTTTCTTTTATTTAAATTTAAATTTTATTTTTTTCATCAAAGTAATAACTGTACATCATTTTAAAAGTCAAGTATTGCCATAAGAATTTTAACTAAAGAGACAATTGCTTGTTCTAATCCTCTGGTATTGTTGTTGTTGTTGTTAAGTGCCACTGAGTCAATTCTGACTCATAGCAACCCTGTATAGGGTTTCCAAGGAGCAGCTGGTGAGCTTGAACTATTGACCTTGCAGTTCAAATGGCTTTGCAGCCTGGTGCATTAAGCCACAGCACTTGTTTCATCCTACACAGGGTTGGTATGAGTTGGACCCAACTCGATAGCAAATAACAATAGCAAATATTGTTGACAGGCAGAACACATGGTACTTGTATTCTATGATAGTTGCTTTGACGTACAGTTTTGTTTTTATTAGAAGATAATTGAAATTTTTGGTGGGGGGAAAGGCTTAGTTGTTCCTGGTAGAACTGTAACATTATCTCAGTATAGTCAAACACAATTACCTTTGCCTGTACCCATAATTCCTCTGTGGGCACTTAAGTCCCTTTCTCCTCTAATGTGGACTGTTACTCTCCTGACCAGTTCTAGATGGAAATTCCATCTCTTTCCTGTGTATAGTCCTGTTTTCTGGATCCTATGTCTACTTTCTTGGTTTCCTCTTGCTTTTGGTGAAGGCTTTCTTTCATCTGCTTTGTGGAAATCATTGCATGGTTAGTACACTTTTTGATACATTGTTCATCAGAACAAGTCACTATTCTTCCATTGTTGTGAAGTGTCATCAAGTTGATTCTGACTAATAGCAACCCTGTACAGTGTTTCTAGGGAGAAGATGGTAAGTTTGAACCGCTGACCTTGTTATTCAAACTGACCTTGCACTCCAGTGCTTATCCTACAGCGCCACACGAAGACTTCTATCACTATTATCTGAAGTAAAGGAGATTCAGCTTGATAATCTAGGAGGTTCTGATTCAATCTGTTGAAAGATTTGAGCAAAATTAAGCTTCTTTGAAGAAGAAATAATTCTGCCTGGGTACTTCTGTCCTATCCTGCCCTTCCTAATGCTCTGTCCTTCAGAATTTGGTGCTAACTACATAGCACAATAATGCAAATAAAATTTTTTGTAATAAATATCTTAATATATATCACTAACTGAATGCACAGAAAACCAAAGGGTAAGAACACATCCAGTATTTCTCAAGCTGAGGGAATTAAAGAAAAAAAATCAAAACTTTACTTGAAATATTGGAAGATTCTATGACCAAAATACTGAATAATGCAGGGAATTAAACAAAGATGAAAGCTATAGACAGTCACTATATCAAAAAGAAATGGCCAAGACTAAGACTCAATGGGAATACACAAGCAGACATGCTCTCTGATTGGTGATCACATTCGTCACCAATAAGGGAATTTGAGGGAAAAACAGCAATGAAGTTGTGAGCTAAGCCCTACCACGTTCAATAGACTCCTGTGAACCCTGGTGGAGACCTGGTTGGCCAGCATTGTGGCAAGATCTGGGGACTCTTGTGCCCAGAGTCAGTGACATAGCCACAGAGAACTAGAGTGGAGAGTGAAGCATCCAGCTGATAAGAATAGAGGGCTTATGCATAAAAACACCTTTGCAGATAGTACCCACTTGACCTGGCTTCAATGACTAGATGATCAGAGCTCAACTAAAAGAAGAGGGGAAAAAAGAGTAATCTGATACAATTTGATGAACTTGACCTATACCTATGGATGTAGTAACTCAAAGAGGGAACAAATTTTTACAGAGAGGATCATTCCTATCCCGTCAGTATACAGGGTAGACAGGGATGGGCAACTTGGGCATTGGCTACCCAAAATGGTGACGGGGGGAGGCTACAAAGGCAAGAAGTGACTGGCTTACAGGCTTTCAAGAGGAAACTTAGATCCAGAGGGCGTGGAGGAAGGTAGACTCTCTGCTGAGTAGTATCCAATCTGTCTGGGCGGGGCTCATGAAAGGAGATGGGGATAGGTCTCTTGGGGTACAATAGTGAATAATTGTTATCAGGACTGACTGTGAGGGTTGGAAATGTAAAGGCAGATGTTTTGTAACAAAAGGAAGGGAGTGATTGACTTTGCAGTCCAGGAGCAGAGGTCATGGGACCATCAACAGAGAAAAGCGAGTGCAGGACCCTACCAAGAGAAGCAGTGACACCAGGGATGAAGGCAGAGATGATGATATTGGAGAGATGGAGTGACTGGGAACTCTAGACCCAGAGAGGGAAAGGGGCTGTGTGCTGACAACCATGGGGCAGACTTGCAGGGTATTATAACCATGGCACTGAAACAAAATAAGATAGGATGAATGTAAAACTAATGTTCTCCTATATAAACTGTCACATAATTCACACACACACACACAAAAAAAAAACATTAAAAAAAAAATAGAGAAATGGTCATGTTCAACCATTTCAAGAGATAGTATAATATCAAGAGCCAATGATACTGAAGGAAGAAGTCAAAGGTGCATTGAAGGCATAGATTAAATAATTTTTACTTCATAATTCCAGAGCACTAATATTGTTACTTTTAGCTTCCAGGGTTGCTGTTGAGAAGTTCTATGATTTTCTGACCCTTAGTCCATATGTAAGACAACGAGAATTGATGGAATAGAAATTAAACTATTTCAACACACTGATGAAGCACTGGATGCATTCTCTCATCTATGCCAAGAAATTTGGAAGACAGCTACCTGGCCAACTTACTGGAAGAGATCCATATTGGTGTCCATTCCAAAGAGAAGTGAGCCATTGTTATGTAGAAATCATCTGACAGTATCATTAATATCACATGCAAGTAAAATTTTACTAAAGATACTACAAACATGGCTACAACAGTACATTGACAGAGAATTTCATCGTATTCAGATGAGGACATGGCATGAGAGATGTTGTTGCTGATGTCAGATGGATCTGAAAGCAAAGAATATAAGAAAGATGTTTAACTGTGCCTTATTGACTATGAAAAAACTTTCAATTGTGTGGATAATGACAATACTGCAGGAAATGAGTATTCCAGGACTTAATTGTGCTCATGAGGAACCTGTATCTAGACCAAGAGGCAGTTGTTCTAACAGAATACGATAATACTGAATGGTTTAAAATTAGGAAAGGTGTGTGCCAGGATTGTATTCTTTGACCATACATATTCAATCTGTATGCTGAGCAAATAATCTTAAAAGCTGGATTATATGAAGAATAACATAACATCAGGATAGGAGGAAGACTCATTAACAACCTG
>NW_006408655.1:2433112-2438894 GCF_000296735.1 Chrysochloris asiatica
TTTTTTTTTAATTGGCCACATGGTCAATAAACAACATCCATATACATGGGGAAAAGATTGAAGTTGTCAAAGACTTCATTTTGCTTGAATCAACCATCAGCACTCATGGAAGTAGTCGTCAAGGAATCAAATGACGTATTGCATTAGCCAAATCTGCACAAGACCACTTAAAATTTTTGAAGAACAAAGATGTCAATTTGAGAACTAAAGTGCACCTAACCCAAGCCATGATATTTTCAGTAACCTCATATGCATGTTAAGGTTGGACAGTGAATTAGGGAGACTATAAAAAAATTGATGCATTTCAGTTATGGTATTTGAGGAGAATATTAAAAGTACCATGGATTGCTAAAAGAACAAAAAAACCTGTGTTGGAAGTAGTATAGCCAGAATGCTCCTGAGAAACCAAGATGACCAGACTTTGTCTCTCTTTCTTCAGACATATTATCAGGAGAAACCAGTCTCTGGAGAAGCATATCATGTTTGGTAAAGTGGGGGATTGGAGAAAAAGAGGAATGCCTCCTGAGACGGCTTGGCACAATGGCATCAGGAATGGGCTCAAGTGTAGCAATGATTATGAGGTTAATGCAAGATTGGGGAATGTTTTGTTCTGTTATGCATATGATCACTAGGAGTTGAAACCAACTTAATGGCACCTAACAACAATAGCAACAAAGACAAAAATATTGAATGATGCAGAAAGCAGCAAAGGAAGATGAAAAGAATATGCAGAGTCATTGCCCCAAAAGGAAATGGTAAATGTTTAATCATTTTAAGAGGTAGCATGTGATCAAGTGCCAATGATACTGAAGGAAGAAGTCCAGTGTACACTGAAGGCACTGGCAAAGAATAAGACTCAGAATATTGTTGGAATACAAATTGAGATCTTTTAACAAACTGATGAAGCACTGGAGGCACTCACTCATCTATGCCAAGAAATTTGGAAGACAGATACCTGGCCAACGGATTGGAAGAGGCCCATATTTGTGCCCACGCCAAAGATAAATGACCCAATGGAATGTAGAAATTATCAGACAGTATCATTAATATTAACGCAAAAGTAAAATTTTGCTAAAGATCATTCAAATATGGCTACAATAGTACTTTGGTAGAGAACTGCCAGAGGTTCAAGCTGGATTCAGATCTGGATTGAGGGATATTATTGCTGGTATCAGATTAATTTTGACTGGAAGCAGAGAATACCAGAAAGAGGTTTACCTGTGTTTTATTGACTATGCAAAAGCTTTCCATTGTTTGGATCATGTCAAGCTATGGACAACATTATGAAGAATGAGAGATATAGAACACTTAATTTTGCTCATGAGGAACCTGTACCTACACTAAGAGGCAAGTGTTCCAACAGAATAAGGGAACACTGAATCATTTAAATTAGGAAATGTGTGCACCAGGGTGATAGTCTATCTCCATTCTTATTCAATCTGTATGCTGAGCAACTAATATGAGAATCTGGATTATATGAAGAAGAACATGACATCAGGATTGGAGGAAGACTCATTAGCAATTGCACTATGTAGATGATATGACCTTGCTTTATGAAAGTGATGAGGACTTAAAATACTTACTGATGAAGATCAAAGACCACAGCATTTGGTAGGAGTTGCACCTCATTTAAAGAAAACAAAAATCCTCACCACTGGACCAATAAGCAACATCCATATAAATGGAGAACAGATTGAAATTGTCAAGGACTTCATTTTGCTCATAGCAACTATCAACACTCATGGAAGCACTATGTGTCCTTTGCATGCAATCTCCAAAACACTAAAGGAACCATTTCCAAAGGAAGAAATTTCACTTTCTCAAAGCCTTTACCCAGAGTTTATAGACTGAGTTTGTTACTGATGGTTATAACAGGAAAGCAATAGTATCATAGAGGCTGTTCTTTAAACTTGTTCCATTGTCTATCATGATGAGAAAAGTGAATCTATCAGCTCCTGGAGTCAGCTATGTGCAAGATTTATTTTATTAATCTCAAAGCTGAAGTCTTAAAACTAATAGATTTTACCATGTGTGATGAAATTGTTTGAGTTGATATAGTAATTCCAGTCAAAATTTTATAAACTGTGCATTTTAATGGATGATAATTCCATTGTCTATCATGATGTGAAAAGTGAATCTATCAACTCCTGGGGTCAGCTCAGTGCAAGATTTCTTTTATTCATCTCAAAGCCGAAGTCTTAAAATTAATACATTTTACCATGTATGCTGAAATTATTTGAGTTGATATAATAATTCCAGTCAAAACTTTATGAACTGTACATTTCAATGGATACTTCAAATGAGAGTATAAAAATCATTTACTGTAAAATTATTTCTGATTTAAATATGTTTCTCTAATGGCAAATTAATGTGGTTTTTGAGATGGCAAATTAAAGTGTTTTTTGAAATGATAATAAAATTGATTCAATTGTGTTTAGACATTCACTATTCTTTTGCTTTTCATCTTCAACCAAATGCTACACAAACTTTTATTCTTTTAGTCCCATGTAAAATACAGTTTTAGTAATAATCACCTCATTTCCTTTGACAGGAAGACATTAAAAGTAGAGAAGAAAATGACATCTTAATGGTCACATCTATAGTGGATAGTGACACAGGATCAGATTCCAAATTTCTCAGTCTCCCTTCTACAGCTAAATAAATGAAATATAGCAGAAAAAAACAACCATTAAGAATCCATTGTAGGTATTTACTTCTTTCACTAGGGTTCCAATAAGACTTAGTTAAGTTCTGGTTTGGGGGTGGGGAAAGCAGAGGCAGACATTGAAACCTCCTCTGCCAAAACCCAACAAAAAGCAGAGAAAGAACGGTCCGCAGAAAAACTGTGGAGCTTTGGATCTTGTTTAAGGCTCTGGGCACCAGTTTCTCACAATCATTGAGAAGAAATCTGCCTGTGGAAGCAAAATACGGTGATTTGTGAATCGATCCAGCCACAGTGGCTGGCAGCCAGGAGTCCTCAGGCTGGAGGGCAGGGCCACACCAAGCAGAGGCCATGACCCAGCGCTAGGAGCCATGGAGCTGAGCGTCTGAAGGGAGAGGTATGACTGATTTTCATCTTTCACTTTTCATTTTTCATGTATCTCTTCTCTTCACCCCAATTGCAGCCCTACTGCACAGCCCAGATGAATTCAGGTGGGTGGAAGCACACCCCCAAAAGGGTTCAATATTGCACCCACAGGTTTCCAATGGCACAGAGATGAAACCCACAGGCTGCTTCTTATGATGTTTTGACCCTAGGAATCCACCTCATAGTTTACCTAGGTGGGACCCTTTGCACAGTAAAGGCCAGTGAACAGTGTCAACCACAATGTTATTTTTGGTTTTGATTGGTGGTTTCTGTTTCTGCTTTTATATTGTTTCTGTCTTTGGTCCTTTTGGCCTCAATCTTCTCCCAGGGGTTGGAGCTTTCTCCCCCTACCTTACCCAAGAAGAGACAGCAACTGTGCCAAGCTACAAGCATACCCTGTAGTACCCCACAATCTGGACAAGAGCCAAAACCAGCTGCTAGGTATTCCACATGAAAAGGGAAGCCTATCTCCAGATCATATCCACCAGGAGATGCTCAGCAAGCTTAACAGCAAAGAAACATACATCCATTTAAGCATTAAAAACTCACATAACTGTTTAAAATGTCCCAAAAAACACAATTAAAGATATCAACACATGTCCAAAATTAGAAAAAAGTAACAGACAAATGAGGTGGAAGCAGACACAGACTTTCCAGTAGAAGAGCAGGTTCTGGATCTGCCTGAGAAGGAATTCAGAAGAATAATATGGAAACAAATTCAAATGCTCCAAAAAGGGGTGGGGGAAAATAAGGAAGAAGTCAGCAAAGTGCTACAGGAACAATCAAACAAGATAGACACGGCATTGGAAACAATCCAAAACCTACAAAAAGAAGTCCAGATGATTAATAATAAAATATCAGAAATGGACAATACAATGAAAGAGCAAAGGAGCAGAATGGAAGAGATGGAAGCCAGAACCAGCAATCTGGATCACAAATCTCTCAATATAGCTAAGATAGAAGAACAAGCAGAAAAATTCTGAAAAGAGTCTAAGATTCATGCTGGATAACATGAAGAGGAATAACTTAAGAATTATTGGCATTCCAGAACAGAAAGATTCACTGAAGTCCACAGAAGAGGTAGTTGAAGAGCTTGTGGAAGAAAATTTTCCTAACATCTTGAAGGATGAGAAGATAAACATTCAAGAAGCTGAAGGAATACCAGGAAGGATAGATCCCAAAAGAAAATCACTGAGACATATCATAATAAATCTCTCCAAAATCAAAGACAAGGAGAGAATCCTAAAAGCAGCCAGCGAAAAGAGAAGTGTCACCTACAAAGGCAAGCAAATCAGATTAAGCTCTGACTTTTCAGCAGAAATCATGCAGGCAAGAAGGCAATGGGGAGACATATATAAAATCCTAAAAGAAAAAACTGCCAACCAAGAATCATCTATCCAGCAAAACTGTCCATCAAATATGATGGTGCAATCAAAACATTCCAGGATAAACAGAAGCTAAGAGATTTTCTTAAAGCCAATCCAGCACTTCAAAACATCCTAATGGGAGTTCTTTGGGATGAAAACCAGCAAGAACAGACAACAACCAGAGATTGACAGATGTGGCATCACCACCTGGAACTTGGTGGATGGATAGCAGAGTTCAGAATGGGATGGAATTACAGCAATTAATTCAGAGGACCTGTGAGGCCAACCAAAGATAAAAATATTAACAATGTCAAAGAAGGAAAAAATATAGGAACAGAGATCCAGGTGGTGAGGAGGTCAAGTAGATGGCAGGATACAATAGACTGTCTTAAATGCAGGGAAAACTTAACAGACTATAGAGAAACCCCAAAGAAAATTAGTACTTCACAACTTTCCATGAAAATTAAGATCCAAGGAGAACAAGAAAACATTAAAACAAAGAAGAAACCGACAAGAAATAGCACAGAAAACATGAACAAAACACAAGAAGGTATGCAGAACAAAGGAACAAACAGCACCACAAAAAATTACATGACACCAGTTAATACATACCTATCGAAAAATTACACTGAATGTCAATGGATTAAATGAGCCAGTGAAGAGACAGTGAGTGGCTGAGTGGATAAGAAAACAAGACCCTTCAATATGCTGCCTGCAAGAAACACACCTTACACACAAAGACAAAAACAGACTAAAAGTTAAAGCATGGGGAAAAAAAAATCTCAAGCTTACAGCAATAAAAAAACAAACAGGAGTGGCAATACTAATCTCTGATAAAATAAGCTTTAAGGCAAAACCAGCATAAGAAATAAAGAAGGATACTATCTCATGATTAAAGGGTCTATTGAGCAAGATGACATAACCATAATTAACATCTATGCTCCAAATGAAAGAGCACCAAGATATACAAAGCAAACCCTACTAGAATTGAAGAAAAAACTAGATAAGTCTACAATTATAGTGGGGGATTTTAATATGCCATTTTCAAAAAGTGATAGAACACCCAGAAAGAAACTTGACAAAGCTTCAAAGGAACTAAACAGCACAATCAACCAATTTGACCTCATAGATGTGTACAGAGCATTCAACCCAACAGCAGCACAATATATATTCTTTTCCAGTGCACATGGAACATTCTCCAGATTTGACCATGTGTTAGGTCACAAAGGAAGCCTCCATAAATTTACAAACATCAAAATACTACAAAGAGTCTTTTCAGACCACAATGCAATAATATTAGAAATCAACAATAAGAAGACCAAGGAAA
>NW_006408655.1:2448909-2450970 GCF_000296735.1 Chrysochloris asiatica
CCCTAAATTCTGACTACTTCTGAGTTGAAATTTTTCTTTTATTTTGGTAGAGTAATATACAAGTACAGAAGACTGTGACTGAATTAAATCTTCAGCCAGAAAGCAGAATGTTAAATTCTAAATAAATGACAATTTTATTTTAGTTAGAAGAAACTGGAATTCTTGTGGTTCTGTCTCAAACGCTAACTCATGCATTGACTGACTTCAAAATATAGCTGATTTTCACTAAAACTGATGCATTCATGCTCCAGTTACTACTGCTGCATAATAAGCAACCCTATAATTTAGTGGCTTAAAACAGCAACTATTTTATTATATCTCATGCATTTTGTAGGTAAGAGATTTGTACATAGTCCAGCTAGGTGAGTCTCCTGAAACTTAGGCAGTCAACTGAGGTTGGTTTTTACTTGGTGTTCACCTGGTATATGAACTGGTTTAGAGGATCTGAGTTGATTTCACTCATATATCTGGACCTTAGCAACAGTAACTGGAAGGATGGGCTCATCACAGTGATTTCAGAAATTTGACCTTATTTAATGTTTGGCTTTCCCTCAAGAGTGTCCTGAGAAAACTGTGCATAAAGCAGCTGTATGGACTTGTCTGACCTCAGGAATTACATAGCATCACTCTTAGAACATTCTGTTAGTTACAACTGAACAATTTAGGGGGAAATGGGGGGACCCTTGAAGCCCATTGTTGAAGAGCATGTGGATGGGAACTATTTTTGAAGTCATCTTTGGCAAATGTAATCTACAACATGCTAATTCCTGGCCTTAGTTAGTTTATTCGTTTTGTGGCTTTGGGTATTTTGCTTAATCTCTTTCATTCTTAACTTGGTTATCTGCACAATAACAAGGATATTTCAGAAACTGAGTGGGAAATGAATCAGACAAAACTAGCAGAGGGTTATGCTAAAACATGAGAGCATAAGCACTCGACTTCAAGGTTGCCTTGAACCGCAAAGTCGGTCATTCAAACTAACCAACAACTCCTCAGAAATCTTATACAGGGTCGCTGTGAGTTGGAACTGATTTGACAGCACTTAACAACAACAATATTAATTATTAGTATGAGAAAATCCAGAAAAAATATCTCTACAGAGACTGTCGTTCACGTATTTATCATGTTAGGTAATATAACTTCTTACTGTAAATGTTAGGAGATAGTTTTCTTCACATATATTCTTATGCAACACTACTACTTTGATAAATGTCAGATTTATTAGTGTTGTTTGTCTAATATAAACATATATGACATGAATTCCTCTAATATGCTTGTGGTGGTGAGTGGTGGTTGTATGTTGTGGAGTTGCTATCAATTCATAGTGACCCTACCTATGTATGATTTCCGAGGCTGTAAATGTTTACAGGATCTTTCTCCTGCTGAGCAACTGGTAGATTCAAACTTCTGACCTTGTCGTTAGCAACCCAACTCATAATCCACTATGCTACCAGGGCTCCCTAATATACCTATGGTACTATTATTATTCCCATTTTACAATGGATGAAACAGAGGTAATGAGGGATAGAATAATTTCCCAAGAGACTGTGGACAGTAAATGTTTGAAGTTAAATTCAAGAATTGATGGTCATAACCATTATTTTAAACTCCTCTTTTGGAAAAAGAAAAGGTTAATTATTACAAATACATAATGTTACTGTTGTTAGGCACCTTCCAGTGGAATCTGACTCAAAGAAACCCCATGCATAGCAGAACTAAATACTGCAAATCCTGCACCTTCTTTACATTTTTACTGCCACTTTATCAGTCCATCTTGCTGAGGGTCTTCTTCTGTTTCTTTGATCATGATGTCCTTCTCAAGGAACTCATCCCTTTTGACAAAAAAAATATGCAAAGAATGAGAGATACATTTCACCACCCTCACTTCTAAGAAGTATTCTGGCAATATTTCTTCCTGTACACATTGTTTTGCTCTCTGGCAGCCCATTACACTTTGAATATTTTTCTCCAACCCCACAATTCAAATCCATCAATTCTTCCGTGGTCTTCTTTGTTCATTGTCCAATTCTCACATGTGTACGAGGTGATTGAAAATACCAT
>NW_006408655.1:2451984-2453480 GCF_000296735.1 Chrysochloris asiatica
ATATATATATATATATATATAATATACACGGGCATGTGAAAAAGTATTGCTACTAGAATTTCAGTTCAATAAAGGCATAGCTAATTCCAAAGAACCATATATAACATATCTTTATGATCAGTGAATGGCTACAAACAAGTTCGTTCAATAATACAGTTGTCTTAGTCTCGTTAGGGTACCTTCAAATCAAAGATCCAACCAAAATAGTGGCTTCTGAGTTGCAGTAAAATTCAAGACAGAGGGGGCAGCTCAGATTAAATTCAAGGCCGAGTGGGCAGCTCAGAAGGTTATGGCAACTGCTTTTTGGTATTTCAGTGAGGTAAACTTGATAGATTTTCTTGAAGGACACACTGTAACAGGAGTTTACTATGAAGAAGTTTAAATAAAATTATAAACTGTATTGGTGAGAAAAATGTCAGAAAATTTGCACAAAGGATTGTTTTTTTTCCCATCATGACAATGCACATTTTATTAAAATATTTGACTTTGTCTTCTGAAGCTGCCATTTGAAATTTTTCCATCAGATCTTGTACTTCATCATTTCTTACAGTCCCTTTAGCTTCTCTACACTTTATTTAAGACTCTCTTCTGACATAAACCTTGGTCTTTTCTTTTTTTTTTAACCTGTCTTTTTAATGACCGTTTGCTTTCTTCTTGTGTGATGTTTTTGATTTCATCCCACAACTCTTCTGGTCTTTGGTCATTAGTGTCTAATGCATCAAATCTATTCTTGAGATGATCTCTAAATTCAGGGTGTACCCTCATTCTTCGAAGGAAGAAAGGACTTTCCTATGAGAATGTCATTGAGAAATCTTACCCCATATACCCTACAGCCCTGATCTTGCGTCTTCAGATTTCTTTTTGTTATCATAACTGAAAGAACATTCAAAAGGAACATGATTTCACTCCTTGGAACATGCCAAAACTGCTATTGGGATATCGTGTAAATTGAAGTGTACAGAATTCTTTCGTGGAAGGATTGTTGTTATGTGCCGTGGGTCGGTTCCGACTCATAGTGACCCTGCACAGGGTTTCTGAGGCTGTAAATCTTTACAGAAGCAGAACGCCTCATCTTTCTCCCGTAGAACTGCTGGTAGTTTCTAACTGCCAACCTTGAGGTCAGTAGCCCATTTGTAACCATTACGCTACCAGAGCTCCTTAGAGAGCTAGAAACACCACTTCAGAAGTATGTAGCTCTAGGTACTGAAGTGTTGAAAACAGTAGGTGTATATTTTGATATTTTTGTTTAACAAATATTTCTATGATTTTGTAACAATACTTTTTAATACATCCTCATATATGTATATGTATGTGTATGTCATATATATATATGGAACAGAATCGGTGAGTCTTGACAACAACAACTATATATATATAGCTGTTGTTGTTAAGTCCTGCCGATTCTATTCCAGTTCATAGTGATCCCGCAGAGGGTGTCCAAGAATTAGCTGGCAAGTTTGAAATGCCTACCTTTCTGTGCAAACCAACCTTGTAGT
>NW_006408655.1:2455760-2484744 GCF_000296735.1 Chrysochloris asiatica
TCTCTCCCTCTCTCCATATATATATAATTCTATAGCCTTATCAAGATTAATTTTTTATAACTTATTAGATTCCTGGAAAAGTAGTTGGTCTAATATCTAACCTCAAAATGGATGATTTTCATAATTAATGGAAGATTCTTAATTTTAGCTTCAACTGAGTAATACAAAAGTAATATAATACTTAGACTTGCTTTGCTATTTTTTTCTAATAACCAGATATTTGACCATGAAAATTTATTTAAAACTGGATTTTTCCTTTTTCTTATTTATCTAATTCTCAGACAGAGATGGGCTAAATATTTTGCTGAGACACCATTTCATTTTGAATAATTTATGATCAATGTGGTTTTTCTGGTTGTGCTAGATGACTTATCATTTATTTATTATATGTCTCTGTGTTTTATTTTTCAAAATGGAATTTTAATGGACATTAAATCAATTATAATACATTTGACAATCATTGCAGATTAACTGTATGTTGAGGTCTAAATCTTTTCTTATTTTGATCAATGTATGCTGATAAATACAGCACTGCCAACTGCTGAGATACTCATTAAGATGAGAGATATCAGTACAATGAATATTTTCCTTGTATGTTCTAGAAAGTAGGCACTTCACCGTGCCCTAGATTTTGAAAAGTTCTTGTTTGGTAAGTAAATGAATAGATTGCAAGTCAGCAGTTTATTAGTGGAAACATCTATGCAATATTTAAAGTAAATCAATCTGTAATCTTTTTTTTTTTTGTATTTTAGAATAAAATGTATGTGTTGCAAGGGAGTTGTATTTAATTTTCAAATCACAATGCTATAAACTTCTTATTCAGTTGGTTGTTTTCCTCCTTTCAGTCTGCAGTAAGTTCATAGTGAATCCATCAGGATGATACCCAGGGGAAATCAAAGGTGCTGAAAGCCAACTACAGAGCTCTGCAGCCAAGAGACAGAAGAAGCTAAAGCACCTGGCTAAAAATGAAGTTTGGGAGTAATGCAGTCATATATTTTTCATTATTAATCAGGACCAAAGCCAAGGTAGTCAAAGGAAGCATGTGTTTATGGCGGGGGATAAGGGAATTACCTTTTGACTTAAGTTATGCTACTCGAGTTTTAACGGAGTCCTGGTGTGGTGCTGTGGGTTAATGTGTTTTACTGCAAAGTTGTTTTCATTGCAAGGTGAGTGGTTCAAGCTCACCAGTCACTCTTTGGAAATCCTATACAGGGTCTCTATGGGTTGGAATCAGCTCGACGGCACTCAACAACTAGAGTTTTATTCTAGGAAAAAAAGAAGAGAAGGGATTGCATATATCTTAAATGAGTAATAAGAAAAGCAATTGCTTTTCACCAGGCAGAACTACATTTTGATCCCTGTTGCACCTCTAAATAGTTCTGTGATCTGTGAGCAGGTTTTTTAAGTAATCAAGACTTGGATTTACCATTAGTACCAATATTCCCTGAGTACTGGAGAGACTTTTATTAAATGAGTTAACATGCTTAAAAATATAAATTATCTGGCTCCATGTCTACCACACAGTAGGGAATCAATGAGCGATAGGTCTTTGTCTTCATTCTGCCAACCACTTTTTCCCTACCTCTCCCCAAAAAGAAAGTGAGAGGCCCCCATAAATACAACTACTTGCGATTTCGTTAAGAACTAACTCGAATGAGGCAACTCTGGAAATTTTATAGTGCAGCATGAACGATGTCTGCATGTCTTAAACATTAGGATACAAGCTTCTCACATCACAAAGCTGTTTTAAGAATTTAGTAAATCATACAAAATGCTAAATGAAGAAGCAGCAGATTGGAAATAGAGACATCTGAATCCAAATATGATTAGTTCAACTGTCATTGGAAAAATCCGTCATCTGTAAGTTCCAGTTTCATCTTCTTTAAATTGCAGTGAATATGGGTATATGGGAGTCCTGGTGTGATACTAGGATAAGCACTGGATTTCTAACTGCAAGGTAGGCTGTTCAGACTCACCAGCTGCTCCTTGGAAACCTTATACAGGGTCAGTATGGGCCAGAACCACTTGATGGTACTTAACAACAACAACATGGGTTAGAGATGATGGGTTTGAATTGATGTAGCCTAGCGCTTGGCACTGAGAAGACTCTCAGTTGTATTGAATCTTGGGACCCCATTATCACCAATAAAGAAGAGCTGGTTGAACGCTGTCAAATTTCAATTCAATAATTCAGTGGAAAGAACTAAAAAGTTGGCTGTGTGCAGGTTTTGCTTGACCTATCCCTGAGCTACAGCTGTCACTGATAATTGCTTAACAGTTCAGCTAGCACGGTGGTAAGTTGTTGCTTTCAGTCAACTTGTATATTTGAGAAGAAACTTCAAATTATTTCAGAGAATGTACCTGAATTTCAATTAGTTATCATTTCTAAAAGGTATCTCAAGCACTCTGGTGACCTTGGGTTTAAATTTTTATTCAAATTATTTGCCATAGTCTGTTCTCTCTTTTGTAAAAAAAAAAAAAAAAAAAAAATCATATGAAATATAATGAATCATTCTGACAGGCAAAATACACAGTGGCAATTGTATTACATGTTACATCAATTGGGAAAGCAATAAGAGTTTATTGCTGCTCTTAAAATACCTAATGTTAGATGTAGCCATTAAATTATTTTCAAATGTTTTAAATTCATAGTGTATGAAATATGATTGATCATGCTTAAAAACCTAGCTGCTGCCAGAAGCTGATATATAAATTTAGCAGTGGAGACCAAGTTTAGGGATTACAGTGAAGTAGTTAAAATATGAATATAGAAAGAGTATTAGCAATGGCTGTGAAATGAGCTTTGGCCATGGTGGGGTATTGAGGGATTGCATTGCTCTTGAGCTTGTAATAGTACTTCCAATAACTCCTCTTTTCCCAATAACTAAGTTTAGAAGATTTCTCATGGATAATTTCCTTTGGAGAACAAACCCATGGCAAAGAATCATACTTAAGCTTTTTCATAATTAGGTTTAATGTTTGAGATTTGTGAGATATAAGTATAGAATTTAAAATTGAAATAGATTCTACTTGTCCTCAGTTTACTTTCTGGAGTACAGTGGATCAGAAGAAGAATTCCCTACCCATTTTGTTCCTGCTTCTTAAAGTTCAGAGCAGTGATTCTCAAACTGTAAGTACATCAACATCATCTGGTTGTTGCTCTTGTTAGGTGCCATCAAGTTTGTTCTGACTCATAGCAACCTTGTATGTGTTTCCAGAGGAGCAGCTTATGGGCTTGGATCACCAATCTGGCATTTAGCTGTCCAGTACTTTTCCAAGAGCACCACCTTGTATCTTTTGAAGGGTTCATTAAAACAGATTGCAAGATCTTAACTCCAGAGATGCTGATTCAACAATCTAAAACATTCCTAAAATGAGACTGCCGTTGCCAGTTTGGACACTGTGCATTGAAATCACTTTGTTATTCTTAAGCACCATCAAGTTGATTCTGACCCATAGCGACCCTGTATAGGGTTTCCCAGGAGCAGCTGGTGAGCTTGAACCACCGACCTTGCAGTTCAAATGGCTTTTCAGTCTGGCACATTAAATCAATACTACAAGTCAAAATGAGGAGAAACAGTTGCAAATATCCATTAATAATTGCAACATGAAATGTATGGAACATGAATCTAAGCAAATTAGACTTGTCAAAAATGAAATTGAACTCATACTGATTAATATCCAAGGCATTAGTGAACTGAAATGAACTGGAATTGGTCAATTAGAATCTGACAATCAGATGGCTTACTATGCTGGGAACTACATACTCAAGAGTCATGGCGTAGCATTCATCATCAAAAGGAACATTTCAAGGTCTATCTTGAGGTACAGTGCTGTCTCTGATAGGATAATATCCATATGACTACAAGGAAGACCTGCAAATACCACTATTATCCAAATTTATGTGTTAATTATTAAAGCAAATGAAAATTCTACCAACTTCTTCAGTCTGAAATCACTCAAGCATGTAATCAAGATGTATTGACAATTGCTGGTGACTGGAATGCAAAGGTTTGGAACAAAGAGGAAGGATCACAAGTTGGGAAAGATGGCCTTGGTGGTAGAAATGATGCTGAATATCACATGAGAGAATTTCGCAATACCAATGACTTATTAATTGCGAATACTCTTTTTAAGCAGCATTAAAGGTGATTAAACATAAGGACCTCATTATGTGGAACACACAGGAATCTACTTGACTATATATGTGAGAAGAGATGGTGAAAAAACTCAATGTCATCAGCCAGGGGCAGACTTTAGAACAGATCATCAGTCACTCATATGCAAGTTCAGGCTGAAGCTGAAGAAAATTAAAACAAGACCATGAGAGACAAAATATGACCTTGAATATATCCCACCTGAATTTAGAGACCAAGAACAGATTTGATGCATTAGGTACTAATGACCAAAGACCAGAAGAGTTGTGGGAAGACATCAAGAACATCATGCAGGGACAAAGCCAAAGGTCATTAAAAGCACAGAAAAGAAAGAGAAGACTAAAATGGATGTAAAAAGAGACTCGGAAACTTGTTCCACAGCATAGAGATGCTAAAGCGAATAGAAGAAATGAATAAGTAAAAGAATTAAACAGAAAATTTCAAAGGGCACCTCAAAAAGACAAAGTCAAGTATTGTAATGAATTGTACAATGACCCGAAATTAGAAAACCAAAAGGGAAGAGCATCCATAGCATTTCTCAAGCTGAAATAACTGAAAAAACAATTCATGTTTCAACTAGAAATACTGAAGGATTCTTTGGGCAAAATATTTAATGATTCAGGAAGCATCAAAGGAATATGGTAGGTGTACTCAAAGTCACTGAGCCAAAAAGAAATGGTTGATGTTCAGCCATTCCCAGACGTAGCATACGTAAATAACCTGTGTTACTGATGGAAGAAGTCCAAGCTGCACTGAAGGCATTGGAAAAAAATAAGATTCCAGGAAATGACAGAATACCAATTGAAATCTTTCAACTGATGCAGCTCAGAAGGTGCTCACGCATCTATGCCAAGAAATTTAGAAGGCAGCTACCTCGACAACCAATTGAAAGCGATCCATATTTGTGCCCATTCCAAAGATAGGTGACCTAATGGAATGTGGAAACTATCCAACTGTATCATGAATATCACATACAAGTAAAGTTTTGCTGAAGATAATTTTAAAATGACTGCAACAGTACATACACAAAAAACTACCAGAAACTTATGCTGGATTCAGAAGAGTACCTGGAACTTGGGATGTCATTGCTGACATCAGATGGTTCTTGGCTGAAAGCAGAGAATATCAGAAAGATATTTACTTGTCCTTTATCTTGTACTACGCAAAGGGTTTCAACTGTGTGAATCATGACAAGTTATGGATAACATTGTGAAGAATGGGTATTCCAGACCACTTGATTATGCTGATGAGGAACCTGTATGTAGACCAAGAGGCAGTCATTTGAATAGAATAAAACTAAATGTTTTAAAATCAGAAAACATGTATGACATGGTTGTATTCTTTTTTATACCTATTCAATCTGTATGCTGAGTAAATAATCTGAGAAACTGGATTATATGAAGAATAGTATGACATCAGGATTGGAGAAAGACTCCTTATTTAAGTACAATATTTAGATGACCCAGCCTTTCTTGACTGATGAAGATCAAAGAGCACAGCCTTCAGTATGGGTTGCATGTAAATGGAAAGAAAACAAAAATCCTCACCACTGGATCAGTAAATAACATCATGATAAATGGATAAAAGATTGACTTTGTCAAAGACTTCATTTTACTTGGATCCACAATCAATACTCATAGAAAGCAGCAGTCAAGAAATCAAACAATGTATTGCAGTAGACAAATCTGCTGTACAAGACCTTTTTTAAAGTGTTCAATAGGAAAGATATCAGTTTGAAGATGAAGGTGCACCTGACCTAAGCAATATTTTCGATTGTCTCATATGCATGTGAAAGTTGGACAATGAATCGTTCTGTAGAAGAATAGATGCATTTGACTTATGGCGTTGGAGAAGAATACTTAAAGTACCATGGACTACTATAAGAATAAAGCAAGTCTGGTTGAAAGAACAGCCAGAATGTTCCTTAGAAGGCAGGATGGTGAGACTTCATCTCTCATACTTTAGACATATTATCAGATGGGACCAGTCCCTGGAGAAGAACATTACACTTGGTAAAGTGGAAGTTCTGTGAAAAAGAACACCAACAAGCAGCAATGGGCTCAAGAGTAACAATTGTGAAGATGGCACAGGATTGGACAGTGTTTCATTCTGTTGTATACACAGTCACTAAAAGTTGGGACTGCCTCGGTGGCACCTAACAACAACACAATAGTGCAGAAGTAAAGAATCTCTGGTGGTGCTGTAAGATAAATGCTGTAAGATAAGTACTGCAAGATGGCTAGTGCAAACCCACCAGCTGCTCCTATAACGATAAGTGTTTCAGATGGCAAGCTGTATGCTACAAATAATAAAGCACTGGACTCAAGTGGCTTAAGTAATTGTGATTATGCGTCATCTTGGCTAAGCTAGGCTCCCATCTCTGGTAACCACCGATAAACTTTGATTTCTATATATTTGCTGATTTTATGTATGTGAGAGCTTACAGTATTTTCCTTTTTGTGACTGATTTATTTCACTGAGCATGATGTTTCAAGATTTATACATGCTGTTACATACATCAGGAATTCATTTCTCTTTATGGTAGAATAACATTCTGTTGTATGTATATACCACATCATATCTTCTTTATCCTTCTCTGTTGATGGACATATAAGTTGTTTTCATCTTTTGGCTATTGTGAACAGAGTTATAATGAACGCTGGTATACAGATTTCTGTTTACAATCCTGCTTGTAGTTCTTTGGGGTATGTACCCTGGATTGGGATTGCTGGTTCATATGGTATTTCTATGTTTACCTTTTTGAAGAACCACCAAAGCATTTTTCACAGTGTCTGTGACTTTCTGCATTTCTGCCAGGAATAGATGAGGATTATAATTTCTCCACAACTTTGCCAATATATGTTATTTTCTATTTTCCTGATCAGAGTCATTCTAGTAGGGTAAAATTATAGTTATGATGTGCTGCTGTAAAATAAGCAGTACATTACTAACCAAAAGTTTGGTGGCTCAAATTCACCGGCCACCCTATTCATTGGAAACCCTATAAAGGGTCGCTATCAATCAAACTTGGCTTGATGACACTTAGCAACAACAACGCTCTTTTCACGTGCTTGTTGGCCATTTGTATTTTCTCTTTGATAAAAGTCTATTCAGTTCTTTGTCCATTTTTGGACTGAGTTGTTCGTCTTTTTATTGATAAGTTGTAGGGATTTCTCTCTATATTATGGATTTTAGACTCACATCTGATAAATGGTTTCCAGAAAATTTCCCCCAATCTGTAAGTATTCTCTACTTTCTTGATGAAGTCCTCTGATGAACAGAAAATTTTGTTCATAATAAATGTTGTTGTTGTTGTTATGTGCCGTGGAGTCAGTTCTGACTCATAGCAACCCTGTACAGCGTTTCCGAGACTGTAAATCTTTACGGGAGCAGAACGCTTCATCTTTCTCCTGCGGAACAGGTGGTAGTTTCGAACTGCTGACCTTGCGGTTCACAGCCCGATTTGTAACCACTACGCTACCAGAGCTCCAATAAATGTTGAGGCCTCCTTTATTTATTTTGTTCTTTGCTGCTTGTGTTTTCAGTGCCATATCGAAACATCTATTATTTAAAACTAAGTCCCAGACATTGTCCCTATTTTTGCTCCTAAGAATTTTATTATTTCAGTTCTTGTATTTGATCTTTTATCCATTCTGAGTTAGTTTTCATATGTAGTGTCAGATCCAAACTCAGTTTCTTATCTTGTTTGTACAAATTCAGTTGTTCCCGTACCATTTATTCAGGAAATTCTATTCAATAAACTTAGCATCCTTGTTGAAAATCAGTTGACAATGAATGTATAAGTTTTTTCTGGATTCTATGTTCTATTCCATTGGTATATGGTGGCAGTGTTGGTGATATGCCGTGGAGTCAGTTCTGACTCACAGCGACTCTGTACAGGGTTTCTGAAGCTGTAAATCTTTACAGGAACAGAAAGCTTTCTCTTTCTCCCATGGAACAACTGGTAGTTTCGAACTGCTGACCTTGGATTTAGTAACCTGACTCATAATCACTACACTACCAGAACTCCTTCACTGGTATAAAGCAACTTTAAAATTTATATTATGAAAAATATCAAACATAGTATAAATGTATAATGAGTCCCTCTGGCAATGACAGCTTCAACAATAGTTATCATTCTGCTGTTGTTGTATCATCTAGTCTCCCTGACTATATTTAATAACTGCCAAATGAGGCAGTTTGTATTGCGCTGTAGTGCTCCAGTGTGTGGATGGTAATTTGCTATTCCATTCTTTAGATGGTGAACTTTGCTGTTGTCTTATGGACCCACACATGGACAGTCTAGCTGAGTGTTTTATGTGCATTTGAAATGGATGTTTTTGTATGTTGTGGAAAAGCTGTTATGCACTTTCTTGTACAGGTTTAAAAATATTTTTTTTTTAGATCTATGTTTTCATTTTTCTTGACTAAATAGGAGTTTAAATATTAGGCCAATGGATCAGTGTGTTGTTAACTGTATAACAAATGCCAAAGAGCTCTCCAAAGTAGTACAACTTTACATTTCCATTAGCAATGCTTTATTGTTTTAATTTGCATTTCCCAGATGACTGATGATATTGAGCACTTTTTCCTGTGCTTGTTAGACATTTTTATAATTTCTCTTGTGAAGTATCTGTTGTAAGAGTTCTTTGTATGTTTTGGAGAAAAGACCTTGCTCTGTTACATGTTCGTGTATAATTTTTTCAGTCTGTGTTTTGTTATTAATTTTTTTAATGTTATTCCTTAATGAACAAGATTTAATTTGAGAAAGTCTAATCTATTTTCTTTTGTGGTAATTTGTGTCTGCTTCCTCTCTAGAAATTTTTGCCTACCTTCAGTTTGCAAAGATGTGTTTTTGATGTTTCCTTTTAAGTGTATTATACTTTAAGCTTTTACACTTAAATCTGAATCATTTCACAGAAATGTTTATGTACAGCATGAAATATGGTAGAAGCTATATTTTTCCCCTCATTTGGAGGTCCAGTTTTCCCAGAACCATTTGTTGAAAAGGTTTTCCTTTCTCTATTGAATTACTTTGGCACCTTTGTCAAATAACCATGTAAAGGCAGGTCTAGTTCTTAACTCTTTATTGTGTTCCATTAATTTATTTGTCCATCTGAATGCCAAACCCAAACAAATCATTGTAGTTTTACTGTAAATTTTGTAGTCTGATGATCAACTTATCTATCTTTTACAATATCATTTTGGATATTCTAGGACGCTTTTGGAGTCTTGGCATGGCACTGTAGGATAAGCACTGAACTGCTAGCTGCAAGATTGGTTAGAATCCCCTCCTCAGAAACCCTATACAGGGTTGCTATGAGCCAGCACTGACTTGACAACTCTTAACAATAACAAGAAGAGGTCCCACTTATTTCCATATGAATTTGAGACAAAATTTATCAATTCTTATAAAATTACATTTCAGGGATAATGAATGGCATTTTTTTATGTCTCAAACCATGACTTATTTAGCTGAATATTTATGTGCACTTGAAAAGAAATGTGTTTTTGCACTGAACAAGAAAATGCCTCTGGTTTCATGGAGTTTGAATTTCATTAGGAGAAGTGGAAAATGAATTTATACAATTCAAATGGATAATTTCATATTGTGACAAGTCCTTAAAGACAATCAATATGGAGTGATATAGAGCCATATTGGGAGGGATAAGGAGAGACTTCTTCAGGTTCGGGGAAGGTCAGGGGAAGCATCTTATCCAAAAACCAAACCCACTGCCATGGAATTGACAGACACATAGGTGCCAATTAAATAAAGATCTGAATAATAATGAGTTGGGTTTGGGAAGAATTTGTTCCAAATAGAAGGAAGAGCAGAGACGATGAATAGAAAATGAGCTGATAATCCACCCCATCCCACCCCACCCCCAAATTGGCTCCTTTTCGGAAGTAGCTCACCAGGTCTTTCTTCCTTGTCCATCTTAATCTGGAAGCTCTGCTGAAATTTATTCAGCATCATAGCAACATGCAAACACAAACTCCCATGACATGTAGGTGATGGGTATGCATTATGACTATTGGCTGGGAATCAAACCTAGGTCTCTATTATGGAAGGGGAAACGTCTACCATTGAACTATACTACTGCCACCAAATTTATCTTTCTTGTTTTCTGTTAACTAATCATTTGACACTTAATTGGTGATGTCTTGTTATAGCTGTTGTTATGATAATGATGGCTGTGATTTCTTTAAGGACTCCTGGTAGCGTAGTTGGACTGCTAATCACAAGGTCAGAAATTCTAATCTACCAGCTGTTCCATGGGATGAAGATGAAGCTTTCTGGTCCCATAAAGATTTACAACTCGGAAACCCTATACAGGGTTACTATAAGTTGGAACCAAGTCAATGGCACAAAACCACCATGATTTATTTAGTAATTTTCAGGGAGTTTACACTCTTCATCTCAGTTAATCCTCACAACATGCTGTGGCATATATGTGGCTTCTATTTCATAGATGGGAAAGCTGTAATGGATGGGCTTGGTCTCTTAAAAAAGTTGAATTGAAACCCAGTTTTTTTACATAATAGATGATTTTTTTTGTGGTTCTATTTTACCTTCCTAGGTAGCTATTGAATTTTATAAAAAATGGGAACCATTAATATCAAGAATCTCCTAAAATACTTTCCAACAATTGATTATTAAACCAATATTACTTGAATGAAATGACTATTCCAGTTTCATTAGACTAATCATGGCTTTAAATATATTCTCTTTTCTCTGCCTGGAACACTTTTAATGCCTAGTTAATCCCACCTCTTCTTTCAGATTTCAGTTTAGCTTCCAGCTATCCCAAAAGCCTCCCTGAGATAGTTACCCTTCCCAAGGACTCCCATAGCACTCTGATTATTCATTGTGATTCCTTATCTGTTCTCCCAGACTTTGTAAACTCCTTGAAATCTTCATCATCATAGTTCTAGTGCGGGGTGGAAGTGCAGTATCTGGTACACAGTTGTTGTTAAGTGCCGTCAAGTCAGTTCCAACCCATATATAGGGTTTCCAAGTAGTGACTGATGAGCTTGAACCACTGACCTTGCAGTTAAAACTGATCTTACAGTCCAGTATATTAACCCACAGTGCCACACCACAAGTTGTTTAATTAGATTTATGCCTGATCTTTGACAAATTACATGTTTTCTAAACTTTAGAGTCAATAACTATAAAGGGTAGATCATCTGTTTTACTTGGTCAAGAGAACCAGATAAGCTGATGAATATGACAGGATTCTTGTTTATTCTCCAGCCTTTGCATCCTCATCCACCATTTATTCATTCTTTTTTAAAGATTTCCACTTACTTGTAACGTACTTTATGATTTAGCTATCTGAAAAGGTTAAGCAAACTGTGGCAGGTGATTTCAAAATGGATCTATATTTCTAGAACATAGTTGTAATTCTTTAAATGCCAGGCTAAAGGAATACAATGATTGTTTTGTCTGAAGGTGACCTTTTAGCACACTGAAGATATAGGCAGTAGATTTTCTGTATCCTGTATAATAGTTTCACAGTAGCACAACATTCACTTCTTTATATGCCTGAGATAAATGAGTGATGGGTCAGAGTGAGGATGACTTTTGATCAGAAAATTAGGTCACATTGTCTGATAAGCAAAAGCATATTTATTAAGATTTGACATTATGATCATTCATGAATATCTAAGCAGCTATGAACATGGGTCTAGTCAATTTTGAGGTACATTATCATCTCCATTTCAAAGATCACTTATTTTATAAAGATCCTTGATGGCAATGAAATCTATCTATAGGTTTAGATACAAATATGGCTATAGATATAGTTTATTATCAAATGGTAGGATTTATATTAAGTACTTGGTCATTGTCTTTCTAAAAATTCATTTCATTTTTCAAACATATACAGTTAATATTAAAAGGCTAAGCTTACCCTAATAACAGAGTGATGCTACCCCAACTTTCCTCAACCCATGATCTCTTTCTATAGAAGTAATAACTTTCAACTCTTGTTGCTTCTTGTGATATTTGCATCCATATTTAAAAACAACAAGTAAATGTTGCTATTTCTTGATATTAATTTTAGATTTTGTTTCCTGTTATGGTGGCTGATAAAATGCATTGTTACATAACCTCATTTCTCCACTCCATGGTCTTGATATAGTGGTATCATAGTTTTTATTTACAGCAATCATCACTGTTCACATTGTCATGTTTATTTGAGTACTATTGTTTTGTTTTTTTTTTGTCACAATGTTTTGTTTTCTTTGGAATTTAATGACATTCTCACTCCCTCCAACTCTAGTAGATCATTTTTTTTTCCAAATTAATTTTTCAAACTTTCAAACACATCAGTTAACCCACAATTTCCCTTTTGTTTTTCTGCAAACTTCCTGCTATAGCCCACTTACTCCTGACTGGATTGATGGCTCCCTGGATGGGTGGCACAGTTGGTATCCTGGGGTTTTCCACTGTCTAACCACAGTGTGGAAAAACCCTACTGGGTGCAGGGATTGAGTGGGAGGCTAACTGAAAGGTTGATAGTTGTAACACCAGCCAATCTGTCGGGAAAATAGATATGGCAGTCTGCTTCCATAGAAAATTCCTTGGAAAGTCCTAGCAGGTACTATTAGATAACAATGAGTTGAATCAACTTGACAGCAATGGATTTACAGGTGCCTCTGTGAAGAAGCCCCACTGTCCTAGAGCTCTTGGCTTCCTACCTTATTTGTTATAAGTTTTGTTGTAGCTTCCTTAAGAAAAGACCATTGGTAACATTTTTTTTTTCAGACTTTTTAATTTCAAAATGACTTGATTTTACACTCGAAACATGATTAACAATGTGAGTTTAAAATTCCAGACTGAAAATAGTTCCCTCTCAAATTTTTCCCTTTATTGCCTTGCAGTTTTTAAACATTCATTGTTGTTATTAAGTTCAGTACCATTCTCATCCATTTTTTTCTGTAACATGGTTTTTCTTACTGGACATGCATGTTTGTGTGAGTGTATGTATAAATGAATTTTTATATGTAGACAATTATGTATATGTATATAGCATATGGGGAGTCCTGGTATGGAACTGTAAGATTAACACTTGATCACAAGGTTGGTTTGAACAGCAAGGTCTGTAGTTCAAACTCACCAGATGTTCCTCAGAAACACTATACAGAGTTGCTATGAGTAAAAAATGACTCAATGGCAATTCACAAAAACAATATATGGTATATGGAGTCGTGGTGTGGCACTATAGGAGAAGCACTGGACTGCTAACCATAGGTCAGTGGTTTTAAAACAATCAGTTACTCCTCAGAAACCCTATAGAGTTGCTATGAGTCAGACTGATGGGCCAGCATTTAACAACTATATATATATTCCAGATATACATATATATGTATATGTATGGAATCCTGGTTTGGCATTGCAGATTAATGTGCTGACTGCAAGGTCAGTTTGAACCATAAGGTCAGTGGTTCAAGCTCACCAGCTGCTCCAACTCCATGACACATAACCACCACCACCATATACCCTTTGGCATGTTTCCCCAACTGTTGCTATTTTTCTATATTTGATTTATCATTCTATCCATATCTATGTATCTAAATGCATATTATTGTTCGTTCTTAACTATTTAAGATTAAGTTGCAGATAATAATGCCCTTTTATACACTTAAATAGTTCTAATTCTATTTTCTTAAAATAAGAACATTCTTTATGATAGTTCAAGTTTTGAGATGCGGTAATTAGTACTAATATAAACTTGATAAAGAAGTGTGATGGAGGAAAAGATATGTCCAAAATAAGCTACACTGTGTTTTCTGCCATAGTTTTAAATTGATGAATGTAGATACTGAAACCTGTAGCTCATCTGTTAAGACTTCACTCTCCAGTCTTTTTGACTGGTGCCTTCTATTCAACTAATCTACTTTGGAACAATTACTCAAGGAGCCTGCATATGAGTTTTCTAGGGATCATCATCCTGGACTCCACAGTTGGGTATTGAAAGAAGGGAGGTGGTTCTGGAGAGACAAATGGGGAAGATACAGCATAGAGCCTTTCTTAAAATAGTAGTGATCCTTGAATAGCTACTCATTTATGAACCATGCTATTAATAGCCAATCAGAGACCAAGATTTATTGGAGTCAACCATTGGTCTTCTACAGGATGAATGAAGAGGAAAGGGGCTAAAATAAAAGGTATTGGTCTGGCTGTATTAGGTTAAGAGAGATCTGTAAAGCCAATCTCTGCATGTAGGCTTTTAATGAAGTCCCCATTTTAATTCTTACTAGATGTCCCAGTTTCTGAGATCATCAAGATTTCTGGGAAACAAACATTTTTTTATCCTCCTCTTTTTGGCTAACTTATTTATGTCACCATCTTTAAAAATATTGTTGAAATTTTGTTCTATTTCTTCTTTCCCAAATCTTATTGGATTTATGCATCTATATATATGCATAAATATATATAGATTTATGCTACAAGATGACAGAATGGGTAGACATGCAGTGAAAAGTTCCAGCAGCAACAACACAGAATACCAGACCAAGCAGGCTCAGAGGATGGTGCTAGAACTCTGAACCACATATAAAGGAATATTTAGAAGCTTGGAAGACTTACAGCTAGGGGAATTTGCAGAAGAATCAAGAAATCCATTGCTTTCTAATTCAAGATGCTCAGCAGCTACCAGAGCCAACATATTGGGAGAGATCAAGTGGTGGAAGGATCAGAAAAACCATGAATGCCTGACAGAACCTTGGAGACACAGGTGTAGACATTCTTTTTTTTATTATCTATTCATGGGTGTCTCACTGTCTGCACACCTCCATTCTGGTGACTAGAGGGGACGCCTGAGAGAATGGACACCACACTCCCACCCCTGTAGGGTTCTACTATGCATGCACACAGATCTCCTTGAAATTTAAAGTGACAGTTTCCACTTAAAACCAAATGGCCACTACTCGTCTGTCAGTTTGTCTTTACTGTGGTGGCTTGTGAGTTGCTGTGATTCTGATAGCTATACCACCAGTATTTTAAATACCAGTGGGGTTACCCATGGTGGATGGGTTTCAGATGAGCTTTCAGACGAAGACAGACTAGGAAGAAAGAATGACGAACTGCTTCCAAATATTGAGTCACTGAAAACCTTATGAATAGCATAGAAACACTGTCAGATATAGTGCCGGAAAATGAGCCCCTCAAGGTGGAAGGTACTCAAAATGCAACTGGGGAAGAGCTGCCTCCTCAAAGTACACTTGACCGTGATGGTGTGAATGGAGTAAAGCCTGTGGGAGAAAAGCCCGTGGGACCTTCATTTGCTGATAGGGCACAACTCAAAATGAAGAGAAACAGTTGTAAACATCCATTGAAAATCAGAACATGGAATGTATGAAGTATGAATCTGGGAAAATTAGAAGTTGTCAAAGATGAAATGGAACACATAAACATCGATATCTTAGGCATTAGTGAGCTGAAATGGACTGGTATTGGCCATTTTGAATCTGATAACCACATGGTTTACTATGCCGGGAATGACAAATTGAAGAGAAATGGTGTTGCATTCATTGTCAAAAAGAACATATCCAGATCAGTCATGAGGTACAACGCTGTCTGTGATAGGATAATGTCCATGCACCTACAGGGAAGCATGGTTAATACCACTATTATTCAAATTTACACACCAACCACTAAAGCCAGTGAGGTGAGGATAAAATAGAAGAGTTCTACCAACTTCTTCAATCTGAAATTGATCAAACATGCAATCAAGATGTATTGCTTATTACTAGTGATTGGAATGCAAAGATTGGAAGCAAAGAGGAAGGATCAGTAGTTGGAAAATATGTCCTTGGTAATAGAAATGATGCTGGAGAAAGAATTCTGCAAAACCAATGATTTGTTCATTTCAAGATACCTTCTTTAGACAGCATAAGAGACTACTATACACATGGACCTCAATAGAAGGAATGCATAGAAATCAAATTGACTACATCTGACTCGATGACACTTAACAACTATATATATATATATTCCCCTATTAATTGGTTTAGGAATGAAAAAAAAAATACCTGCTATGCATTTTAATGAGAATTCTTTTTAAATTGACTCAGAGAGAACAGATATTTTATAAATTGACTCACAGAGAATTATGTAAAGTAAGGAACAGTGATTAGTAATACTAATTTCATGTACTAAGGAGCTCTGGTACTGTAGTGGTTACGAATTTGGCTGCGAACCTTAAGGTCAGCAGTTCGAAACTACCAGCTGTTCCACAGGAGAAAGATGAGGCTTTCTGCTCCCATAAAGATTTACAGCCTCGTAAACCCTGTACAGGGTCGCTATGGGTCAGAATCGACCTGATAACACTTAACAACTTTAACAACAACAATTTTATCTACTAACTAGGTCTGTAAATCTACAAATTCATAAATCTTAAAGCAATTTGTATGGTACAATGAAAAATATTATTTTGTATTTACCATATAGTGGACTTATTATTGTAGAGATTTTGAGTAATATGTTGTAGTTTATAAATAAGTCCAAACAATGTGTGGTTTTACTGTTTTAACACTGGTGTCACGATGGATGCATGTTTATCATTTCTTGTACTAATCCACTGAAATAGCAAAGCATGATAGAAAAGCAAGCAAGCAGACCAAATTATCCACACTTAAGTACTTGAGAGTTGGCCTCACTAGACACTACCAAAAAAAAAAAAAAAAAAAATTCAGCCCAGAGTCCATTTTAATCAAGCTTATTTATAACTCAATGGAGTTATCTCATTTTTATTTTGATTTGCATCTAAGAGTCCTGGTGTGGCTCTATGGATTAATGCGCCAGACTGCAGAGCCATTTGAACTGCAAGGTTGGCAGTTCAAGCTCACCAGCTACTCCTTGGAAACCCTATACAGGGTCACTATGGGTTGGAGTCGACTCCACCGGCACTTAACAACAGCAACAATTTATAACTCAGCCTTTTACATTTGTAATTTAACAATTGAATTGGTTTTATTTAACTGGCAGCAGGTGGTATGTGACTATTGTCTTCCTGAAGAAAAAAAAATTAATAAATAAGCCTGTCAATGCTTATTAAATATGGATCAAACTAAGAGTTACTTCAGCTGCTTGAGTTTCCATTAACATAATCCATTCAGTTTGAACTTGGCAATTATAATGTGTGGAAATCATATAAATTGCTTATGCACTTCACATCTTGTTGCCTTGAAGAAGTTTGGTGGTGAATTTTTCTGGAAATTTAACTTCTTTTTGCCGTTCTAAATTAGAGAATAAAATTGTCCCTGTGTAAATAGAGTCAGCTGTTTGCATATGTTAAACTGTATTATGTTTGTGGAATACTGCAGCCCCTAAGCAAGTTGCCCAAGGAGAGTTTGTAGCAGGCACCTGTTGTTCATTCAGTTAAACAGAGATACAGCAAACACAAAGCTCCCTTACATTCAAGTAGCAGTCTGAATTTAAATGATATTTGCGCTCTTCAAACACTGTAACCACAATTTTTAAAGACCACCAATTATTATCTACCAAGTATATAAATCTGTTCAGAAGTGTTTAAGTTTATTTTTAATGTACTCCTTTGGCAAAAACTGGAGTAAAAACATATTTGGAGCTTCCTGGGATTGAACAAATACTTGATTGAGTAGAATCCATCACATTATATATTGTGGAAACAGTGTAAGCTAGTATCTCTTAGACTTCAGGTTGTATTTTTATTTTTCTAATAATTTTTTGACTATTGGACCATTTTTGTGTGTCTCCCCCTATAGACTTATATATCTCTTGGCTGAAAATTGAGCTACGGGGCTGAGCTCACTTCCAGACCTGAAAGGTGACTAAGGACCATAGTTTCAGGCCTCCACCAATCTCTATCCAGCCAATAAGCGTGATACTTTTTATGATTTTGAGTTTTTGACCACATTTTCTCCATTCTATGCAAGGCCTTCTAATGTGAACACTTTCAGAACACTTGGTAGTTATAGCTGGTCACTCCTTCTGGTCTCAGGATCTTGGAGGAGGAGGATGTTCACGTGATCCATTCATCCATTGGACATATTGTTTCCAAGTGTTTTCAGTTTTCAACACTCTTCTTTCCTCAGGATGTTGTTGTTGTTGTTAGGTGCCATCAAGTCAGTACCAACTCGCAGTGAACCTATGCACAACAGAATGAAAAACTGCCTGATCCTGGGCCAACCCCACTATTGTTTCCTCAGTATTTTGTTGTTAAGTGATGTTGAGTTGATTCTGACCCATAGTGACCCTGTATAGGGTTTCTGAGGAGCGGCTGATGAGCTTGAACCACTGACCTTGGGAGAGACAAATTGCTGCCCATTAGATGCCTGCTCACGAGTGTTTAAGATCCCAGTTGCCACTCACCAAAGTTGTTGATGCTTTTGTTAGGTGCCATCGAGTTGGCACTGACTCATAGTGACCTTACGCACAGCACAACGAAACACTGCCTGATCCTGGGCCCATCTCACTGCTGTTGCCACGCTTGAGTCCATCGATGCAGCTACTTGGCCAATCCATTTTGTTGGGGATCTACCTCTTTTTCTCTGTCCCTCTACCTTACCAAACATGATATCCTTCTCCAGTGACTTATCCTTCTTGACAGTATGTCTGAAGTATGAGAGACAAAGTTTGGCCATCTTGGCCTCCAAGGAGCACTCTGGCGGCACTTCTTCCAAAACAAATCTATTGGCCCATGGAACTTTCAATATTCTCCTCCAACACCATAACTCAAAAGCATCAATTCTTCTATGGTCTTTCTTATTCACTGTCCAGCTTTCGCATGCTTATGAGGTTATTGAAAACACCATGGCTTGGGTTAGGCGCACTTTAGTCCTCAAGCTGACATCTTTGCTTTTCAACACTTGAAAAAGGTCTTGTGCAGCAGATTTGCCTAATGCAATACGTTGTTTGATTTCTTGACTGCTGCTTCCATGAGTGTTGATAGTTGATCCAAGAAGAATGAAGTCCTTGACAATTTCAATCTTTTCTCCATTGATAAGAATGTTGTTTATTGGTCCAGTGGTGAGGATTTTTGTTTTCTTTACATTAAGTTGTAATCCATACCGAAGGCTGTGCTCTTTGATTTCATCAGTAAATGTTTTCAGTCCTTTTCACTTTCAGCAAGCAAGGTTGTATCATCTGCATATCGCAGGTTGTTAATGAGTCTTTCTCCATTCCTGATGCCACATTTTTCTTCATAGAACCCAGCTTCTCAGATTATTTGCTCTGCATACAGGTTGAATAAGTATGGTGAAAGAATACAATCTTGTTGCACACCTTTCTTAATTTTAAACCATTCAGTTTTCCCATGTTCTGTTTGCACAGTTGCCTCTTGGTCCAGGTATAGATTCCTCATGAGCACAATTAAGTGTTCTGGAATACTCATACTTCTCAATGTTGTCCATAGCTTGTCATGATGCACACAATTGAAAACTTTTGTGTAGTCAATAAAGTGCAGGTAAGCATCTTTCTGATATTCTCTTCTTTCAGCTAAGATCCATCGTACATCAGCAAAGATACTCACCAAAGTAGGATGTAGCATTTGCCTTTTGGGACTATGTTATACCAACTGACTATGTTGTATTTAACTATTTTTAAAGATTTTGTTTTTGTTTCAAAGCCTTTGCTTCATTTGGAGTTTATTGTTCATCTTTCTGTTATTATCAGGTAAATTTGTTTGAATTCTGGCCCTGGGAATGTTCCCTGCCTGCTGAGGCCCCTTATTCTTCTTCCAGTCCTCAATTAATTTTTCTACCCAGTGAATCCATTGCTTTGCTTTTTAGCTTCTGAAAGCTTATTTCTCATTCTTCTTTGAAATTTGCTGTTAAGTGCCATCAAGCTGGCCTGTATAGGGTTTCCAGAGAGCAGCTGGTGAGCTTGAACTGCCAATTTGCAGCTCAAACCACTTTGCAGTCTGGCACATTAATGCACAACGCCACAGCAAGACTCCTCTTTGAAATTAGATGACTCTATTTTCAAGTTGGAAATATGTTTTTCTTGTCAGAGATTTTTCAAAAATGAAGTTTTTAGAAAATTTGTTTTGTGTGTGTCAGTGCCATGAGGTTCTAGATTTGCACTGGGAAAAATCTGTGGCAAAAGAACTCTTTAAACAGAGTCCTGGTGTGTTGCTGCAGGATAACACACTGGATTATAAGGTCAGTTTGAACTGCAAGGTCGGGGGTTCAAACCTACCAGCTGCTCCTCAGAAACACTATACAGACTCACTATGAGTCACAATCGACTGGGTAGCACTTACCAGTCTCTTTTTCTTCCACACACTACATCCAGGAAATCCTCTTGGTTCCAACTTCAAGAAAATATCATTGTAATTTGAATGACGGCACTTAACAACAACAAATGTGGCACAAACAGAGTCCTGGTGTGGTGCTGTGGTTTAATGTATGGGACTGCAAAGTCAGTTTGAACCACAAAGTCATCAGTTCAAGCTCATCTGTCACTACATGGAAACACTATACAGGGTTGCTACGGTTGGAATCTACATGACAGCACTTAGCAACAACAATGTGGCACAAGGTTGGATGTTCAAACAGCAACTCATTTTGGGGTGTTTTCTTTAGTACTTTATCTTTCTACAATATACCCATACATAATGAATAACGACATTTGTTCCCTTTCCAAATTCTACTTTCTATTTTCTAACTAATTATAGATATTTTGCCTTGTTTGTTGTTGTTAAGTTTCATCAAGTAGGTTCCAACTCATAGTGACCCTGTATAGTGTTTGCAAGGAGCAGCTGGTGAGCTTGAATCACTGATATTATGGTTCAAAATGACCTATCTTGCCTTGTATATAGGTGTTAATCCAACATTTTATTGGGGATTTGATCTTTACCTTAGCAAATCTTTGTGGTCTCTCCCCTGTGTTCCCTTTTGTCCCCTACTGTTAATTACTTGTTTAAAGCTTACCTATTGATGCCTTACTGCAAGTATCCCTGGCCCATACACATTTTATATTCTCTGACTTATGACTTTTATTAAATTGTAATTCTAAGAACACTGCAGTTCTGGGCCTTTGAAAAACTGAAGCAAAAGTAGTTTCAGGAAATAATAGACTGGTGAATAGAGTTAGAAAGTTCAGAAATGTCTTTGTTTACCATTGAAGAGAAAAAAAAGGTGTTTTTTTTTGTTTTTTTTTTTATTCACTTAGACATCTTCCTGTTTTCTTTCAAGCTTTTGAAGCTCAATTCTGTGAAGTTGTGCAATAAAAGCAAGCAGCCTGTCACTGTGATTCTTTTCCCCTCTCTTACCTCTGCACTCCTGCAAAATAAAAAGGGCAAAGAGCAAGAACAAAAGCAAATGTCAAGGCACTTCACATCACCAAAGTTTAACCACAACATTTGGCATATTTCATATCAGATTTTATTTGTCTGATTTCTTATTTTAAGCTTAAAATGCCAGTTCTTCCCTGTGTCATGTGGAGAATGAGTTTTATTCATTTGCTAGGTAATGAAATTCCCTAATACCAGTCCAGTTATCGTCTAAATTCACACACATAATTTGTTTCCTTTATTTATAATATATGTTCCTTTAACTGATCACCTGAACAGTAAAGTAGCTGTCTTTGTTGTGATAGTACCAAGTTGTTCATACATTATTACTTGAATCTTTACTTATATATCAATTCCTAATTCCTTCTCTGTATTTGTTATTTGGTACTACTCTTTTCTATATGTGTTTGTCAAAAGTTGGACCAAAAAACATTATCAACAAACCCTCTTGATAAGACAAAACTCAGTTTATTGCTACCACAACAAGGAAGAAGAAACTTGCAGAGCTATGGCAAAGTCTCAGAGGTAGGAAATTAAGGTTAGATTTATTGAGGCTTAGAATTTTGCTTTAAAAGATGTTTTTAAAATGTAAATTTTGGATGAGGATTAGGATTTTAAGAATCATGATACAACAGGTCAGATTTGTGGAAATGACAAGATGAGATTGAGATTCAAAGAATCTGTGAATGTACATCTGTGGACAGGACTGAAAGAGCAATGCTAATGACCACAGTATGGAAGACATTAAAGCAAAGTTTTGGTACTCAGTGGTTCTTATCTTCCACCTAAGTTACATCCTGGAAAAACTAAAATCTCTTAAACCAGGTATACTTTTTCTGACATTCTCATCATAAACAGTGTGATGATTGTTTTTTAACCAATGATGGACATTTCTTGTTAGGAATTTTCAAAACACTTATCTCTTGGTTGACTCTTGTATTATCAAGATAAACCTAGCATATGGAACAATTTTTACTCTTTAGCCCATTGTTATTTTTATAATGCCATTTATGACTGTGATCCAAAAGTTGGCACACTCAGTCCCCTGCAAGTAACATTTTGGTCTTCTTTTCTATATTTAGCAGAAGAGAGACACCACTGAGGCAAACATTTCATTTCTTGTGACACAGGAGTTAAGAAAAAAAAACAAAAACATTTGCACATATGTAAAGATGAGTGTATATTCTTCATAATTTGTGCTGAATGGTCCTATTTCAAACTTTTGGGGACATAGGGACAATGCTTAGTACCCCCTAATAAATTACCTTCATATGTTTGAAGACAATTGTGTTATTTCCCTGGATGTATCTCTTTTTGTGCAGGGCAGTCAGAACTGAATACAATTCTAAGTGTTGCCAGACATTGTAGGTTGGGAGCAGAGTTATAAAGTTTTCCTAGTACTAGTGTGGCACTGTAAAATAAGCACTGGACTGCAAGGTCGGTTTGAACCTCAAGGTCGGCAGTTCAAACTCATCAGCTGCTAAACCCTATACAGGGTCACTATGAGGCAGAACAACTCGACGGCACTTAACAACAACAACAACATACTACGTAACAAAAGATTGAATTTTCTTCCCTGGATGTTGTATCATTTATTAGATTGTATGGAATCCTGGTGTGGTGCTATCAGATAAGCACTGGACTGCCAACCACAAGGGTGGTGGTTCAACCCCAGCAGCCTAGACAGGGTCACTATGAGTTAGAACCAACTTAATGGATCTTTATAATAATGACAGGAAATTTATTATTAAAAAAAACCCAGAAATGAGGACAACAGTGAATGATGTATTCATATGGCAGTATAGTGTGATAGTTACACATAGTCTTAGCAATAGCACCATTGAGACTTAAACCCCAATTCTATCTCTTAGAAGTTGTACCAACTTGGACAACTAATTAATTCTCTGGTCCTCAGGTTTTAAATTTGAAACTAGGATTAAATCGATTTATTGAGTATTGTGAGGATTCAGTGAGGAAATATGTGTTTGATTCTTTGAATAGTGTCTGCACACTGTAGGAACTCAGTAAATAATAGCATTTACTGTAAGTTAGTATTTATATTTTTCAAAATAAGAAAGCCTTCTTATTATAAAAATGATTCATATTTATTACTTTAAAATCAATATATAGTGATATAAACAAAGAAAAAACAAACAATGAAATTTGTCTTCCAAAGGTTACATTGTCAAATTTTACTCATTATCTTCCAGGCATTTCTGTATGCATATACGTATTTGCACAATTTTATAAAGTGAAATACTATACATTGTTGTTGTTGTTAAGTGCCATGGAGTTGGCTTAGACTCATTGAAACCCTATATAGGGTTTCTGAATGGCAGCTGGTGAGTTTGAACCACCAAACTTGCAGTTCAAGCCTACCTTGCAGTCCAGTGCATAATCCCATAGTGCAACATCAGCACTCCCTTGTTTTGTATATGCTTCTATAACATATTTCTATATCAATATTTATAGAACTACATAAAAAGACAATAATCTTTTTCTATAAAGGCTCAGAGAATAAATGTTTAATTTAGGCTTTACAAGATATATGTAGTCTCTGTTTCATAATCTTGTTCGTTGCTTTTTGTTTGTTTGTTTACTTATTTGTATGATTTAGAACACTTCAAAAATGTATAAACCATTTGTAACTTGAAGTCTGTATAAAAACAGACAATATACCAATTTTGCCTGAATTCGTGGCTTCCCAATTGCTAATCTGTTGGGAGCAATTTGAGCTGAAGGTCTCAGACTTGGGGGCAATTTAACCAAAGATGGAGATGTTGGGAGCAACTAAACCAAAGGTCTCAGACTTGGGGGCAGTTTAATCAAAGGACTGCAACTAAACAGCTGTGGTCCAGAAAATCGGGCTGCTTCCAGGTCAGGTTGCCCCCTGAGGAACTTGCAAAGCCTGCCTCACAGAGCAAGGAATTTGCAAAATCTCCCCTTGTATGTAGCCATGGGCTACAGTTTAGTTTGCAAAATCATCTAGCTGCCTTATCTCTATTTCCTTAGCAACTACATCCTTCTGATAAAGTCCCACTTACTGCATGTATCTATATCCCAAATGTTTTTTGCAATCTTTTCCCTACTCCCAGAACCTCCTTTGATTTGTGTATATATTAAACATGCTGAACATAGGTTGGAGTCATAGTATCTCTATCAGAGTGCTGTGTCCCACCTGGTCCCACCTTTACTATTCTCATTTTGTGTCTTGTGTCTTTCTTTTAATTCTAATCTCCTGTCACCCCTATTTGGGTTTAATCTCTCCATTCAGGTCATGGAGAATAGCCATTTGTCAGACACAGCAGTTGGCCCCAGCAGTTGGTACCCAACGTGGGGCACGAACCCATGACCCTGAGATTGAGTCTCATGCTCTAACAATTGAGCTAGCTGGGCTGGGGGTGAGGAAACCCTGCTTTAGCTGGCTGGGGGTGTAGAAGGTTCTGAGAGGAAAAGCTCAAGGGGTAAGCAAGCTTTCCCCTGCCCTGCCAACCCAGAGGGGCTTGGGTCACCCTGGCCTTGGTGGCCACGATGTCCGGCAGGGTGACCACAGGAAAACCAGGCATGTGCAACAGAATGTGCCTAACAGATCCTAGGTTTTCAGAGAGAAGGGTGGACACACATTTTAGATCCCCAAGCCAGATCCCACCCCCAAACTGCAACTTTTTTTTTTGAGAAAAACAGTGTTTATGGACTCTGGAAAATGAAGTGTGAGGTGTAAAAAGAAGAAGAAAAAAAATGTGAAATAGACCAAATTAATGTGAGCTCTCAAAGAGCTGTGAGTCAGAGGGTATCTTCTCTCACTAAAAAATTAATTGTATTAATATATCATAATTTTATTAAATCTTTCTACTGTTATATGGAGCCTTGGTGTGGCATTGTGAGTTAATGCATTGGACTGCCAGGTTAGTTTGAACCCAAAGGCAACACTTCAAACTCAACAGCTGATCCTTGGAAGCCCTATACAGGGTCTTCTATGAGTCAAAATTGGCTCAGCACTTAACAACAACAACAATTATTTATATGACAATGTAGTGTGGTGCTGTAGGTCTGTTTGAAATGCTGGGTCGGTAGTTCAGACTCACCAGCTGCTCCTCAGAAACCCTATACTGGTCACTATGATGAAAGCACTTAACAACGATTTATATTTTCTCTTATTTTAAGAAATTCTGTGATGAAAATGTATACATGTTTTCAAACAATTTTTCTCTCTCCACAGGGAAAATTTTAAAACTTGAATTTCTGGGTTAATTTTTTATGTATATTAAAAATTATGTTTTTAAGTTAAATCATTAAATTCAGAACCTGATTCCCCCATCTGAATTATTAGCTGTTCTCTGTATCTACTAGTTATGGGAGAAATTGTTCAGAAGGCCCTCAGGTAAGCTGTTGGTGAGGTCAGAATAGAGTACAGTGTACTATTATCTATATACGTTTATGTAGATATCATATTTAGCTTTTATTGTGAATTGAGTGATAGTTTACATGGGAGAACATTGGTTTTGAACTCATCCTATCTTATTTTGTTTCATTGCACGATTACAATCCCCTCCATGCATCATCATTTAACAGTATTTGCTTCTATTCCCTCTATTTTTGTTTTTTAATGTGCATAAAACACTCAGGAAAATATAATCATTTAAACAACCCAAGGGCACATTCTGCAAGCCAGCCTCCTGGCCACCAGCACACAGCCTTTCTCTTTCCATGAGTCTAGAGTCCTCAGCTGCTCTATCTCTCTATGTCATCATCTCTGCCTCTATCTCTAGTGACTCTGGTTAGGATCCCACATTCAGTTTATGCTCTTCCCTCTTGATGGTCCTAGGGTACTCTGTTCCTGGAATGTAAGTTTAACTACTCCTCCCTTTATGTTACTAAACTTCTTCTACCTTTACAGTTGTGACAATTGCAATTAGTCATTGTAATAATTACTCATTATTGAATCAAAAGAGTTCTAGCCCCATATCCTTTCACCAGACCCATCTAGACAAGATGAAAACTATTAAGTGGGGATTCTAACTTCCCCCACACACTCTGAAACTAAACTCCCTCTTGAAAACTTGTAAGCCAGCCACTTCATGCCTTTTTTAAACAAACCCTTCCCTCCCCCCACCACCCCATTTTAGGTAGCCAATGTCTAATTTGCACATCCCTATCAACAGTATATTAAGGGGACAGGCTTGAGCCTTGATGTGAACACTCCTTCCCTCTCAGTTGGTATTTTGAGCTACTACATCCATAAGTATAGGTCAAGTTTATCAAATTGTAGCAATTTACACTGTTTCCTTTATCAAAAATTGTGGGGTTTTTTTATCTTCCTCGAGTTGAGCTCTGGTCATCAAGCCATCAAAGCTAGGTCAAGTTGGTACTATCTAAAGTTTGGGCATTCTTGTTCACCTCCCCTCATATCAGCTAGACATGTCAGGTCTAGCCCACCATGTCTAGGTCAGTGTCCATGGGCTCAGGAGTTCCCAAGTCTCCCCAAACTTCAGACCAACCAGGCCTTCCTCTTCTTTCTCTCATCTGAAGGTCAAGAGTCTATGGAACATGGCCAAACTCAGCCCATATCTTCATTACCAACTTTCCCCCATTTTCACTCACATGTAGACCAACACAGTCTCCAGCAAGCAACTTACATGTTTACTCATGTGTTCTCTTTGATTTTCAGTCTTGGAGGGGTTGGATGTAATATATATATATATATATATATATTTGCAAGTGTTTAGAACATTTTTTAGTGAGCACTGGACTCTAAGTAGCTATAGTAACACATTTCTCCACCTAATAATAGAAGTTATAAAAAACTAACTGAAATCAGGACTTTTTTTTTCTTAATGGCCTATATACTTTGTCTGAATTAATCTAAAATGTTTTCCTAGAAGTGAAATAAATAAACTCTGGTCATAGTTTATGTAGTTCTTATTGTTCATTAGTTGTGCATACTTTTCCTGTGAAGATTCCTGTTACTCTGGGTAATGCTGATGATGAAGACCTAGCTCCTGCCTTCAGTTCTCCTAGGGATCAGACACGTGCATGTTGATGTGTTGTTTTTTAATGTTGTAGAGTCAGTTCCAATTCTTATAACCCTGTATAAGTTTTCTGAGGTTTTAGATCTTGAATGGGCCAGAAAACTTCACCTTTCTTCCAGAGTGGCAAGCAAGATCGAGTAGCAGACTTTGTGGTTGCAGTCTAGTGCTTATCATATCAAGCTCACCATCTGATCCTCAGAAACCCTATACAGGGTTGCTATGAGTTGGAACCGACTCAACGGCACTTCACAACAAAAACAGCAACAATTACATTGTTGCCATCCGTTATTAATGATTATAAGTTTTAGGTTTCTGTGGCTTAGAGAGAAAATGGAAAATGTAGACTACATGATCTCTTTTAGTTACATAAGTTCACAGCTGTACTTGTTCTGGACTCTCAAGACTATAGCATGCATTTTATGGTTAGTGATTAAACAAATGGAAAGGATACAGAAAATTGAGACACTTTAATATTAAGAGAAGTGTTCAATGTTGTATATCTCGAAAAGTTTGAAGACACTATGGCATTAAGAGGCCCTTTGATTCTCTTCACTAGGTCTGTGAATTTCTGGTTTCAGTCGCCGGATTTATTTTGTGTGCAGAGAACATTTGTGTCACTCAGTGAAATGGAATCTTTCAACATATTTTTAAAATATTGCTCTGGACATATTGTTATAACTGAAAGTATCTGCATCCATATCAAAGTGACAAAGTGAGTCCTGTATTTAAACAGATGGGTTATGTCAGAGCCCTGATGAGGAGGAAGTCCAACTTTCTTGCTGTGACCTATTTGTCTTTGAGGCTGTATTTCTTTCTTGAAAATAAATCTGATGCCATATAAGTGTCTCTCCTAAGCCAGAACTCAGATTCTAACTGATAAACCCAGTTTTTATGATTGTAATTTCTTTAGATTATATTGCAAATATGCTTTTAACCACATTGTTGTTGTTACATGCTGTTGAGTTGTTTCTGATTCATACTGACACTATATAGGATTTCTGAGGAGCAGCTGGGGGCTTTGAACCTTTGAAAAACCCATTGCTTATCCTACAGCCCCGCACCAGAACTCTGTTTAACTGCATAGTATAAGGTAAAAATACAAACTTGCTATAGATTCATTAATATTTGATAAAATAAGAAACTCACATACGTTAAGCAAAAAGTATTCATAAGCCTATAATTTGATAAAGTATTAAAAAGGATCTAAATAGGACTTTCTCTACTGGCCCTGCAATTCCACCAGTGAAGATGGCAGATATTTATGCTGTTGTGTGCTGTCGAGTTGGTTCCAACTCATAGCAACCCTGTAGATGGTTTCCAAGGCTGTAAATCTCTTCAGAAGCAGAAAAGCCTGTTTTCATTATCCTTCTAAATGAAATATTTTCTGTACCTTCAGTAGAGTTGCAGATAAATTCTAAAAATAGATTGTCTCTTAATTACATCTTCTCTAGAATAAAATGGCATGTAATTCTGAGAACTTATTGTATTTCCATGAAGTAAGGACTATGTTGTC
>NW_006408655.1:2485104-2487071 GCF_000296735.1 Chrysochloris asiatica
CTACTTCCGAATTGCTAGTCACTGAAAACTCTTCTAAATTATGTTGAAAATTTCATAGAATTCCATGAATTTTATTTTAAATGGACTTCTAAGTAAGATTTAGTCATCACATTTACAGATTTAATAAACTACCAGTTTCTTTGGTATAGATTTTACCTGGGAATATCTATCATACTAAAACTTAGTGTTCTTTTTCTAGGTACCCTTTTCAATTGGACACATTATTAAATAAATCAGGTAAACTCAGCTAAAATGATATTGTAGAGCACACCCTTTCCATTTTACCTACTATGTTAGATCCCAGTTCTTATGCAGATGGGCTGTCTCACTTAAGATTGCTGAATATGTAGAGAATCTTCCACTGAAACTTCTCTGCTGTTTCAACATAGAATTCTGAGGATTTAACGCAGGCTTCTGAGGTAATCTGGTTTCTCCTCTTTTGGGATCTGTGTCAGTGAACACCTGTGGTTGCTTGCCCTGTTAACAATGAAAGCAAGTATTATATAGATTTATTGCTGGAAGGAAAACAGACCCTATTTCCTTTATCTTGCATTTGCTATTTTTCTTAGGCTCTCTGTGATCTTCTAACAGAGTCACTTTTTTTTTTTATATCTTGAAATAATTTTTTGTGATGAATATTCGCTAGGGATTTATTACAATACAAAGGAGTTTTAAAAATTCATGGAAAAAATTCTATTACATTTTTTAAAAAGGTTTTATTGTGAATGGAGTGATAGTTTACATGGGAGAACATCAGGTTTATATTCATCCTATCATATTTCGTTTCATTGCAAAGACTACAATCCCTTCCATCCATCATTAATCAACAGCATTTGCTTCCATTCTCTCTGGTTTATTTTTCTGGGGATGTACATGAAAGCACTCACTAATATATAACCATTCAAACAACCAAAGGGAATACCTGCAAGCCTGCCCCCCAGCTTTCAGCATACAACCCTTCTCCCTCTTTGAGTCCAGAGTCCCCAGCCACTCCATCTCTCCATGTCATCATCTCTGCCTCCATCTCTGGCATTGCTGCTTCTCTGGATAGGGTCCTGCACTCCACTCTTCACCCTTCATGGTCCCAGGGTCCTCTGCCCCTGGACTGTAAGATCAACCACTCCCTTCCTTTTGATACAAAATGTCTACCTTTACATTTGCAACACTCACAATCAGTCCTGATAACAAGTATTCACTATTGAACCACAAGAGTCTTATCCCCATCTCCTTTCACCAGCCACATCTAGACTGGTTGGAAACCACTCAGTGGAGGTTTTACCTTCCCCTGCACTGAAATTAAATTTTCTCTTGAAAACTTGTAAACTTCATGTTTTCTCTTGAAAACTTCATGCCTATGTAGCTCCCCACCCCATTTTGGGTAGCCAATGTCTAAGTTGCCCATCCTTGTCAACCCTGTATACAGAGAGGGTAGGAATGAGCCTTGCTGTAAAGATTCGTTCCCTCTTTTAATCTACTATATCGATTAGTATAAGGTCAAGTTCATCAAATTGTAGCGGATTACACTTTCCCCCCTCTTCTTTCTTCCTCTAGTCGAGTTCTGACCATTTAGTCATTGAGGCCAGGTCAAATGGGTACCATCTGCAAGTATGGGAATTCTCGTGCATCTCCCCTCACCCCATATAAGCTGTACGCCCCACCCTCCGTTCAGGTCCTCTGCAGCTATGTCCCCATCCATGGGCTCAGGAGTCCCCAGGTCCCACCATACTGCTGGCTAACCAGGTCTCAATTCAGTTTGGCAGGAATTCACTGAAAATAGTCGGAGTCAGCTCACAGCCCCATTGCTGTTTTCCTCCCACTTCCCCTTATCAGTAGACAAAGATTACATGTCTGCTTGTATAGTCCCTTTGAGTTTCAGTCTTAGAAGGGGGTTTGCCCTGAGGTGACTTGAGTGTTTGCCTTGATGGCTCCCTGGGGAACAACTTGCTTGTTCTTGTAGTAGTCAATCA
>NW_006408655.1:2488976-2513497 GCF_000296735.1 Chrysochloris asiatica
TCTCCTCTCCATGCAATATATTTAGGCATTTTTTTTTGAAAATTAGTTGGCTGTATATGGATGGGTTAATTTCTGGATTCTTGATTGTGTTCCATTGATCAATGTTTCTTTCATTATTCCAGTACCAAGCTGTTTTGACCACTGAAGCCATATAGTAAAATTTTAAGTCAGGGGGTGAGAGGCTTCCAACTTTATTCTTCTGCTTAAGCAGTGCTTTGCTTATCCTGGGTCTCGTTCCTTTCCATATAAAGTTTGTAATTGTTTTTTCCATGTCTTTGAAGAATGTTGGAATCTAGATTGGGATTGCATTGTATGTGTAGATTGCTTTGGGCAGTATTGATATTTTCAAAATGTTAAGTCTTACTATCCAGAATCATGGTATATTTTTCCATTTTTGTAAGTCTCTTTTGGTTTCTTGCAGTAGTATTTTGTAGTTTTCTTTGTATAGGTCCTTTGTTTCTCTGGTTATATTTATTCCTAGAAATTTCATCCTTTGGGCAGCTGTTGTAAATGATATTGCTTTCCTAATGTCCCTTTCAGTGCTGTCATTATTAGTATAGAGGAATCCAACTGATTTTTGTATGTTGATCTTATACCCTGCCACTTTGCTGAATCATCCAATAAGGTCTAGTAGCTTTTTTACTGAGTCTTTGGTGTTTTCTATGTATAGGATCATATCATCTGCAAATAGAGAGACTTTTATGTCCTCTTTGTCAATTTGAATGCTTTTAATTTCCTTATCTTGCTGTATAGCTCTGGGTAAGACGTCCACCACAGTATTGAATTGGAGTGGTGACAAAGGGCATCTTGTCTGGTTCTTCTTTTCAGAGGGAAGGCTTTCAGTGTCTCTCCATTGAGAGTAAAGTTGGCTATTGTTTTATATATATACTCTTAATTATATTGAGGAATTTCCCTTCAATTCCTACTTTGTTGAGTGTTTTTATCAGGAATGGATGTTGGATTTTGTCAAATGTCTTTTCTGCATCAATAGATATGATCATATCGTTCTTTTCCTTTTTCTTATTTATATGGTGGATTGCATTGATTGTTTTTCTAATGTTGAACCATCCTTGAATCCCTGATATTAATCCCACTTGGTTTTGATGTATTATTTTTTTTGATGTGTTGTTGGATTCTGTTGGGTAGTATTTTGTTGAGAATTTTTGCATCTATGCTCATAAGGGATATTGGTCTATAATTTTCTTTCTTAGTGATGTCCTTTTCCTGGTTTTAGTATGAGGGTTAGGTTTGTTTAATAAAATGTATTAGGACATTTTCCATCCTTTTCTATATTCTGGAATAAATTTGAGTAGAAGTAGTGACAGCTCTTTCATGAATGTTTGGTAAAACTTGCCAGTGAAGCCATCTGGACCTGGATTTTTTGTTTGGGAGTTTTTTGGTGACGTGATCAATTTCTTCTTTGCTACGGGTCTGCTCAGGTTTTCTACTTTACTCTAGCAGAGTCACTTTTAACTCTTAATAGAAACATTGTTTTTTTTCAATTATGAGACTACATTCTGTATGAATTTCTCTAAAAATAGCAGGAGGACACTTAAGACATTCTCATTATATAACCCATGACACAAAGCATCTTTTGAATAGGGAGTCATTAGAGTAGATTTATTTAAAATATGCCCTTTCTACCTAATGTTTAAGTTTGAAATCCATATCTTATTCTTTTCCTTAAATTTAAAATCAATATAAACTATGATAAAAGAAAAAAAACACACCTCATATATGTGTTAGTGCAAGCATTTTTGGGTGACTAAGAGAAAAATTCAACCAAGCACATAAGGTATCAGATTATATAAGTGAAGTATCTTGGTTTAGATCTAGTTTTAGGTGTGATTCTATTTAGGGATATTCGGGGACTTAGGCAATGCCAACAGAATGCATTCATCTTTATGTCTTGATGCAATTAACATCTGTATTGGCCTGTTTCTCAGAAAAATTCTCCCCCAAATGATATAAAGCCACCTCAGCAGAAGAAATCACCTGTTTTCTGATTCGTTTTGAAATCTGAGGATTTCTCCTTTTTGGTCTCATCTACACCATATGTTTGTCTCTAAACAAGTAACTGTTACCAGGAGTTTGTAGATCTGATGAAGTAGGACTGAATCCTGTGACAATACTTTCAATTCCCATTATTCCAAATAGGCTTAGAAGCAGTGTGGGTCATAGCTCAAAAGAAAAATCACAGCAAGGTCCTATAGGACAAGCACTGGACCTCAGGTTGATTTGAATCACAGGTTGCTGGTTCAAATTTGCCAGTGCTCCTGGGAAACACTGTACAGGTCACTGGATGGTACTTAACTACAACATCTTGAAAAGAGAGATGTGAATACTGGTCAGGCAAACAAACAAAAAAAAACTCAGACTATCAGTTGTTGTTGTCTCATAGCGACTCTGTATAGGGTTTCTAAAGAGAGATTGCTGAGTTTGTACTGCAGACCTTGTAATTCAAACCAACTTTGTAGTCAAGCGCATTAACCCACAGCACCACACCAGGACTCCTAGAGTATCCGAGGCACAGGTTATTATAATATAGTTTAGTCATTTACAAATTCTATTCTGCACCAAGCTTAAAATGAATATTATGCTTTTTACTATGCTTTGTGTGGCTAAATTGTTAAGTTTAGGTGCTAATCAGAAGGTTGGCTGTTCAAATGTTCCTAGTGGCTCCAGAAGAGAGAAAGACAAGGCGATCTGCTTTCATAAAGATCACAACCTAGGAAACCTTATGGGGTAGTTCTTCTCTGTTACATGGAGTTGATACAATTAAAAATCAACTTGACAGCACATAACAACAGCAATAAGTCTTAATAATGGAGATAAAAATATTATGAATAAATCACAAAGCCTTAAAGAGGTCACATTTTAGAAGAGGATTCTAAACCAATGGCTTGCCTTTGCTTATTCACTAAGGCAAAACCCCTAAATAATTTGTCTCCTCATCACATCTCTGGCCTCCTCTCCAGCTCTTTCTCTCCTCATCCCATGAGCTTAGCTGCACTGACAGACTGTCCTTTAAACACTTCTATAACCTTCCTTTTCCTATATCTCTTATAAAACTCACTTCTGTTCCCACCTCAGGGCCTTTGCATTTGCTGTTTTATTTGCTTAGAGTACGCTTTTTCCAGATCTTTCCACTGCTGACTTCTTATCAAAAATACCTCTTTGTCCACATCATGTAGAGTACCTACCTCAGGCATTCTCTACTGCTATGTCTTGTTGCCTTCATAATGAGAAGGAGCTCAAAAGAACTAGGTATTTGGCTTAAGGAGAGGTTTCTGCCAGAGATGTAGGCCTATTCTGATCTGACCTTCAAATGAAAAAATCACCTAGCTTGTCTACCTCAGGAAGCCTGCAGACTCCTCTCCTCCCATTTCCTTTCACAGCATGCTTACAGGAAGAGCATTCACTCTAATTGATCTTTGAAATATTCACAGATTTAGCTGTTGAGCAAGTCACACTTTATGTATAGCAAAATAATGTTTAAGGAATCTTGCTGTTCCATTTTGTCTGTTAAAGTGTGATTTTGTAAATTTCAGCCAGTCATTGTAAGTTTATGAACCATCTGTCTTGAAGCTCTGGCAAATTCCTTTTGTGGCAGAACTTTGGTGAATTCTCACAAAGTGTTACCTGATTCTGGATCATTTTGTTTCTTCAATACACTCTTTAATTCTAACAGATGCTCCACTTTTCTTCATTTTTCTCCCACCTTCCTTTCCTTTTCTCTCCCCATCATTCTTTGTTTTTCATTAGCTAATTAATCTACTCCTGGTACAGCACCATAGGATTGGCACAAGACTTCGAACACAAGGTCAGCAGTTCAAACCCACCAGATACTCCTTGGAAACCTTATCCAGGGTGCTATGAATCATAACCTACTTGACAGCAGTTCACAACAGCCACAACAATTCTGCTAAAATATAAGCACACAAAAACAGTGAATTGATTAATGTGTCATTTTATCCTGAATACTTAGAAAAGTGGCAATCAGTTAAAAAAGAATTTATTGGATAGTTGTGATTCTAATGCCTATGAAGGGCTTCAAATAGAATGAAAAGATAATAGAATTTTCCCATGAACATTTTGAAGTTCCCTTGTGTTTCCAATAAATTCCACACCCTCACCAATCTCTGGAGGTAGCTTGGATAACTAAAAGAACTGAGACTAAAAGAACTCAGGTGTTGAAATTGTGAAGCAGTTTGTTTATCTAAACTATATTAACTAAGTCTGATTTTATATGTAGTGTGTCTCATAGAAAATTACTTCTTCCAAGTAGCTGGAAATCTTTTTTTTTTCTCTCTCTAATGGTTTTCAATTCAACACATTTAAATATTTGCTTTTATTATTAAACTTCTTTTAATAAAGAAATAATAGGTTCTCCCTCCCACAGCCCCTTGTGTATAAATTAATTAATCAGGGGTGAATCACTTAGTGTCTTGAAGAAATGTAGGTGATGAGGTGATAAGGCTGGGGGAGCTGAGTGGTGAGGTGGGGGGCGTTGCATGGAAGAGGTAGTGGCAAGGATGGTGTAGCCAACAGGATGGGAGTCAGAGACTGGGGAGCAAGTGTGGGGATGGAGAAGGGACCATTTTACAAATCCTAAACAAAGCAGACCTTGTTAAGCTAACTTTTACACTGGTTCTTTCCCTCAGTAATGCTAGAGAAGGAGTGTGGGGGAGTGGAGCTTCAGGGAAGGAAAGACAAAGAAGGGGGACTACAGACCTTTAGAGTCAATTAGCATTTAAAGTTAATCAGAGATTCTCTTTCTATTCCTTTTCCTTTTAGTCACAGTTTGGCATCACCTATGGAATTATTTTAGTTTCCTCATGCTGCTATAACAGATGTATCACAAGTGGACAGCTTAAATAAAAATTTGTTTTTTCATACTTCAGATGGTTTGTTGTTGTTAAGTGCCATCATGTTGGTTGTGACTCATCCTGAGCCTTTGTAGAGTTTCCAAGGAGCAGCTGGTGACTTTGAACCACTAACCTTCCAGTTCAAACAGACTTTGCAGTCCAGCACATTAACCCACACCTCTGAAGTCTGATGGCTAGAAATGTGAATTGGGGGCACTGGCTTTAAGGGAAGGCTTTCTTTCTCTATATATTATCTGTTTGGCTTCTGTTCATGTGACCAGGCATGTGTCTTTCCCTATGTGAATAAAGAAAACTGTAGAAAAAAATGATGCATTTGAGATATGGTGTTGAAGAAAAATATTGAAAGTACCATGAATTGCCAAAAGAACAAACAAATCTGTGTTAGAAGTACAGCCAGAGTGCTCCTTTGGAGCCAGGATGTAGAGATTTTGTCTCTTATACTATGAATATATTATCAGGAGGGACCAGTTTCTGGAGAAGGACATCATGTTTGATAAAGTGGAGAGTCCATGAAAAAGAGGAAGAACCCCTCCCCCCCCCATGAGATGTATTGGCACAGTCACAGCAGCAATGGGCTCAGGGATAACAATTGAGAGGAAGATTCAATACCTTCAGTGTTTTTCTATTGTGCATAAGGTCACTATGAGCCAGAACCAACTAACAACAACTTACTCTCTTTATAGCTCAAAAGTGACCAGTTTAAGAAACAGCCACCACTACTATGACCTAATTAGCATTACAAAGGACACCCTATTCTCAAGTGAGGTTACATCCACATAAATAGGGGTAGGATTTGCAATACATATTTATAATTGCACATAATTCAATCCATAGCACTTAATTTCTTCTGGGCTCTGCATTGTGGCGTCTCTACTCCCAATATTGAGAGTTTATGAGAGCTTTAGCACTGTTCAGACCCAGCTTCTAGTTTTTCTGAGGAGGAAGGTGGGCTTGGAGTATTGGTTCGTAGAAGTTGTTCTATTTATGGGAGAAGGAAAAAGTCAAATGTGAAATGCCCTGTGTGTGAAATGTTGAAAAAGTTAGGTTGTGTGCTCCAAGATAACTTGAAAAGTCAAACTGTAATATCTGTATTGGAAATCTGACCTCTCATACACCCTCTTCACTTCTGCACAGTTAGCTCTCTATAGAGTTATAGATATATACTTTTATGGCAGAAACCAATAATAACAAACACCCACCCCACTGAGGAGAAAAGCAATAGAATCCAGCAGTCTGAGATATCATACAATTTTGATTACTCCAGAGTCTCTAGGTGGCTCTTCTTCAACCAGGGATGGTATTGTCAGATGACGTGCCCAAATCCTGCGGGGACAAAGTTGTCAACAGAATATACTCAAGCCTTAAAGGCAGAAATTTATATGTTTTGATTGAAAAAAAAAAGGCTATTATCATACCAAACTGTTCCTATAAGGTGATTTTGTTAGCTTGGTTATTATATCTAAATATTTAAGGGATGGGTCCTGGAAAATTCCCTGCGCTGCAATCCCAGATTTTGCTACTCATTCTTCCTTCCCTTCACCCTTTTTCTCACAAGTGTTAGAAGTTTTTTCTTCCATCTCCCACCCCTTTATTAATCTTAGGAATTCCCCCTAATGAATGCCTTGCATGTTTAATTCCATTTTGTCATCTGCTTTTTGGCAAAGCTCAACATACATGTGGTCTAAAAACATGTATGAATAGCAGAGAAATATTGTCAGATACAGGACCGGAAGGTGGGAAGGCTCTCAAACTGCGACTGGGGAAAAAAATGCCTCCTCAAAGTAGAGTTGACCACGATGACGTGAATAGAGTTAAGCTCAGGGGAGAAAAGTGCACAGAACCTTCATTTGCTGATGGGCCACAACTCAAAATGAAAAGAAACAGCTGTAAACATCCATTGAAAATTGGAACATGAATGTACGAAGTATGAATCTGGGAAAATTGGAAGTTGTCAAAAATGAAATGGAACGCATAAACATCGATATCTTAGGCATTAGTGAGCTGAAATGGACTGGTATTGGCCATTTTGAATCTGACAACCACATGGTTTACTATGAAGGGAATGACAAATTGAAGAGGAATGGTGTTGCATTCATCATCAAAAAGAACATACCAGATCAGTCATGAGGTATAATGCTATAAGTGATAGGCTAATATCCATGCGCCTACAGGGAATCCCAGTTAATACCACTATTATTCAAATTTATGCACCAACCACTAAAGCCAGTGAAGATGAAATACAAGAATTCTACCAACTTCTTCAATTTGAAATCGTTCAAACGTGCAATCAAGATGTATTGCTCATTACTAGTGATTGGAATGCAAAGGTTGGGAGCAAAGAGGAAGGAGCAGTAGTTGGAAATTTTGGACTTGGTGATAGAAATGATGCCTGGAGAACGAATGATAGATTTCTGCAAGACAAATTATTCGTTTACTTTAAATACCTTCTTTAGACAGCATAACAGACGACTATACACATGGACCTCACCAGATGGAACACATAGAAATCAAATTGACTACATCTGTGGAAAGAGAAGATGGAAAAGCTCCATATCATCAGTGAAAACAAGGCCAGGGGCAGACTGTGGAACAGACCATCAATTACTGATACTCAAATTCAAACTGAAGCTGAAGAAAATGAAAACAAGTCCACAAGAGCCAAAATATGATCTTGCATTTATTCCACCTGAATTTAGAGACCATCTGATGGGGCTTCCGAGGAGCAGCTAGTGGATTTGAACCTCCGAACTTGTGGTTTTCAGTCCAGTGCTTATCCTACAGTGCCACACCAGGTTATATTATTATTAGTGTGTAATATTATATTATTAGTGTACAGAGATACTATGGAAATGGAATACTGTGTGAAAAAGAATGAATTTATTTTTCCTTTCCTAATATAGAAAGATTTTTGAGATATTCTTTTGAGTTAATAAAGTAAGTTACTGATCAGCATAGATAGTTTAGTTCCATTTCAGTTGACTCCTGGTGTGGCGCTGTTGGATCAGCACTGAACTATGAATGACAAGGTCAGCAATTCAAACCCACCAGCTGATCTTTCAAAATCTATACAGGGTCACTATGAATGGGAATTGACTTGACGGGACGCACTTAACAACAACACAGCAACCATTTCAATAAAGAAATGAAAGGGGAGAGGGAAGAATGTTTATCAGTACTTATCTACCTGTGTGTGTGTATGTGTATGCATATTTGCTCACATATGAGTAGAGTAGCTTTGGAAGGACACACAAGGCTAGTTGCTTGCAGGAAGGAGACCAAGTACCTGAGAGTCAGGGCTTGCTGGGGGACAGAGGGAGCCTGACTTTGCACTATAGACATTCCTGCCATTTTATAACTATGTGTCTTTAAACAAGTCACTGGGCTTCTAAGAGCCTCAGTGTCTTCTTCAGAAAAATTGTAATAACTCTAAGAATTGGGATGTGGAAGGAGAGACTTTGGATGATAATAGGGATTCTGGTATGGTGCTGTTGGTTAGTGCACTGGACTGCAAAGTCAGTTTCAACCACAAGGTTGGCAGTTCAAGTTCACAAGTCACTCCTTGGAAACACTATACAGGGTCACTATCGGTCAGAAATTACTTGATGGCACTTAACAACAATAACAACAATGGAACTCAGGTAGCATAGTGGTTACGAGTCAGGTTGATAACCTCAAGTTCGTCACTTTGAAACTACCAGCTGTTGCATGGGAGAAAGATGAGGCTTTCTGTTCATGTAAAGATTTACAGCCTTGGAAATACAGGGTCACTATGAGTCGAAACCAACTCCATAGCACACCACCACCACCACCACCGTAAGTACCTTCGATTTTGTGTTCATTGAGCTGCCCTCGCTAAGACTAGAAGTCTTCCTCTATCTGATAAGAATGGTCTGGTCTTGCCAGGAGATAGGGGTCCTATCACTAAAGGAGTTACCTTGCACCTGCATGCCTGTTTCCGCATGTCTCACTCCCACTACCTTCATTACTTCCAGATCTGTAAGCAGATTGGCAAAGGACAGACCAACACATAGAAAGCAATTATTTGCTAAATTTTATCAGCAGAAAGTGGAAACTATATATGAGAATAAAAAGGCTAGATTAGATAAGGAGAAGCATCATTTTAAATTGTGCTGAAGTTATCAAAATGGATGCCTGATTAAAACAAACAAAACCCTTTATTCTTGAATAGCATGAGTAGAATGCACAGTAGGATTGACTTCGACATGTTGTTTGGTGCCATTGAATTAGTTTCAATTTGTAGCAACACTGCCGGATCCTGAAGGAGCTCTAGTAGTGTAGTGGTTACAAATCAGACTGTTAATCTCAAGGTCAGCAGTTCGAAACTACCAGCAGTTCCATGGGAGAAAGATGACACTTTCTGCTCCCATTAATATTTCAGTCTTGGAAACCCTGCGCAGGGTCACTATGAGTCGGAGCCAACTCCGCAGTACACCACAGCCACCGCCTGATCCTGAGCCATTCTATGTCTGAGCCATTCTATAACTGCTGTGTTTGAGTTCATTCTTGACACTGTGTCAATCGATCTCGTTTAGGGTCTTCCTCTTTTAGGCTGACCTTCCACTTTACCAAGCATGATATTCTTCTCCTGGGAGCGGTCCCTCCTGACAACATGGCCAAAGTATGAGATACTGAAGTCTGGTTATCCTGCTTATTAAGTACCATCGAATCAGTTCTGACTCAGAGCAACCTTTTATAAGATCATTGACCTTGCAGTTCAAACAGACCAAAGTGGTCTAATGCTTACCTACAGTGCCATGTCAGGACTCCATAGTGATTAGGAGTAGGGAAGAAATATCAGATCTGGAGTCTAGAGAGAATACTGCATGTTCCCAATGCTGACAACGTAATAATCCATAAGTCTGAGACTGAGAGTTTAAGGGATGGTGTATCAAGCAGTTGACTTGAAAGTAGTGGCATTTATAAGCCATATCACCTTTTTTTCTTTGCTCATCTGTTTGTGATTAGCTTTATAGTTCCATGTTAAGTTCTCTCTGCTCACATTGTATATTTTGTAGTCTTTCTCTTCACTCTCATGATTTAAATTAATATCCTTACATTATCACTTTCCAAGTTTGTATCTGCAGTTCTGAAACACACCTCTCCACCCTGAATATACACAAACATTCACACACACACATACACATTTATACTGAATTCAGGAGAAAATGTGTAAGTGTGATCAATTCAGCTGGTTGATTTGTGCTTTAGCATGATCACAATGCCTGAAGAATTAAAAGTGACCTGTGGTAAACAGAAACATCCAGATTGGAAAACTGATAGTATCCTCAACAGAATACACATGACTAGTGATGTCATGTACATAAGAGTAGTCCAGTCAATCCTAAAATACAGATTTTTGCCGTGGACAACTGGACATAAGAGGGTAATGTTCTTTGACATATGGAATATAGGAATAATAACTGATTGGGTGGGTGAGGGAAAGGAGATAAATTTGTTTTGGGATTTGTTGAGTTCTCTATTGCTGTTGTTGTTAAGTGCTGTCAAGTTGGCTCCAACCCATAGCGACCCTGTATAGGGTTTTCGAGGAGCAGCTGGTGAGCTTGAACCACTGACCTTGCAGTTCAATCTGCTTTGCAGTCTGGTGCATTAACCCACAGTGCTACACCAGGACAGTCAAATAATTTTACCAGTTAGGTGATGCATGTGTTTGTGTGTGTGCATATGTATTCAGGAAGTAGAGGTATGTATCAGGGATACAGATATAGATTTAGGAGAAAACGATGTAAAGATACTAATTGGTATCACAAGAGTGACTAGAAAGCCTAAGAAGAGTGCAATCTGAGCTCCACCCCTTGTCATATAGTCAATTCCACCTCATAGTGATCCTGTATAGGGTTTCCGAGGCTATAAATCTTTATGGGAGCAGAACGTCTCATCTTTCTCTGGTGAACTGCTGATGGATTTGAATTGTCAGCCTTTTAATTAGCAATCTAGTGCATATGTTACAACACCAACAGGGCTCTTCATTATCTGAGCAGAGAAAATTCTGCATGAAATTAAAAATGATAACTACTCTTAAAAGGCAGCAAAGAAAGGAGTAAACAAAGCAAGGGTTAGTCTTCATTTATAGAGATGTAGGAAAAAGAATATTTCTGAAATACAGGGCAATTAAATGGTTTGCTAGATGATGTAGGGTACTCTGAGGTAAGATAAACATTATGGATTTTTCTCCCAAATCCTAAATGCCCATAATTCAATCATTGAGTCCTTTTTCAAGAATATGGGGAAAACTTACTTCTCATCATTTTTTAAACCACTTTGACACATTCTTTGTTCCTTATCCATGGTTCTAACTATACTACCTTCTGCAATTATTGCTTATACAGTCTTGAAGTATCTTTATATCTTGCCACTACATTGCAGAAATGAAAAGAAAGTAGTTGAAAAAGAACTCTAATATTCTCTTAAGAAGTCAGATATAAAGGAATCTTTTGAATATTAAACTTCATAGAACTTCTATAATTATCTGGGCTCATAGAATTGTATAGTTGATATGTAAATGTGATTTGAACTTCACTACGCTGTATATTTTGAATCTCACTCAACTCACTCATTCACTCACTGCAGTCAAGACAATTTCAAGGCCTAGTGACCCTGTATGGAGTTTCCAAGGCTGTAACTCTTTACTGGAGCAGAAAACTTTATCTTTTCCTTGCAGAGCAGCTAGTGGGTTTGAGATGCCCAACTTTAGGTTAGCAATTTAATACTTATACTACAGTGCCACACCAGGAGTCCTATATTTTGAATGTTGTTGTTAAGTGTCGTTGTGTTGGTTCTGACTCATAGTGACCCTGTACAGGGCTTTCAAGGAGTGACTGGTGAGTTTAAACTACCGATTTTGTAGTTAGCAGTTCATTGCTCATCCTACAGTGCCACATCAGGACTCCATATTTTGAATGTTGTTGTTAAGTGCCATCTAGCATGCTCCAACTAATAGTTACCCTGTATAAGGTTTGTGAGGAGCAACTGGTGAGTTTGAACCACTGACATTGCAGTTTAAACTGACCTTTGCAGTCAAGTGTTCATCCTATAGTGCCGTACCTGGAGCTTCACCTATAAAACTGATAAATATGAACTGAAAAGGAGTATCATTATAGTGTAGACAAAAAGCTACTACCCTCAGCAGCAGGCTATTTGAATTGTGCTTTCTGACACAAATTTACTACACTTCCTCATGCATAGCCCATAACCTCCTTTGGCCAAAGTTTTGTGATCTGTAAAATGATTATTGCTAATGTCCCTGCAACTTTAAAAATTCTATTATTCTTCATTTATCTAAAGAAGCAATGCATAGTTTCTATTCAATAATCAGGGATAAACATTTCATCCCCATTGAGCAATTCAGATAATTTACCTTGAAATACTTGAATAAGTTTGAGTAGCCAAAACAATATTCTAAATTACATGAATGTGATTAAGTATAAAAATTAAAATGACTTTTATAAGTGGAATGCATATTTCCCATATGAGTCAGAACTGACTCCATGGCACATAACAAAATAAAATAATAGATTTTATTTTTTTAGAGCTTATAAAAAAATTGCACATAAAGCACAGTTTTTTTTTCTTTCTTTCTTTCAAGAGATAGCAGATCATAAAGACTTAAATTGTGTAAACATAGTTTACGTAGGGCAATAAATATTCATGTTTAGCTAGATATAGAAATGGTGCAATTGCTCAAGTTAAATATTTCCTAAAGACACTTCTCTGAACCAGTCCCTTAACTGCCTCGGAAGTAATTTGTTAGAGTTGTAGGTAGTACAAAAAAATAGTATCCAGATATAAGAGCAAATCTGGAACACAAAGAATTGTCAAAAGAAAAGGAATATTTTCAGGTATGGACTCACTTACTACAACTGCCTGACCTGAAATAAACATACTGGGTAATGCTGTTCAGGCTAACCAGAATGCTAGCATTTCCCATGAATGAAGTGTGCCACTCACTTTGGATTGCATGTGTTTTCACTTCTGTGCTGGTTCAGCAAGGATCAGAAGGTTTCCAATGTGACAATGGAATATCTGTGCCTCCTGACAATGTGTGTGACTTCATGGACCAATGTGGGGACAGCAGCGATGAACAGCAATGTGAGTGCCATTTCTCGGCTTTATCCAATTTCATTTCCGTGTATGTCTATTATCAAACCAGGAGCGTATGAGCAACTGTGAGAGTCCTCCAGATGCCTGGCCAAGAGTGGATTAGACACTCTCAAAGTATGAACTATTAATATGCGTTTATATTGGCGGTTCACACCAACTGCTCCTCAGAAACCCTATTCAGGGTTTCTATGAAGCAGAACTGACTCAATGTCACTTAATGACAAGATATGTTAATCAGAAACAAAACATACTTATTAATAAAAGATGGGTCCACATATAAAATTGCTCTGATCAAATTATGCCAAGTAACTAAGATTTAAACTGGACAGACTGAAACAAAATTCTTGTTACTTTGTGTTTAAAATAGATGATTTCTAGCTGTGGTGCCATAGGCTAAGCACTGGACCTGAGGGTTGGCATTTCAAACTCACCTGAGAGCGCTCCTTGGAAACCCTATACAGGGTCATTATGGATCATAACTAACTCAACAGTACTTAACAACTACAACAGCCATAGAGATGTAGCCCACAAATGTGACTTTTAATGTTATATTTGTTGTTATATTTCTGAGGAGTGACTGGTGGCTTTGAACTGCTGATCTTGCAGTTCTCAAACTGACTTTACAGACCAGTGCTTATCCTACAGCACCATGAATGTTGTATATTTTAGATAAAATATTCATCTGTGTTTCTACAATTCTTTACTTCCTTCTGTTAAATTAGATTTGATGTATTTGATTTTGCTATTGTTTGCTTCTCCTTTGCATATTCAGTTGGTATTACATTAAAACTAAAAGAAATAATTACTGAAATGTTTCTTCCCTGTAGAATGAAACAGGAAAATGACATTTCTCCCATAGTGTGGGATAGTTATTCTGTTAGGAGCCCTGGTGGTGCTGTGGATTAGGCAATGAACTGCTGACTTCATGATTGGCAATTCAAACCCATCAGCCATTCTGCAGATGAAAGGGGAGACTGTCTGTTGTCATACAGAAACCTGTATGGAGTTAGTATGAGTCAGCATCAACTCAATTGCACTGGGTTTAATCATGCTATTGGCACTTACCCAAAATATCCAAACCCACTGCAATTGATTCACTTCTGACTCACAGAGACCCTAGAGAATAGGTTAGAATTATCCGTTTGGATCTTACAGGAGTAGATAGTCTTATCTTTCTCCTGCAGAGCAGCTGGTATGTTCAAACTGATGACAGTATGGTTAGCAGTCCGAAGGGTAACCCAAGATACCACCAGCATTGCTTTGTTAACACTTAGTAACTGGTAGATACAAAGCTCGCCCCAGGACAAGTATTTGTCTGCCCAGTTTCCACAGAGAAAATAACAGTGGATATGCTACCCCTTGCTCTTGCCTCGCTAGAAAAGCCAGTTCCCCGGTATGCAGCAATGGCGAACCATTCCACTGGTTTGACAAAGAGTACAAAGTCCTTCCATTATTCATCTCTACAGAGCTTCCATTAGCACTCATGGTCCTGTCAGGGAAAAGGTTAATGTGAAAGAGGGAAAAGGCTGCCTAGTGGTAAAGGTCTTGGCGTATGACAAATTGTGACTTAGAGCCATGAAGGAACAGATCTGTCTAGTAAACAGATTTAGTTTTAAGTGTTACATTAGGAGATCACCTTTTTGCTTTTTTGCTTTTCGTGTTCATTTTAAAGAAGTTTCCACCTTGGTATAGTATTTAAAATGTGTGCGATAACCTACAGATAAAATGGAGAATCACTTTAAAGTATGAATTTCTTCTGTTTACCACTAGTCAGAAAGGAATAATGACGGCTCATCTCTTTCCCTCACAAAAAATTACCCTGCTAAAATTATGGAATGGTTTTTACAGTTAACTCATAATGATGCTAAAATAGTCACTAAATCTGCCCTTCTCCCCCTTTTGAAGTCCTAATGGTCTGAACTTTAAAGAAATAGATTACTATGTTGAGCTTTCTTAGTGACAGGGGCATAGCTGAAGTTGAATTTCTGATGCAACTAGTAAGTTTTGAGAATGTTCTTAATTTACATGATGACCTCCTTTTAAGAATATTTCAACATGTTCTTTGAACTGTTTTGTGGTTATTGTTGGTTTTGTTTGTAAACCCATTAGATTTAGAAAAGCTGAAACCTCAAAATGGAATGAATTCTAGTTATATACTATATTAAGTATATACATATTTACAAGTATATAAATATGTATTAAGTATATACATATTCTATATTTATATACTATATATATTAATATTATATTAATAGATTGCTGTTGTTGTTGTTAAGTGCCAATTCCTGACCCATAGTGATCCATTATAGGGTTCCCGAAGAGGAGTAGCTGATGAGCTTGAACCGCCGACTTTGCAGTTCAAACGGCTTTGCAGTCTGGCGCATTAACCCACAGCGCTATAGCGGGACTCCACTTAATAGATAAGAGCCTAGAAAAATAACTTGTAGGTGTAACACCACCACCATACATTCTCATGGAGTAGATTTCCCACTCATAGTGACCCTATGGGAAAAAATAGAATTTAAGGCGTCCATGACTATACATCTTAATGAGGCCAGGCAACCTTATCATTCTCCCACCAAATGGCTAGTGGGTTTGACCCATCCACCTTACAAGCAGTCCAATGCTTAACCCTCTGTGACAACAGGACTTCTTATCAACTGGGTCAAGTGTTGACAAAATTCACTCTTTATTCATTTTTACTACATTGTAGTCGAACCAAATGGGTCCACAGCCCAATACTCAGCTGAAAGTCAAGATGGCAGGACGACACCAGGTTTGAAAGAAAAGGAAAAAGTTGATTTGTAGAGGAGCGAGCGGCTATGCAAGAAATCTTGAGAAAAACTCAGATCTGACTCTTTATAATCTGCAAGATTACAGTTTTATAGAGTTGTTTTAGAACAAAAATGTTATACATATTCAAATAAAATTAGGGAATCTAGGGTGCTGTTTTGTGTGGCGCTGTAGGATTGGCGCTGGACTGCGAACCCCAAGGTCGGCATTTCAAACTCACGGGCTACTCCTTCGAAACCCTATGAGTCAAACGGACTCAGCAGCACTTAACAACAGCAGCAGTGATGTTGTGGGGAGACTGGTGGCTGTGTAGGATAAACACTGAACTTCGAACCCACCAGTCCTTTTTTTGGAAACCGTATGCAGGGTTGTTGAGTCAAAACCAGCATGGCACTTAACAACTACAACAACAACATGGTGCTGGAGAATAAGCACTGGACTGTTAACTGCAACGATGGCATTTCAAATAGCAAAACAGGGTAGTTATGAGTCGAAACGGCCTTTACAACACACAACAACAGCAATGCGTATTAATGTATAAGGTAAGAACCTGTTGTTGTTATTAAGTGCTGTCGAGTCGGTTCCGACCCATAGCAACCCTGTACAGGGTTTCCGAGGGTGTAAATCTTTACGGGAGTAGAAAGCCTCATCTTTCTCCTGCGGAGCTGCTGGTAGTTTCGAACTGCTGACCTTAAAGTTCGCAGCCCGATTCATAACCACTACGCTACCAGAGCTACCTAAGGCAGGAACCTAATGTATAGTAATTATTACTTTACATTGTGAATTTAGTGGGCACACATCTGTCATGCATCCCATAATCAGTGACCGATGCCTTAATTAGGGCGGTCAAAGGGGATTTTTCCCAGGGATATGGGTTAAATCTTAAGGTTATTTTAGCAACGGGGCGGGCGGGGTGGGTGTAAGCAGCTTTTACGCATGCCCGGTGGGACAGATCCTGCCTTAACCAGGGGCGGGCGGGGTGGGTGTAAGCAGCTTTTACGCATGCCCGGTGGGACAGATCCTGCATTAACCAGTCTCAGCCGTTCCTTGTCAGCTCTGTTGGATAATTTCTGAAAATCAGCCTTTTCAGAAAGTTAGCGTAGGGATTTAATAACTAAAAGAATTTTACTGAAATCTTCTTCAACATCCTTCTTACCCAGATATGGACCAGGTAATATACATTGCAGCACCAATTTATATATATTATTGTTAAGTGTGGTGAAATCAGTTTCGACCCATAGCGATGGTGTATGGGGTTTCGGAGGAGCGTTTTCTGCAACACTTAAAATATGATTTAAATATTAGCTGATTGATTAGTTGGTTACGTGTCATAGAGTCAGACTCATATAGCAACCCTGTGTGTGGTTTCCGAGGCTATAAATCTTTATGGGAGCAAAAAGCTTCTTCTTTCTCCCGCGGAACAGCTGGTAGCTTAGAACAGCTGACCTTGAGGTTAGCTGCCCAACTCGTAACCACTATGCTACCAGAGCTCCTCAAACATTAATTACATATACTAATTAATATTACTGTTGTTGAGTTTCATCGAGTAAGTTCTGAGTCATAGTGGCCTTGTAAATGGTTTCCGATGAGTGACTGGTGGGTTTGAACCACTGAACTTTGGATTGGTAATCCAGTGCTTATCCTACTGTACCATGTTGTTGTTAAGTGCTCGCCGTCGAGTCGATTCTAACCCTTAGCAACCCTACATACAGGTTTCCGAGGAGCAGCTGGTGAGCTTGAACCACCAACCCTGCAGTTCAAACGGCTTTACAGTCTGGCTCATTAACCCACAGCGCCACACCAGTACTATATGTATATATTTATTGTTGTTGTTTTTAAGTGCTGTCGTGTAGGTTCTGACTCATAGAAACCTGTAAAGGGTTTCTGAGGAGCTGCTGGTGAGCTTGAACCGCTGACTTTGTGGTTCAAACTCATATTGCAGTCCAGAACATTAACTCAGAGCGCCACACTAGGACTCTTTTAGTCTTATTTTATTGGTGGTGTTAAGTGCTGTCCGTCAGTCGTTTCTGACCCATAGCAACCCTGTATAGGGTTTCCAAGGAGCAGCTGGTGAGCTTGAACCACCGACATTGTGGTTCAAACAACTTTGCAGTCCAGCTCATTAGCCTATAGCACCACTCTAGGACTCCTTAGTCTTGTTGTTGTTGTTGTTACGAGACTTTGCAGTCTGACTCATTAGTCCACAGTGCCACAAGAAAACCTTAAAAAAGTTCCAAACAAAAGAATGTCTTTTGTGCAGATTAAATTCAAGTTAGAGAGGTCAACTGAGAAGATTGTAATGACTGTTTTGGTAGATTCCATAGGGGTAATCTTGATAGATTTTCTCAAAGAACACAGGAAATCAGTGAAACTAATTATGAGGAAGTTTTAAGAAAATTGGAAAACTGCCTTGGTGAGAAAAAGGCCAGGCAATTTGTGCCAAGGATTTTTTTTTTTTTCAGCATGACGATGCACCTGCTCATTCCTCTAGAGTAGCAAGGGCTGATTTACGAGAATTTTGTTGGGACTTCCACCCTCCAACACTACTAATCTTGTGCTTTCAGACTTCCTAGTAGTCTAAAATTCAAGGAACATTTCAAAGAAATGTGATTTACATTCCTCCAGAGTGCTAAAACTACTCTTTGATGGGTGTTAATCGAACAGCACAAATTTCTTTGAAGAAACCTAACTGAAACCAAAATCACTGTGATCAAGTCGATTCAGATTCAAATGGTTTCTAAGGCTGTAAATCTTTCTGGAAGCAGAGAGCCTCATCTTTCTCTAGGTAAGGGTTGTTGATGTTGTTGTTGTTAAGTACCGTGGAGTCGGTTCCGACTCATAGTGACCCTTTACAGGGTTTCCGAGGCTGTAAATGTTTACAGGAGCTGAGAAAGCCTCATCTGTCTCCCACGGAACCGCTGGTAGTTTCCAACTGCTAACCGTGAGATTAGCAGCCCGATTCGTAACCCGTAAACTCGCTACCAGAGGTCCTTTGTTGTTGTTGTTAAGTACCATTGAGTTGGTTCCGGCTCATAATAACCCTGCACAGCGTTTCTGAGGCTGTAAATCTTTCCGGGAGCAGACTGCCTCATCGTTCTCCCATGGAACAGCTGGTGGTTTCGAACTGCTGACCTTGAGGTTGGCAGCCCGGCTCATAACCACTATGCTACCAGAGTTTAGAGAGATGAAGAGTCCCTTTCAGAAACTTGTAGACCTAGATAGATGATGATATGCAGAGAAACAATATATTAACATTTTGATACTTTTGTTTAATAAAGATTTCTATGGTTTATTAGCAATACTTTTTTACTTGCTCTGGTGTATATCCACTGCCATTAAGTTGATTCCTGCTCATAAAGACACATGTAGAGTTTCTGAGGCTATAAATCTTTATGGTACCAGAAAGCCTCTTTCTGCCATAAAGTGACTGGTAGATTCAAACAGCTGACCATGTGGTTAGCAGTCCAAATTGTAACCCACTATACCACCAGTATATGTGTAAGACTAAATCTAATATTAAATATGGAGACCAATTAGAATAAAATTACACATAATAGAAAAGAAAAGAAAAGAAAAGAAAAAAAAAATCGAATGACAAGACTTTATTTTCTAATGGGATGTTTTAATAAGGAGCTCTGGTAGCATGGTGGTTATGAGTCCAGCTGTTAACCTCAAGGTCAGCAGTTAGCAATTACCAGCTGTACTGCGGGAGAAGAATGAGGCTTTTTGTCCCGTAAAGATTTACAAACTCAGAAACGCCTGTGCAGGGTTGATCTGAGTCAGAACCAACTCCATGGCTCACGCCCACCACCAGCCTTTGTTTACTTGGGTCCTATGATCTTGAGTCAAGGGATCTTTAATTTCATATACCAATGAAAGCACACTCAGTGTGGTTTTCAGTGAAAAGTAGCAAAATATCTTATGTTTTGTGAATTGAATTAAATAGTTATCATTTTGAATAATGTCTCCACAGACAGTCTTTCCTCTTATAGTAACAATCTTAGCACCATTATGTCACATTGTTGCTATGGGCTGTCAACTTAATTCCAGCAAACAGTAACCCGATAGCACAGAACTACCCCATTGAGGTTTCTTGTCTATAATCTTTATCAGGTCTTTTCTTCTGTGGTGATTTGACCCTCCTTCCTTAGTGGGTTTGAATCTCAGGTTTCTTTCATTAGTTCTTAGATAAGGAAATGACTTCACTCTCCTCTAGGTCAACATCCTTGTTTTACAATTATAAAGGAGGTGAGCCCAAATCAGTAGGTAATTAGCCAAGGGATGTGCAGCTTGTTAATAGTGACTGACGACTCAAGTTCAGATTCTTATTCAAATTCTGTTTGAAATGTGTAAACCTGCTGATTTAGAACAGTTCTAATGATATCTGGCTTTTATTCATTAGAGAATTTTAGAGGATAATGTAAAATATATTAAAAGTTTATAAACCATATGTTGTAAAGTGCTATTGAGTCGGTTCTGCCTTGTATCAACACTGTATAGGGTTTCCAAGGAGCAGCTGGTGAGTTTGAACTGCTAACTATTTGGTTAGAACCAGCCTATAGTAGTCCAGTGCATTACCCTGCAGTGCCACACCAGGACTCATTATTTATTGACATAAGAATTGTATGGAATACTTTTCCAACTAAGAAATTACTTCCAATAAAATCTGCATATATGCAATTTTGGACTCCTGGTGTGGTGCTACAGAGTAAACACTGGATTGTTAAACACAAGGTTGGAGGTTCAAACCCCCCAGCTGCTCTTCGAAAACATTCCATGTACAGGGTCCCTATGAGTCAGTTCTTGTTCAATGGCACTTAATAACAACAACAGCGTATGCAATTTTATCTCTCTCAAATTTATTGTCCTGGTGTGGAACTATGTGTTAATGTGCTGGATTGCAAAGTCAGTTTGATCCACAAGGTTGGTAGTTCAAGCTCACCAGTCTATCCTTGGAAACCTATACAGGGTCACTATGGGTTGGAACCAATTTGACGACACTTAACAACAACAGAAATTAATTGCCAACCCAAAGAATTTCAAATCTACTAAATATGATTTGCACAAATTGTAGGGTACTTTTATTGAGGTCAGTTGGAAAAGGGAATACTTATAAAAAACTGGATAGAAAGGGAAGATAAAATGGGTAGTGTCAGATTTTACAAACGGAAATACAGACTCAATCCTGAGCCCATAGAATTACACATTTGTTTCAATAGTTATGATGAAATATGAAGAAGCTTCAAAAAGCCACGCAAACATTTCATGATCTTTTAATCCTATTTTTTCCCCCCACAAACTTTTTGAAGCCTCCTTGCACTCCTGTTGCCATTGTTAGTGTGCTTGAGTTGCTTCTGTCCCACAGCGATCCTGTTTAGCGTTTCTGAGGAGTGGCTGGTGGGTTTGAATAACTGATCTTGTGGTTAGCAGTCAAGTGCTTATCCTACAGCATCACACCAGGATTCCTAACAAGGACGTTGTTGTTGTCAGGTGCCATCGAGTCGAAACCGACTCATAGTGACCCCATGCACAGCAGAACGAAACAATGTCCGATCCTGGGCCAACCTCACTACCGCTGCCACACTTGAGTCCATCAATGATGCCACCTGGCCAATCCATCTCGTTAAGGGTCTTCCTCTTTTTCTCTGACCCTCCACTCTACCCAGCATGACATCCTTTTCCAGCGACTGTTTCTTCCGGACAATATGTCCAAAGTATGAGAGACAAAGCTTAGCCATCCTAGCCTCCAAGGAGCACTCTGGCTGTACTTCTTCCAAAACAGAGCTATTGGTTCTTTTGGCACTAACGAGGACAAGAAACCGAAACCCAAACCCAAACCCACTGCTGTCAAGTCGACCCTGACTCAGCAACACTCTGCAGGATTTCTACAGCTGTAAATCTTTATAGAAGTAGAAAGCCTCCCCTTTCTCACTTGGAGCAGCTGTGGATTTGAATTTCTAACCTTGCTATTAGCAGCAAAGCGCAACCCACTATGGAGGCAAAAATCAGAACTTAAGATTTATGGAGAGGCCATTGAGATTCCTTAAATTACAAAATCAAAGACTTGAAATGTTTTAACAAAGAATGCACCTCTTTCTATTCAGAGAAAATAAACTTTAAGACAACTTGCATCTTTTATAGTTGGAGAGCCTGAAAATTGTCTAGTTAGCAAAGAATAAACAACAACAACTAAAAACCTCTTAGCTCTTGGAGTCCATTTTGAACTCATGGTGACCTTGTAGGACACAGCTGTTGTTGTTAAGTGTCATCAAGTCAGTTCTGACTCACAGAGCCCCTGTATAGAGTTTCCAAGGAGTGACTGATGGGTTCGAACCACTGGCTTTGAGGTTAACAGTCCAATGCTTATCCTACAGTACCACACCAGGACTCCAAGTGGAAATGAAAAATACTTAGTTTTGCTATAAAAAATAGCATGAAGACTTATACTTGTTGTTGTTATGTGCCGTGGAGTTGGTTCCGACTCATAGTGACCCTGTACAGGGTTTCCGAGACTGTCAATCTGTACGGGAGCAGAAAGCCTCATCTTTCTCCCATGGAACAGCTGGTAGTTTCAAACTGCTGACCTTGTGGTTCGCAGCCCGATTTGTAACCACTACGCTACCAGAGCTCCTATACTTAGAGTTACTTAGAGTTACCTTATTTTATTTAGATATTTACAAATGATTTTATTTTTACCATTCTGACCTTGCCCTTTTCTTTAACCTTATTTTTCCTGTAACAGAACTGATCTTAATGTTGTTCCCCAAAATGAGATTTTGATAAACCTTAAACTGTTGGTGTCTGTTAGATTCCCTTCTTGTTATTTTGCAAAATATTTTCCTAAAATATTTTTTTTTTCCATGTCAAATAGCACTAGTAGGGAACTTTTAACTTTAAGAAATTGTTGAGTGACTTGGATACTCTTATAAACAATCATGCAACATTTTGATGACTAGAATTGTTTCACAATTGTAGATGGCTTTTTGTTCATAATGAGCAGTGGAAGATGGCAAAGGAGGCATGAACCATATGTAATTTGGTTGGTTCTTTCATCTCTGAGTATGAGAGTGGATAAAGGCAGTAATACTTCTTCCCTTCAGAGACATGAAAGGAGCACACTGCAGAAGCCCTTTCAGTCCATTTTGAAAAGGACCAGTTAGTGAAACTTTCACAAGGGAGAGACTTTATCGGAATTTTATCTCTACCCATCCTTTCAACATGGTTTCTTATCACAATAAAAGATGCCACATACAACTAGGGAGAATTCACCAGACTCATGTACCCAGATGAGATTTTAACAGACAAACAATTAAGCAAGCAAGTATACAAGACTTTTGTGCCTCAAGAGCTGCAAACAGTTTCTCTAATATTTTGAGTGAGGTCATGAAAAAGCAAAACATTACTCCCATTAGGGAAAGTGCTTTCTTAGTTCTCTGCTCTGTCTCCATTTCCTACAAGGCTTGATTATCAAATAGAGAGTTAACTATATTAGATGGGCTGGAATCCTGGTGTGATGCTGTGGGCTAATGTGTCAGACTACAAAGTCATTTGAACTGCAATGTCAATGGTTCAAGCTCACCTGATGCTCCTTGAAAACCTTATACAGGTTGCTATGGGCCGGAATCAACTCGATGGCACATAACAACAACAACCAGTTAATGGTTTACTGACAGACTCAGTGACTATTTGGGGGAATTGTCATTTCACTATTGTCTTTTCACCATGGAATTGGATAAAAGTAGCCCATCTTTCAAAGCAGGTATCTCTTATTTTGTGGCAGAATGGCATCATCAGTATACAACCTGCCATCATCAAAGAAAGCCATTCTTTGTGAGTCCCTTTTGGAAATGCTGGATCCCTTGGTGGTTCCATAGGTTAATACACTCGGCTGCTAAACAAAAGGTTGAAGTTTTTTGTCTGCTTGAGAAGAAAGGCTTGGCGATCACTACTAGAAAATCAGCCATTGAAAACCCTGTGAAGGTGGTAAATGCCAAAGAATACATCAGTATACAATCATAAATTAAATACAAATACAACATCATCACATGTCTGGGTAACAACAGACAATTTCAGTTCCCACACTAAGAAAGAAGATGGAGTGACCAAAATGCAAATCCAGAAAGCATTTCTGAGAAAGAAATTATATTGGAACTACTGGATAAGGAATTAGAAAGAATAATACTTAGGCATCTTCAGCAATTCAAGCTCACCAACCACTCCTTGGAAACTTTATGTGTGGGAGCTGATTCAGTGGTGCTTAACAATAACAATAACAACAATGGATTGAGAGAAAGATCAAGAAAACTACAGATGAAAGCAAGGAAAACACAGAAAACCATCTTTAGAAGGATTCAGGAAAGCACTGTAAGAACAAACTATCAAGATAAATGAAAAATTTGAAGCCCTATAAAAACAGCAAATAGAAATTCAGAAGATTAATACTAAGGTTTCAGAAAAAAGATAATAACATTAAAAGGCAAAGTTGTATAATTGAATCAATGGAAGGCTGAATTAGTGAGCTTGAAGACAAATCTGTCAATACTAATCTCTGAGAGGACTAATAAGATAAAAGAACAAAAAAATCAGAAGAAAGTCTAAGAATTATGTATGACACTATCAAGATGGATAACTTACATGTAAAAAGGATTACAAAACAGGAAGAGATTAAAATACATACACACACAGAACTTTCCTAACATC
>NW_006408655.1:2515226-2521665 GCF_000296735.1 Chrysochloris asiatica
ACAAATCAGTGCTCAATTACTTTAAAAACATCAAAATATTACAAAATGTCTTCTTAGATTACAATGCTTTAAAATTAGGAATCAACAAGATTCATAAAGGCGGGAAAATCAAATACATGGAATATGAATAACATTCTGCTAAAAATAACTACTGGGTAATAGAAGAAATGAAAGATGAAATTATAAATTTCCTTGAATCAAATGAGAATGTAAATATTACATACCCAAATCTTTGAGGCAGAAAAAGCAGTGTTCAGAGGACAATTTGTAGCACTGAACGCATACATCTAAAATGAAGAAACAATCCCAATCAACAACTTAACCCAATATCTCCAACAACTTTTCCAATTGAGTAGCAAAACAAAGATAGTCACCAGAAGAAAAGAAACAATGGAAATTAGAGCAGAAATAAAACAAAAGCAAAAAACAACGGAAAGAATCAACAAGACAAAAAGTTCGTTCTTTGAAAGGACTAATAAAATTTACAAACGACAGGCAAATCTAAGAAAGAAAAGAAGAAGATGAAAATAGCATGAATGCAAAATGATACCAGTGATGCATAACAGAACCAATAGAAATAAGGATAATAACAGAATATTAGCAAGAGCTGTACTCCAAAAAATTTAAAAACCTAGAAGACAAATTTCTAGAAAGCACACTGTCTAACTAAGGTAACAAACATCAGTAATTGGAACATGTGATGTACAAAATATGTATCTAGTAAAATTGGAAGTTGTCAAGAATGAAATGGGAAACATAAAAATCGATATCCTGGGCATTGTTGTTGTGATAAGGTGCCACTGAATCAGTACCGATTCATAGCAACCCTATGCACAACAGAATAAAATATTGCCTGGTCCTGTGCCAACCTCACAGTCGTTGCTGGGATTGAGCTCATAGCTGCTGCCACTGTGCCCAATCTATCTTGTTGGGGGTCTTCCTCTTTTTATCTGACTCTCCACTTTACCAAACATGATATTCTTCTCCAGGGACTGGTCCCCCCTGATAATATGTCTGAAGTATGAGAATTGAAGTTTGGTCATCCTGGCTTTCAGGGAGTACTCTGTATATGCACTTCTTCCAACATAGATTTGTATGCTCTTTTGGCAGTCCATGGTACTTTTAATATTCTCCTGTAAAACCATAACTCAAATCCATCAATTCTTCTAAAGTCTTCCTTATTTATTGTCCAACTTTCACATGCATATGAGGTTATTAAAAATACCATGGCCTGGGTCAGCCAGGCCTTAGTCCTCTAACTGGCATCTGTGCCCTTCAACACTTTGAAGATATATTGTGTAGATTTGTCCAATGCAATACATCATTTGTTTTCTTGACTGCTGCTTCAACAAATGTTAATTGTTGTTCTGAACAAAATCAAGTCTTGGACAACTTCAGTCTTTTATCCTCTTATGTGGATGTTATTTATTGGTCCAGTGGTGAGGATCTTTGTTTTCTTTACGTTGAAGTGCAACCCATACTGAAGACTGTGGTCTTTGATCTTCATTAGTAAGTATTTCAAGTCGTCTTTGCTTTCAGCAGGTAAGATTGTATCATCTGCATATCGCTGGTTATTTATGAGTCTCCTTCAAATCCTGATGCCAAATTTTCTTCATATAATGCAGCATCTTGGATGACTTATTTAGCATACAGATTGAATAACTATGGTGAAAGAATACAAACCTGGCACATATCTTTCCTAATTTTAAAATATTTGGTGTTCCCTTGTTTTATTCGAGCTACCGCCTCTTGGTCTATGTACAGGTTCTTCATGAGCACAATTATGTGTTCTAGAGTACTTATTCTCTGAAATGTTATCCATAGTTTGTCATGATCCACACAATTGAAAATCCTTATGTAATCAGTAAAGCACAGGTAAACATCTTTTTGGTATTCTATATTTTCAACTAAGATTCATCTGATGTCAGCAATGATATCCTTCATTCTATGTCCTCTTCTGATTCCAGCTTGAACCACTGGAAGTTCTCTGTCAATATATAGTTGCAGCCATTTTTAAAATTATCTTTAGCAAGATTTTACTTGCATGTGATATTAGTAATATTTTCCAATGACTTCTGAATTCTGTTGTATTACCTCTATTTGGAATGGGCACAAATATGGATCTCTTCCAGTCACTTGGCCAGATAGGTATCTTCCGTATTTCTTGATTTAGTTAAGTGAGTGTCTCCAGTGCCTCAGCAGTTCATTGAAATATTTCAATATGTATTCCATCAATCCTCAGTGCCTTCTTCTTTGCCAATGCCTTCAGTGAACCTTGAACTTCTTTCTTAAGTATCATTGCCTCTTGATCATATGTTGCCTCCCAAAATGGTTGAACACATACCATTTCATTTTGGTACAGTGACTGTGTATTCCTTTCATCTTCTTTTGATGGTTTCTGCATCATTCAGTATTTTGCCCATAGAATCCTTTAGTGCTGGAAGGCAAAGTTTGAATTTTTTCTTCAGTTCCTTCAGCTTGATTAACTCTGAATAGTTTCCTTTCTTTCAGTTTTCTAACTCTAGGTCTTTGCGTATTTCATTTTAATATTTCACCTTGTCTTCTAGAGGTGGTTTTTGAAATTTTCTATTTAGTTCTTTATCTCCTTGTTTCTTCCATTTTCTTTAGCATCTTTACAGTGAAGCGCAAGTTTCAGAGTCTCTTCTGACACTCATTTTTGTCTTTTCCTTCTTTCTTGTCTTCTTAATTATCTTTTGCTTTCTTTTGGTTTGACGTTCTTGATGTCATTCCACAACTCTTTTGGTCTTCGGTCTTTAATGTCTAATGCATCAAATTTGTTCTTCAAATAATCTCTAAATTCAGGTGGGATATCTTCAAAGACATATTTTCACTCTGTGGACTTATTATAAATTTCTTCAACTTCATTATATATGAGCAGTTGATGATCTGTTCCACTGTGTGGGAGAAAACTGAACCTATCTGTTCCTGTTAAGAGTTTCAGTCTCAGAAACCCTATATGGGGTCACTATGAGTTGGAGCCAGCTCTATGGCAATAGTTTTGCTCTTTGTTTGTTAGAAATCTGCATGGTGATAGATTTTATTATGTTGTTGTTGTTGTTAAGTACCATCGAGTTGGTTCTGACCCATAGTGACTGATTTTATTATATCAAATAGTTTAATGCTTGAATGTGGATAGGTGGCATATGGAATTAAAAGGTAAACTAGCCACACTTCAAAGAAAGTTTTTCAGTTAGTTTAAAAATGTATAATTCTCTATTAAGGGATAAATGAATACTTAGAAAACTGTCTCATGCATTTTTGAATAATCCGACAGTTATTAGAAGTTCACAATTGTTTTCTTTTTTAAGAATTAGCTGAAAATATATGCTCATTAGAATCATAACAAAAAGAACCCCTGTTGAGACTACTCAGAGGGGAAAATATTTTATTTAGCTGTTTTTATAGTTATAACACTTCCAGAAATCATTTTTTGTGTTAAAAAGAACAAAGAACATTGCAAACAGATGTCAACTAGTCAGCTTAGTAATTGTACTGCAAGGTAATTTCTTGCTATGAAAACATGTTTGACATATATGTGTGAATGTGTACCTTTCATAGACATAATTGCTGGAATATGATGATAAATATATTTTACATGTTAATAAATATGTTATAATCATAAATAGGTTGTTGCAAAATTATTGGAAACTTGAAAATGGACATATATTTATGTAAACACATGCTTAGTTAATTGGATAGTACTTTTTGATTGTATCTAGTTTATTTTTTGTTCAAATAGACTTTCTGGATTACTGGGTTGTCTAACTAGGGAATGGTTGGGAATTTCCAGCTATTTTGAATATTTTTAGAAGATTTATATAAATTGTGGGGAGCATGGTGCCTCTGTAGGAAAAGCAACAGACTACAAACAACAAGGTTGGTGATTCAAGCCTACCAGCTACTTCTTGGGAGAAAGATGAGGATTTTTCTTCTGCAAAGATTTATAGCATCAGAAACCCTTTGCCAGCTTGCTATAAGTCAGAATCAACTCATTTGCACCTAACAAAAACAACAATGATGAATATTGTAAATTTGCCTATGGCACGATTCATAGCCACTACCATCAGACTATGTCACCAGTATTTCCGTTACTAGCAGAGTCACTTACAATTAACAAGTTTCAGCAGAGCTTCCAGACTCAGACAAACTATGAAGTAAGGCCTCGTGTTCTACTTTCAAAAATTAACCAATGAAAACCATATGAATCACAAAAGGATATTGTTCAGTATTGTGCTAGAAGATGAGTCCCCTAGGTTGGAAGTTACTACATCATCACAGCAATCGCAACAATGAATTCAAACATGTCAATGATCTTGAAGATGGTGTAGACAAGGCAAAGTTTCATTCTGTTTTATGTAAAGGCATCATAAATCAGAGATGACAACTAAACAGCATGATTCATAAATCAATCAAATTTCTCTGTATTTGGAAGAATGATGTCTATTCTGTCTGACAATAAACTTGCTCCTCTCTTCTCAGCATCTTGTTAGCTAACATTTCACATTCACAACAATGGTAAAAAATCTGCTATCCAGCTATTGTTAGCATTGCAGTGTATACATAGCAGTAACCAATACCAAGATAAGAGGCAAGAGTTACACTGGCTGCAATGGTTAAAAACAAGCGTTAACTTGATTGGACCATGCCACTAAGTAGTTGGGCAGTTACATAACGATATAATTTGGCAGTTATGTAAAGATTTAGCTTGGAAGTTAAGCATCCTCTGTTTTGTGATCAGGTATGGCTAATTGTTAGATACTTGTCCCAGAGAATATCATTATAGGTTGTGGTTTTCCAAGTTTTAGGAAGAGACATTTGCAGATGTTGGATAATGGAATCAAGTCTATTTGACCTGGTTGTTATGAACAACCAACTACCCAAATTCCTTTAGTCTTCCTTTTCCTCTTGGATCACATGTGCCCAGAAAGGAAAAGAGTGCAGGAAATTGTCTTTGTTGTGATATAAGCACCCAGCATTTCAAGTGCATTGAGATTTACATTTGGGTTCTGTGTTTAATTCCAGGGACACCCATGGCTAAGCTTCAGTAAGAAGGGCCTTAGTGAATTGCTCTGGCCTACCCCTGAAATTCCAATATTCCTGGATGACAGGCATATCGACGTTCAGTAAAAAATATCACCTTTATAATACTTAATAATATTCCCTTATGTTTTATGGAGTTTTCAAAGTATTTCTATAAACATGGTATCATTGGATTTTCATAGTAAATATTCCAGGAAATCAGTGAAGCATGTTATTATTATAATCATGGTGGTGAAAAAAAGGACTTGCTGTGGTTGAGTGGCTTGCCTAAGACATCCAATTAATAAGAGGCAAAAAACCAAGATTAGGTCTTTAGTTCTCTGACCCTGTGTGGCCTTCATTCCATATGACCACATTGGTTTTGTGTGTGGTTATTTATCAGAATGTCATATGCAAAAATGCTTTGTCTTAATGAAATAGACTTAAAATGTGCAAATGAAATCCTTATGATAATATATAGTTGTCATTTATTAAGCTTTCTATTACTACTATTGTCTTCTTTCTGAAGAAGCCAAAAAAAAGAAAGATAATTTCTTTTTTTATTTTATTAGGTTTGAATTATGAAAGATGTGATTTTGAGGATGGGCTGTGTACTATGACACAGAATCAGAGTCTGCTACTTGGATGGACAAAGAGAAATGGAATATCTACTACATCTCCTCCATTTTATGATCACAATGGTGATATGTATGGTAAATAATTTGAATTTCTTTTATCTGTTTCCTTCTTTGCAAAGTGATTGATTAAGGTAGTAGACTCTGGAATGTTGTTTTATATTAACAATTATAATGCCTACTTTTATGCATTAGAGGATGGCGTAGGCCTGGGTGGTATTTTGTTGTATTTTACATAGGGTTGTTATGAATCAGAAACAGCTCAGTGGCCCTTAATAACTTAACCTGCATTCTTTAACCATTTTTAACATGTTTATAATTCTAATATGTCATACCAGATTATTTGTTTACTAGGTTTCTGATTTTTTCTGATTTACTAGGTTACTACCATCTAGGTACTAACTGGGGTTTTTCAACTATTTTAACTCGATGGAAATTATAATATATGGTAATAATATATATGGTAATAATAAATATGGTAATAATATATAAATTAGGTAATCAGATTTCTTTGTTTATGACTGAATGATTTCTCTGTGTCTGGTAGCACTTCTATTTTTCATATTGACTAGAAAACCTTGATGCTCCCCAACTTCTGAGATGGCATGGGAGCCTGACATTTATTTGTTTATTAACTGATGAAATTCTTTCATTCAACATTTTGTTCCAGGCAATTAAGTTATATCTTAATGTATAAATGAACAAAAGTGGATTCTATGTTTATTCTCATCTAATGGAGTTATGGTAGTGTAGTGGTTATGAAT
>NW_006408655.1:2522980-2539878 GCF_000296735.1 Chrysochloris asiatica
TGCTTTAAGAGCTAAATGTGACATTGTGATTGAAAGTTGTCACAAAATATCCCATACTTAAAAAAGGTAGAAATTTCATATCAGTTGAACAACTTTGTGTTGCTAAGTTTACATCTATGCAAGAAGGATGGAATTTCTTATTTTGTTTAGTTTTGATCTCAAAAACACTTTTCTTTAAATTTTTAATAATTGATAGAAATCAAATGTTAAGGTATTACAAAGCAGCAAGGAGCTTATGCATAACAATAGTTGTGAGGAAGGATCAAGACTGGGTGGTGTTTCGTTCTGTTGTGCATAGGGTCACTAGGAGTCAGAACCAAATTGACAGCACCTAACAATAACAACAACAACAATGTTACAAAGAAATTTCGACCTACGACCAACCATTGACAGCAGTAATATTGAACATGGTAGACATCATTGCTATGACTTATGAATTGTTCGACTCTGCACGTCTCTTCTTTGGGGTATCTCCACTCTTTATTCTTTTTACTCAGAAGGTTTTTCATAGCCTATAATGTTGAAATAGTTAACAATCTTTCTGTTAACCAAAAGGTTAAAGGTTTGAATTCAACCACAGACATCTCAGAAGCAAAGCTTGGCATTCTACGTTCATTCAATCAGCCATTCAGAACTCTATGGAGCTTAGTTGGACTCTGACACTAATGGTATAGCCATGAGTCCAATTTTACTTAATGGCAACTGTTTATTTATCATTATTGTTTATTTAATGGGTACATGAGCTTCTGTTTTCTCCTTCTCTGTGTGTGTGACTCTTACTCCATTCCTCTCACTTGCTTCTTCAATTTACAGTTAAACAGTCTGAGTATCCCTGTCATCCATCCTTCCCTTTTCCTTTCCTTCCCTTTTCTAAATCTTTCCATGATTATTTTAAGAGTCAGGAGGTAAAAGAGAATCAATTCTGCAACTGTCTCAACTGTAGAAGTAGGTGCTCTGTAACAAAAAGGTGGGAGTAGTTAAACTTACAGTCCAGAAACTAAGGATCATCAAGGGAAAAGAGTATGAGCAGAATGTGGGACCCTGTCCAGAGAAGCAATGACACCAGAGATGGAGGCAGAGATGATGACATGGAGAGATAGAGCAGCTGAGGACTCTAGACTCATGGAAGGAGAAAGGTTGTGTGCTGGCGGCCAGGAGGCAGACTTGCAGAATGTGTCCTCTGGTTGTTTAAATGATTATATATTCCTGAGGGATTTTGTGTATACCCAACCCCACCCCCCAACAAAACAAAACAAACCAGAGGCAATAGAAGCAAATTCTGTTGAATGATGGTGCACAGAGGGGATTGTAATCATTTCAGTGAAATGATGAGTGTCAGACTAAAGTTCTCCCATGTAAACTATCACTCAATTCACAATAAAAACATAAAAAACAAAACAAAAAGGGAATTAATTGTCATAAAAACTGAAGTGTTTTTAAGCAATCATTGTTTTAGCTCTACCGCCTGAATTGATTTAAGCTCTCTGAAGTCAAATGGCGCTGTCAACCAGCAGTGGTATGCTTTCAGTTTCTTCATCTGCAAAATTGGAATAGTGATAACACAAACCCACCCCATAGACAAAAAAAAAAAAAAAAAAAAACATTGCTTGACAAAACTAACTGAAAGCTGGTAATTTTAATAATAGTGATGCTAAATTACTTATACTTCTGTAGTGTAGTGGTGGTGGTGGTGGTGGTATGCCATGGAGTCATTTCCAACTCATAGCCACCCTGAATAAGGTTTCTGAGGTTGTAAACTTTATGAAAGCAGAAAGCCTTATCTTTCTCCTGTGGAACAGCTAGTGGTTTTGAACTGCTGACCTTGAGGTTAGCTTCCTGACTAGTAAACACTATGTTATCAGAGCTCCTTATACTTATTTAGAGATAATTTTACATAAGCAAATGTTCTGCTTTTAGATGTTAGCTGTTTGGAAATGGTTACATGAGGGGGCTTCAAATATTCATGGTAAAATTCTTTTATTGTTTAAATTTATTTTTCCATGAACCTCTTGAAAACCCCTCCTATAATCTAAATAGAATTTTGTATCCATTCGGACATATTAATAAGATTTTTGACTGACTTATTCTTGAAATAATTCTCTAGTGCTTCAAAATAGTGTTTCATCATTTAATCAATGCCTTGAGACATTTTCAAAGCTATGTTTAAAAATGTATTAGAACATTAAAAACATCACTGTGTTAATATTTGGAGTTGACTAAGACACAGAGAAGAGTGATTAGAGTTGTATTGATATTTTAAAGCATATCATAGCACTACATTTAGAAAAAATAGCATCACTACAACAAAATCAAATATTTAATTTAAAAAATAATGGGAGCATGAATAGCAGTTTTAAATAATTCTAAAGTCTACCTGATATATATATAAAGGATCTCTGGTAGCGTAGTGGTTACGAATTAGGCTGCAAACCGCAAGGTCAGCAGTTCGAAACTACCAGCTGCTCTGTGGTCCGTGGGAGAAAGATGAGGCTTTCTGCTCCTGTAAAGATTTACAGCCTCGGAAACCCTGTTCAGGGTCACTATGGGTCAGAACCGATTTGATGGCACTTAATGACAACTATATATATATATATGTGTGTGTGTGTGTGTGTGTGCATGTGTGTGTGTGTGTGTGTGTGTAAATTCATTTTGGTATTCTTATGAATGAATAGCTCATTGTGGTTTTAATTTTAATTTTGCTAAAAACCATTGATACTGAGCAATTTTACATGGGTTAATTGACTATTTCTATTTGTTTCATGATTTCTTTATTTGCCTGTTTTTTATTGGAATGTTTCTCTTTTTATGAATGAATTATATGGCTTTTTTTATACAGACAGTCCCAAACTACACATGAGTTATATTCTTAAGTCAAATTTGTATGATATTGTAACAGTTAGTTATGGTTCCTTTCTAATGTCAATTAGTCATATGTTTAATTTAGGTCTGTTTGAACCATAAGTTTGGTGGTTCAAACTCACCAGCCAGTCCTCAGAAACCCTATACACTATGAATCACAACCAACTTGATGGCACTTAATAAGCAAACAAACAAAAAATACATGTAAGTATATATTTTGTGTGTAAAATATGAAACCAAATATACTAACACTTCTTTTACATTGTTGTTGTTAAGTACAGTGATTCGGTTCTGACTCATAGCAACCCTGCATAGGGTTTCCAAGGAATGACTGGTGAGCATGAACGGCCTAACTTGAGGTTCAAACAGACTTTGTAGTCATTAACCTGCAATGCCACACCAAGTTCTCTAGCATAGTACAGAGCATAATAATAATGCTTTCATGTGAGGTACAAATTAGCACCTGTTTGCTATTACTAAACATTGTTTGTACCAAAAAAATTAACATAATAGACTTTATGGGAGTTGGTTCATCATTATCATTCGATGTAAATCAAATGTTCATAACCTGATGACTGTCTTGAATTTCTAGCTCTTAAAGATACATGTTCTACAAATATTTTTTCAAGCTTGTGGAAAGCGTATTAATCATCTTCTTTATATAATTTGATAACTAGAAATTCTGAATTTTCATCCAATCCATTTTTTTCTCTGATTTCTATTTTATTACATTTTTTGACATGAAAATATTGGTACTATTCGTGTAAAAAATTTTAATACAATAATTATTTCAATTTTGTCATAGGATAAGAAAACATGGAAAGATCACTGTAGATGTTGTCACATTTATTTGTCTAGATCTTGGGAAGCTGGACTTAGTTATGACAATTAAAATGGCCTAATTTCCTATCATTTCCCAAAGAAGAAAAACATGTAATTTACTCTAAGGAATTACCATGAAAGCAAATAAGATTCACCCATCTATTTATTCATTGCACTTTTCGTTGTAAGTTAAATGTGAGAAAATGAATTGAGTTTACCACTAGAAAATATCATAAATTATAATGTAATCAAAAAGAGGAATGCTATGTTATAACGAAGACTATTTTGTTAAAAAATTTTCATTCTATTTTATTTCAAGCAGAAACCTCTTTTTATTAACAAATATCTATATAAAGAAAGGGAGTCGTGGTGTGGCACAATAGGATAAGCACTCAAGGTGGTTTGAACTGCAAAGTCGACAGTTCAAACTCACCAGTCACTCCTCAGCAGGGCCAATAGCAGGTGGAACTGATTTGACAACACTTGAAAACATCCTAAAGAATGAGTATCACGGTGTGCAAACAGCAAGTACTAACAACCCTTTTAAATTTCCAATATTATTCTTTTTGTGTTCTCTTTCTCTCTGTTGCTAATTTTGATGATTTCTATGCAGAAATTTAGATTTTATAATTTTGTTTATTTTTTGTCTACTGTCTCTCAAATCAGTTTCTGTTCCTATATTATTTTCTTCTTTTTACTTACATTGGCATTATTGTGTTGTCTCTTACTATGGTAAAACCTTTTATCATTGATTTTAATATGTCTTATTAGTATTTTAATTATTCTGTTCTTAGTTTTCAATAACCAATTTTGGACTTGTTAATTTTTTAATTGTTTGTCTCTAATTTCTTTTATTTGTATTTATATATATATATTTTTTTTTTCTTCCCATACACTTTGGGTTTCCTCGGTTCTTATTTTTTCTTCTTACTCCTTGAGGTGGAATCTTGGGTCTACCAATTTTGATAGATCTTATGTTCATAATCATTTAGTTCAAACATTTCTAACTACTTGTGTGATTTCTTCTTTGACTCATGGATTATTTAGAAGTATCCAGATTGCTTTCTAAATATGTGTTGATTCTTTAGATATCTTGTTATTATTGACTTCTAATTTAATAGTTTTGAGCAGCTAACATTCTTGATTATAATTCTTTTAAATATATTAACATTTGCTGTATGATGCACCACTTAATCTATTCGGTGAAACACTATGTGAACAAAGAATCAGATACTAAATAATTTTGGCTTTTCATGCTACACAGTCCATGTCTAGTGTATTACAAAAGCAATCATAGTGTTGTTGTTGTTGTTGGTGTGCCGTGAGGTCAGTTCCAACTCATAGTGACCCTGCATAGGGTTTCTGAGGTTGTAAATCTTAACGGGAGCTGAAAGCTCATTTTTCTCCAGCAGAATGACTGAAAGTTTTGAACTGCTGACCTTCAGGTTAGCATCCCAACTCAGAACCACTATGCTGCCTTTAAAGCAACCATAGACAATACATAAATGTTATTCATGGCTCTGTTATAAGAAGATTTTATTTATGGATTCTGAAATTTGAATTTCATTTAATTTACGTGTATTATAAACTATTATTCTTCTTTTGAATATTTGTAATCATTTAAATGTGTAAAAATAATATTTTGCTCGTTGTTGTTATTATTATTAAGTACTGTGGAGTCAGTTCCAACTTATAGTGACCCTGCACAGGGTTTCTGAAGCTGTAATTCTTTATGGGAGCAGAAATCCTCATCTTTCTCCCGCGGAACACCTGGTAGTTTTGAACTGCCGACCTTGAAGTTAGCAGCCCAATTCGTAAACGCTACGCTACCATTTTGCTCATAGGTTATATAAAATAAGGCCGCAAATAAGATTAGTCTTCAGAGTATCCCCCTTGTCTATTCAATAAATTTTAATTGTGCATTTTAGGTTTTGATATTACACAGCACTGGGCGCTCTGATAGCATAGTGGTTACAAATTGGGCTACTAATCTTACAGTTAGCAGTTCGAAACTACCAGCTGTTCCACGGGAGAAAAATGAGGCTTTCTGCTCCCATAAAGATTTACAGCCTCGGAAACCCTGTACAGGGTTTCTATGAGTCAGAACCAATTCTTCGGCACATAACAACAACAACAACATTCAGAAGTGATCTACCTCTCAGGTTGGAAGGAAATCAAAATACAAGGGAAGTGCTCACGCTTCCTCAAAGTAGCGTTGACTGTGATGATGTGAATGGAGTACTTTAGGCTTTATAGACCTTGATCAACATCTTGAAATGTAGCAAACGGAACAATAAAGACAAATTCGATCCACCTGATTATGGCAGTCTAATTCTCAAGATGTCTTCCCAAGATTCCCATTCCCTAATTCAGGGGTGGAGAGTGTCTGGCCCAAGGAATTTATATGGACTGGCCCTGCCAAGTCAACCTTAGTTCCAGCCATTATATTGTGGTTGTTGTCGAGTGCTGTTGAGTCTGTTTGGATTCATAGTGCTAATGTATAGGGTTTCTGAGGCACATCTGGCGAACTTGAACCACCATCCTTGTGGTTCAAACCAGCCTTGCAGTCCAGCATATTAACCTGCAGCACAAACCAGTACTGAGATAATTAAATGTTTGAACAAATATAGCAGGCTAATTTTTAAGTTGATAATTTTGTATGGCCCATAAATTATGTTAATAAGTATCCAAAAGGCCAATGGCAAAAATAAAAAAGGTTCCCCACCACTGCCCTCATTATTTAGTCGTAGAACTGCCCAACAGGGTTTCCAAGGTTGTAAATCTTTATGAAATTAGACTGCTACTTCTGTCTTCCACTAATCAACTAGTGGGTTCAAGCCACCAACCTTTTGGTTAGCAGTGAAGAACTTTACCATTGCATTATTAGGGATCCTAGAAGAACAGATAGTTCAGTGTTGGAAGAAGCACACACCCAGAATGCTCCTTAGAAGCAGAGATGACATGTCTTTGTCTCACTTAGTTTGGACATGTTATCAGGAGAGATCAGTCCTTGGAGAAGGATATTTTACTTTGTAAAATAGAGGATTAAAGGAAAGAATGTTAGCCTAAAATCTTGAGTCGATGCTCTGGAGGGATTGAGTCCAGTTACAACCACTTCAAGTGAAGCACATAAAGAGAAAGTCTTTATTAGGAAGTACAAGCTAGCCAAGCAACCCAACAGCAACTCAGACTGTTTTAATGGCACTATTCATACAAATTTTTAACAATGCTAGAGGAGCTCTGGTAGCGTAGTGGTTATGAATTGGGCTGTGAACCTTAAGGTCAGCAGTTCGAAACTACCAGCTGTTCTGCGGGAGAGAGATGAGGCTTTCTGCTCCTGTAAAGATTTATAGCCTCAAAAACCCTGTACAGGGTCGCTATGAGTCAGAACCAACTCCATGGCACATAACAATAACAACAACAGTTGTGTACTATAAGCAGGTAGACTATAATTATACCATCCACAGAAAATCATAAGGAAGTCACAAGCCCCCAGTAAACATCTTAAAGGAGGGCTCGATTACACATCTTGATATCTATTTGTCCAGATAGTAACATTTTATCACAGTTTGCATAAATAGGAATTAAATTCCCAGTGGAAGCAGGTGATTATTGCAATCAGTAACATTCCAACCTAAATTAGCTAAAACTACATTTAGGAAACTGTGACAGGGTGGTCGTAGGAGAGCATTCTTTTAGACATTGGTGATTACATTATTCATTGCTAGAAGAAGATGCTCGCTAACTCATGCTCTCCATCTGCAAAATGACTCCATTCAAGCTCTCAAGAGAAACATCTTCAATGAGATGGGTTGACACAGAGACTGCAACAAGGGGCTAAAACGTAGCAGTGATTGTGGGGATGCACAGGACACAGAAATCTTTAATTCTGCTAGATATAGGATTTCTATGATACAAAATGTAGCAACCATCAGATAGATCACTTGTAATCTGGATTCACAGATGAAAAGGTATTTTGTTCTAGGTTGGAATTTGAACTTGGAAGATAATTAGGATCATTTAATGTAGTTAGTGTGTTTTCAGTTGTACACATGTTAATTATATCATGTCAGGTGTAACTATGACTTTATTGTTGTCTTTATTGATACATTATGTATGGTTTACCAAGGTATGTACAGCTACCAAGTAGACAGAAGGTGGACTGTGATAGTTAAGGTTTTATGTCAACTGTCTGGGCCAGGATATTCAGTGGTTTAGCAGTTAAGATATAGTTAACACCTTCAGGAGGAGATCTAATATAAAACAATCAACCCCATGAAACAATGTGATGTGATCAGACCTGATCTGATAGAATTATCCACTGTATTATAAATACTTCTATGATGTTAATGCAGTCAGATGCAATCTATAGGATTAGGTTGTATTTTTGAGCCAATCTCTTTTGAAATCTAAAATAAGAGAGAAGTGAATACAGAGAGAAGAACCTACCACCACCAAGAAAGAAGAACTTGGAGTGCAGTGTGTTCTTAGGACCTGGGGTCCTGGCACTCCGAAGCTTCTGGATGCAGGGAAAGATTGATTTTAAGACCCCTGGAAGTCTCCAAGGAATTCTTGGCCTACAAATCCTGAAAAGAGACAAGGACTTTTCTCTAGAACTGGTGTTCTCAACTTGGACTGCTTGCCTCCTAAAGTGTGAGATAATAAAATTCTGTTAGTTAAAGGCATGTACTTGTAGTATTTATTCTAAAATAACAATGAATAACTAAGAAACCCTTAAAAGAGGAAGAAGTAGGCAGAAGAGTCAGTCAGAGAGACAATGAAGGAAAGTATGGTAGGTGAACAGAGGCAAACAGGAGGTTAGAGAGATTTAAAGTATGAGAAGAACTTCACCTGCTATTGCTACTTTAAAAATGAAGTTGGGGACACAAAACAAGAAATGAAGAAACTGAAAACAGTTCTCAGTTGACAGCTAATAAAGAAATGGGGACCTCTGTAACCACATGAAACTCAGTTTTGTCAACAACATGAATGAGCTTGGAAGACAATTCGTCAAGACTAAGGAGTAACAATATATGAAGCATTAAACAAAGAACTGAACTACACTATACCTGTATTTGTGGCTTAAAGAAGCTGTTGTTCTGTGTTGCAGTTTTGTACCAAGCAGTTGTTTGCGACTTATAGTGACCCAATGCACAACAGAAAAAACATTGTCTCTGCCTTGTCTTGCACCATCCTCAAAATTGTTGACATTTTTTAACCCATTGTTAAAAAATGACACATTGCAGCCACTGTGTCAATTTATCTCCTTGGAGGATCTTCACCTTTTTTTTTTTTAAGCTTGAGAAAGCTGGACATGTTCTTCCCTTCTAGTTTTCTATATCTAGGTCTTTGCACATTTCGTTATAATATTTGACTTGTGTCTTGTTGGCTATTACTCTCTTATAAACACCATTGTGTTTCAAGACTGATCTTGATATGTTCTTTTTGACAATGAATGTGACACCATTTCTCTTCAATTTGCCCTTCTTGACATAGTAAAACATATGATTGTCAGATTAAAAATGACCAATATCAGTCAATTTCAACTCACTAATGCCTTGGATATTGATCTTTATGAGTTCCATTTCACTTTTGACAGCTTCCTGTTTTCCAAATTTATGCTTCATCCATTCCGTGTTTCAATTACTAATGGATGTTTGCAGCTATTTCTTCTCATCTGAGTTGTGCCCCATCAGCAAATGAATGTCCCGGTAGCTTCACTACATCCATGTAATTGAGCTCAAGTTTACTTTGAGGAGGCCACTTTTCCCAGGTCATATTTTGAGTGTCTTCCATTCTGAGGGATTCAACTGCTGGCACCACATCATACAATGTTTTACTGCTATATTTAAGGATTTCAGAGTCTAGTCATTCAGAAGTGGTTTGCTTCTATATCTTCCTAGTCTGGGACCTCTGAGGAAACCTTTCCACCATAAGTAACCCTGCTGGCATTTAAAATACTGATGGCATAGCTTTCAAAACCCAAGCAACACACAAAGCACCACAGGATGACAAACTGACACATGAGTGGTGGTAAAGAAACTGGGACATAATAAAATTTGCTTTGTTTTCAGTTGCTAAATTTTGGTAATTTGTTGGTGGTTGCAATAAAAAATGACCATCCTATGTTTCAAAGCTTTTAGGGGGAAAAGTATAAAAACTTAATTGTCCATGATTATAATAAACTTTTGCATACATGAATGGAAAATTAAGTTATTAAGCCACCATAGTATGACAAACTGACAGATGAGTGGTGATAAAGAAACTGAAAGAAAAAAAAAATTGTGTTGCTTTTAACTCACTAAGTTTTTGGTAATTTGTTGATAGCAGCAATCAAAAACAAATACACTAAGTTTCAAGGCTCTTGGGGAAATGAAGTTTAATAGCTTAATTATCCACTATGTATGTAATAAATTTTTGCAATAATATGATTTCCCTTTACTTGATGTTGTTGTTGTTAAGTGCCATTGAGTCAGTTCTGACCCATAGTGACCCTGGATAGGGTTTCCGAGGAGCAGCTGGTGAATTTGAACCACCAACCTTGCAGCCCAAATGGCTTTGCATTCTGGCGCATTAACCCACAGCACCACACCAGGACTCCTTTACTTGATAGTGTAGCAAAAAGTCAAAATTTGAAGCCCAGAGATCTGGAATCTTAATTCTACTTGGCCACTTATCAGCTGTATGATTTGAGACAAATCCCAGGGCTTTCTGTTTTCTCTTTCCTAAATTACCAGATCCTAACTCAACTAGATTTTTGCTAACATGTATAGTTTTTGAAATCCTTTCCACTATTTCCATTGTTTTGCTCAGAGCAAGCAAGCCCAAAGTTTAGGAGCTGCCTTCCATTAATGCTGTTTGCCCCTTCTGCACTAACCTGTATGAATGCCCAGACACACATACACACCTACTGTTATCATAGATTTTTTTCTGTGTTTGCCAGGAAGCAGATGTAAATAGGACATGCACTTTTTGGATAGGGTGCAGCAGAATCATTTTTCTTGCTGTTTCAATGTTTTCCTTCTAGCTGTGTATTAACTATATGATCCAAAATGTTTCCATAATTAGGATGTAAGTTGTTCTGTGCGGTGGGGTCAATTCCAACTCATTGTGATTCTGTACGAGACAGTAGAAATTCCAGATAAGTTGTAGGTCAGCGCTGGCAATTTGTCAATGTAGTCTGCTACAGTTTGAGAACCCATAGTTTGATTTCTAATTTCAGAAAGCAATAAGTTAGAAATAAGTTTTTGTTTTATTTTTTTCATTCTGGATTTTTTTTTTCTTTAAGTATTAAGCATAGATAGAAAAGGCAATTTATTTGACATCAGATGTGAACGTATTTGAAGATGCTTGTTAGAAAACATCACATTTAGCAATTTATCACTCCTGTCTGCTACTTCAACATCAGGTATTTCTGGTGCCTTGTTGACACTCTAAATAGTTACACAGAAAATTTAAATATACGTTCCCACACAAGTCTTTTCAAACAAACCTTTTTATATGTTCCAACAATATCCTGCTTATGAATCTGTTTATAAAATGTTGCAGTGTCATGTAGCTGAGCTGCAAGTAATATTTTTTACTAGAAATTAAACTCAGAGTCAATACTATTTGATGCTAAGCAGCTCTAGAACTTGAGAAGTTTCAGAGAGGCAGAGCAGTGTAGCAAGATCTGAAGAATCAAGGGGACGCCAGCACAGAATTTCTGTGTGCCAAGATGGAAGAGTGATGGGATGGGTAGACAGGGAGGGAATCCATAAAGATTTACAGCCTTGGAATCCCTGTACAGGGTCACTATGAGTTGGAACCAACTCCACAGCACATAACAACAACAACAATATGTAACTCGAAGGAGCTCTGGTAGCGTAGTGGTTATGAATTGGGCTGCTAATCTCACGGTCAGCAGTTCGAAACTACCACCTGTTCCATGGGAATAAGGTGAGGCTTTCTGCTCCCGTAAAGATTTACAGCCTTGGAAACCCTGTACAGGGTTGCTGTGAGTTGTAACCGACTTCACGGCACATAACAACAACAACAACATATGTAACTTTGTCATGTAATACATATTTTTATCATAGGTCAATTCCGATTGCACCATAGCTAAAGGATGGATTCCACAAAGCACAAAAAATTGTTTTAAATACCCAATGCATGGTGCAGTCTTTGGTACATCATATCTGTGCAATAAAATCTGTTAACACATAAATGAAGGAGCTCTGGTAGCATTGTGGAATACCAGTTCAGCTGCTAATCACAAGGTCAATAGTTTGAATCTACCAGCCACTCCATAGGAGAAAGATGAGGCTTTCTGCTCCCATAAAGATTTACAATGTTGGAACCATCTCCATGGCACATAACCACCAACCACTACCATCACTATGATCTTAACCTGAAGAAATTGCAGTAATAAATACTCATATGCTTTTGGATTTTGGGAAAACAAACAAAAAAAACAACAAAAGCTACTTTCTTAGTAATGCAGAAAAAAAGAGTAGAATGTTAGGTATTAAAAACTTTCTTAATGAGAGAAAACCACGCCATACAATGACACAAATAACTGATCTTTTATTCCTGGCATTTCAAGAAGACGGTGATATAAATTTGTGAAACTAAAAGAGAATTTACATAATTCTGATGTTTTATAATCCTGCTTTTCTTAAATGTCACTTTTCATGCATACATGAAGGGACTTCTAAAATTTAAGGAAAATGGAATGAAGAGATATTGGGATTTTTCCATAAGTTTTTGAAGTCATCTTGTACTTTCATGTGGAGATTTACTAGAGAACAAGTGATATACAATTCTAAGTGTGTATATGAGTGTGAGCTCACTCAGTCAGCTCAGCTATATGACAGTGTAAAGTCATATACACACATTCAGAGTTTCTGGTTTGGAAAATTAACTGATTTCTAGCATAATCTCTTTGCTTGTTATACTATCTTAAAATTTTCTGTGTCTTGAGTCAATTTTGGTTGTGTGTCCATTTTTAGGAATTTGTCCATTTTTATTTAGGTAGCTAATTTGTTAGATAACCAAAATCATTCATAGTCTTACTTTATATACAATTTTTAAAGTATTTGTGTAAGGTCATTAATAATTTTCCATATTTGGTTTCTCATTTTAGAAATTTGACTCTTTTTTAAAACTTTTTGTTGTGAAGTGAGTGAAGGTTTACAGAGCAGATCATCAATTTTATATTCAACAAACCAGTTTGTTTCATCTAATGATTACAGCCTCCTTCATGTAACAACAGTGGTCTCACTTGCTATCTGTGATTTGTATATCCACTTCATGCTCCTTCACAACCCCTGTAAACTGGTTCCCAGGTGACTGGTGCCCTTTTGATCTTGAATGGGTTACCATTCCATGGTGAGCATACATCGAATAACATTGTTATACCCCCTACATACTTATCTATCACTTGGGTGAAAATTGGGCCATAAGGGTGAGTTCCATTCCAAACCTGAAGGGTGACTGAGGGCCCAAGTCTTGGGTTCCTCCTGTCTCTTTCTGAATGGTCTCAGTGTCATGGAGATTGATGTTCACATGTTCCATTAGTACATTGGACTGTTGTTGTTGTTGTTAAGTGCCATCGAGTTGGTTCCGACCCATAGCGACCCCTGTACAGGGTTTCCGAGGGTGTAAATCTTTACGGGAGTAGAAAGCCTTATCTTTCTCCTGTGGAGCAGCTGGTAGTTTCGAACCACTGACCTTAAGGTTTGCAGCCCGATTCGTAACCACTATGCTACCAGAGCTCCTTGAGTACATTGGACTAGCATCTTCAATTTTCATCCATCTTCTTTTTTTCACATAGTGAGACCAATACTTGTATTTTAGATGGTCATTCATGAGCTTTCAAGATCCCAGTCACTACTCACCAGAGTAAGATGTAGAACTGTCTTTGTGGTCTATGTTATGTCAGTTGACTATGGCACCTCCTGAGACTACAGTCTGGGGGCCATAAGCCCTGCAACTTGTTATCTCAAGCTGTTTGGTAATGTCCAGGAAGTTGTCATCATTTTATTCTCTGTATGCTCCACTACATTCAATACATATATTTGCAAGAAAGGTAAATATCCATGAAAAAGCATCTTCTGTCAAACCCTTTTATATTTGTGGATATCCTCCCACTCTCCATTCCATAACCATTCATCCTGTGTATCTTTTTTTTTTTTTTTTTTAATTCATGTTTTATTTCTTCTATTAGCAAGTACCTTTTAAGCAAGGTATTATTCAAGTTTTCATATAATTTATTTTTCCTTTGATCTTCCTACTGTTAATGTATAACTTCATAGCATTGTCATCTAAAAAGTTACTTTGTAGTATTTCAATGTTGGTAAATTTATTGAGGCTGACTTTGTGACCTGACATATGATCTATTCTCAGTAATTTTCCATGTGCATTGGAAAGGAATGTGTATTGTGGATTGAGTACTCTGTATAAGTCTGAGTTCAAGTTGGTTGATTGTGTTGTTTAGTTCTTCTGTGTCTTCATTGAGTTTCTTAATATGAAGAAAAGAAAGAAAGAAAGAAAACAAAGGGAAAATAAGAAAGAAAGAAGGAAGGAAGAAGGGGTGAAGGAAAGAAAAGAAAAACAGAAGAAAAAAAAACAGAATAAAGGCAGAGATAGAAAGGATAAAAAGCAAAGGATGCATCTAGCAGTACAACAGTCTTGTTGCAGGAATTTGCATATAACTGTATTTCACTCTATCCCCTTTAATCCTTATTCTTCTGTCGTCTTCACTTGTCTTCATCATTCTTCTGCCAGTCTCTCTTGTTGTATATTGTCTTCCCTATCACCCAAGTTAACATGTGTCTACCCTCTAACCAGTGAATTACTCTCCCTTCCCTCCCACTCCTGGTAACCATTAAAAAAAAAAAAAAAAAGTTTCTTTTAGCATGAAAACCTTTTCTTAAGTTTTTACAATAATGGTCTCATACAACATTTGTCCTTTTGTGCTTGACTACTTTCATTCTGCATATTGTCCTCCTGGTTCATAATGTTATGAGGTGTTTAAAAGATTCATTGTTATTCTTCACCTGTGTGTAGATAGTATTGCATTTTGTGAATGTACTAAAGCTTCTTGATCCATTCTTCTATTAGTAGGCATTTAGGCTATCTCTATCTTTTTGCTATTGTGAATAGTGTTGCAGTGAACATGGGTGTGTATATATCTACTCCTGTCCTGGCTTTTATTTCTTGTGGATGTTTACTTAATAGAGGGATTGCTGGTATTTCTACCTTTCTGAGGAAGCAACATACTGTTTTCCACAGTGGCCGCATCATTTTACAGTCCAACCAGCAATGTAGGAGGGTCTCAGTCTCTCCACATTCTTTTCAGCATTGTTTCCTGTTTTTTTATTTTATATTTTTTGAAGTTTGTAATTAATGCTGGGGTGAGGTGATATCCAGTTGTTTTGATTTGTATCTCTCAAAACTACCAGCTGTTCTATGAGAGAAAGATCAGACTTTCTGATCCCATAAAGATATATAGCCTCGGAAATCCTGTACAGGGTCACTATGAGTTGGAACCAACTCCACAGCACATAACAACAACAACAACATCTTATGATTGTGAATATTTATTCATATGTTTGCTGCTGAAGTGTCTTTTTATATCTTTTACCCATTTCTAATTGGTTGTCATTTTCTTGTAAAAGTGTTATAGTTTTCTATAAATTTTAGAGATAAGTCCCTTGTCTGATATGTCATTGCAAAAAAAAAAAAAAAATTCTTGGTGTATGAGCTCTCTTTTCACTCCTTTGGCTAAATATTCTGCTACAGAAGTGTCTAATTTCTAGGTGGTCACAGTCATCTATTTTGTTCTCTGCTGTTTGTGTAGGTATGTTTGATCGTGTATTTATGCCATGTGTCAGAACCCCTAAGTTTGTCTCTATACTTCCATTGATAATATTTATAGTTCTAGGTTTCACATTTATGTCTTTAATTCACATTGAGTTTGTTATTGTATATAGTGTGAGATATGGATCTTGTTTTATTTTTCTGCAAATGGATTTCCAGTTTTGCCAGCAGCATTTGCTGAAGAGATGATCTCTTCCCCATCTAGTGTATTTTGACCCTTTGTCAAAGATCTGCTGACTGAGTGTGGATGGATTTACTTTCGGGATCTCAATTCTGTATCTTGCATTGTCATCATCATGCTGATTTGACCTGTGTAATAGATTTTGAGATCATAGAGTGAGAGGCCTCTGCAAGTCACCAGATTGCCTCTGGACCACCAAGCCTCTATCTTGCCCTTAAAATAGCTCATGAAATTCTAAGGTGGTTGCAGTACATCTGGTCTATCAGCATAGGTTAACAATGTCTTCTTTTTTTTGATGCATATGTTCAACTTCCTCTCCTATGCATTCATAGCCACTTCTCTATCCCTTCATCTTAATGTTAGGGTTTCAGGATTATGTGTCCATTCATTTGTCTTTCTGAATCTTTGCTGTAGAGGATCTGTGTAGCATTTCTCCTTAATCTACAATCTTGCTGCCTCTCGACTCTTTTTTATCTGTTAGTCAGTCTAACTAAAGGTTTGCCAATTTGTTGAGGTTTTCAAAGGATCAGATTTTTGTTTTACTGATTTTTCTTTCTTGTTTTCTATCCTTGACTTATTTCCACTAACAATTGTTTATCAGTTTCATCTTTCTGTTTGATAGAGTGTTCAACAGATGTGTATTAGATCGAATTGTCAAACCATTGTTATTTTTATGTGTCCATGAGTTATCTCTGACTCATAGTGACCTGGTGCATATAAAACATAACACTGCTGGATCCTGTGCCATCCTCACAATTGTTGCTATGCTTGAGCCTATTGTTGTAGCCACTGTGTCAGTCCATCTCACTGGGGAGTCTTCTTCTTTTTTGCTGACCCTTTACTTTGAAAAGCATGATGTCCTTTTCCAGGACTGGTCGCTCTTGATAATATTGCATAAATAAACGAGATGAACTCTGTCTTTGCTTCAAAGGAATATTCTGACTGTACTTCTTCCGGTAAAGATCTGTTTGTTCTTCTAGTAGCCCATGGTACTTTCAATGTTCTTCACCAGCATCATAATTCAAATTAATCCATTCCTTTTTAGCCTTTCCTTATTCATTGTCCAGCTTTCATATCCATATGAGGTGACTGAAAACACCATGACTTGGGTCAGATGCACGTTAGTCCTCAAAGTGACATATTTGTTCTTTGATTTTTTATATTTATTTATATT
>NW_006408655.1:2539978-2542752 GCF_000296735.1 Chrysochloris asiatica
TTGGCATAACTACTTAGAGGCTAGTGATTTACATGAATGATGCGTACCTCAAATAAATACAATTAATTATTAAAACATGACCATTTCTAATTTTATGATGCTTTAAGGTAAGCACTGAATTGCTAACAGCAATGTTGCAGGTTCAAACCCACCAGCCGCTTCCTGGAAACGTTGTAAGTCAATATGAGTGGGAACTGACTCAATAACACTTAACAACATTTCTAATTAATATTTGTATTATTGGGGTTCCTAGGAGATGCAAACACTTCAGTGCTCAACTACTAACTGAAAGATTAGTGAGTTAAACCCACCTAGCAATGCCTGGGGAGACCTGGTGTGGTGCTGTGGGTTAATGCGCTAGACTGCAAAGTCAATGGTTCAAGCTCACCAGTCACTCCTCAGAAACCCTATATAGGGTCACTATGGGTCGGAACTGACTCAACGGCACTTAACAACAACAACAACAATAGTGCCTTGAAAAAAAGGATTGGTAATCTGCATTCAAAAGGTCACAGACTTGAAAACCCTATAGAGTACAGTTTTACTTTGCTCACATGGAGTCACTATGCGTTGGAGCCAACTCAACGGTATTAAACAATATAAATTATGATTAAAATAATTTCAAATAACTAAATGTTTAGGCATTAGATGTTAGTTGCTTGAAATATAAGTATTTATTTAAATACTATGCATGATTTTTGTGTTTTTTGTTTTATATATGATTAGAATCCTGGCTTTATCACTTATTAGTGGACTGATCATGAACATTCTTTTGACCCTTAGTTTTCTCAACTTTGAGGGGACTTTTTGTTGTTGTTGTTAAGTTCCATCAAGCCAATTCCTCCTGATAGCAACCCTGCATAGTTTCTCAGAAGAAGCTGGTGAGTTTGAACTGCTGACCTTGAGATTCAAATCGACTTTGTGGTTCAGTACTTATCTTATGGCATCACACCAGGACTCCTAACAGAATACTTGTTGTTGTTGTTGTTGTTGTTAAGTGTCATTGAGTAGATTCTGACTCATAATGACCCTGTATAGGGTTTCCAAGGAGCAGCTGGTGAGCTTGAACAGCCGACCTTGCAGTTCAAAGTGCTTTGCAGTCTGGCGTGTTAACCCACAGTGCCACACCAGCACTCCAAGAGAATACTAACAATGGTTAATTCATAGGATGGTTGCTTTAAGAGCTAAATGTGACATTGTGATTGAAAGTTGTCACAAAATATCCCATACTTAAAAAAGGTAGAAATTTCATATCAATTGAACAACTTTGTGTTGCTAAGTTTACATCTATGCAAGAAGGATGGAATTTCTTATTTTGTTTAGTTTTGATCTCAAAAACACTTTTCTTTAAATTTTTAATAATTGATAGAAATCAAATGTTAAGGTATTACAAAGCAGCAAGGAGCTTATGCATAACAATAGTTGTGAGGAAGGATCAAGACTGGGTGGTGTTTCGTTCTGTTGTGCATAGGGTCACTAGGAGTCAGAACCAAATTGACAGCACCTAACAATAACAACAACAACAATGTTACAAAGAAATTTCGACCTACGACCAACCATTGACAGCAGTAATATTGAACATGGTAGACATCATTGCTATGACTTATGAATTGTTCGACTCTGCACGTCTCTTCTTTGGGGTATCTCCACTCTTTATTCTTTTTACTCAGAAGGTTTTTCATAGCCTATAATGTTGAAATAGTTAACAATCTTTCTGTTAACCAAAAGGTTAAAGGTTTGAATTCAACCACAGACATCTCAGAAGCAAAGCTTGGCATTCTACGTTCATTCAATCAGCCATTCAGAACTCTATGGAGCTTAGTTGGACTCTGACACTAATGGTATAGCCATGAGTCCAATTTTACTTAATGGCAACTGTTTATTTATCATTATTGTTTATTTAATGGGTACATGAGCTTCTGTTTTCTCCTTCTCTGTGTGTGTGACTCTTACTCCATTCCTCTCACTTGCTTCTTCAATTTACAGTTAAACAGTCTGAGTATCCCTGTCATCCATCCTTCCCTTTTCCTTTCCTTCCCTTTTCTAAATCTTTCCATGATTATTTTAAGAGTCAGGAGGTAAAAGAGAATCAATTCTGCAACTGTCTCAACTGTAGAAGTAGGTGCTCTGTAACAAAAAGGTGGGAGTAGTTAAACTTACAGTCCAGAAACTAAGGATCATCAAGGGAAAAGAGTATGAGCAGAATGTGGGACCCTGTCCAGAGAAGCAATGACACCAGAGATGGAGGCAGAGATGATGACATGGAGAGATAGAGCAGCTGAGGACTCTAGACTCATGGAAGGAGAAAGGTTGTGTGCTGGCGGCCAGGAGGCAGACTTGCAGAATGTGTCCTCTGGTTGTTTAAATGATTATATATTCCTGAGGGATTTTGTGTATACCCAACCCCACCCCCCAATAAAGCAAAACAAACCAGAGGCAATAGAAGCAAATTCTGTTGAATGATGGTGCACAGAGGGGATTGTAATCATTTCAGTGAAATGATGAGTGTCAGACTAAAGTTCTCCCATGTAAACTATCACTCAATTCACAATAAAAACATAAAAAACAAAACAAAAAGGGAATTAATTGTCATAAAAACTGAAGTGTTTTTAAGCAATCATTGTTTTAGCTCTACCGCCTGAATTGATTTAAGCTCTCTGAAGTCAAATGGCGCTGTCAACCAGCAGTGGTATGCTTTCAGTTTCTTCATCTGCAAAATTGGAATAGTGATAACACAAACCCACCCCATAGACAAAAAAAAAAAAAAAAAAAAA
>NW_006408655.1:2550388-2569656 GCF_000296735.1 Chrysochloris asiatica
TTTGTAAACCTTTATCTATTTACTCTTGGATCGTATGAGCAAGACTAATATCCCTAGACAGTTGATTTACATGGTGGGCAGGGCAAAAAAAGGTAACAATTCCTATTAGTGCAGTGATTCTTGACATGAGAGCAAAGACACATGGCACGTTTAAGGGCCAGGCACCGCAATTGTTCCTTGATTTTTAACAGAGATATTTTGGTACAAATTTGTCTAATTCAATATAGTGTTTGACTTCTTGACTCCTATTTCAATAAGCATTCATTGTAAATCCAAGTAAAATGAAATCCTTGACAACTTCATTATTTTCTTCATTTGTGATAAGGCTGTTCGTTGGTCCCGTTGTGAGGACTTTTGCTTTATTTACCCTGACTGGAGAGCCATACTGAAGGCTGTACTCTTTAAACTTCATCAGTGCATGCATTGTGTCCTCTTCACATTTACCAAGCTAGGTTGTGCCATGTGCTCATTGGAGGCCTTTTATGAAGCTTCCTTCAAACCCGATGATGTGTTCTTCTACATGTTTTCAATCTTCTTAAAATATTTGCTCAGCATAAAGATTGAATGTTGTTGTGTTTCTAAATGCAACTCTGCTACTCTGTATAGGGTTTCCAAGGAATGACTGGTGGGTTTTAACTGCCAATCTTGTGGTTAGCAGCCCAGGTCTTGTCTTATAGTTCCACAACAGTACTCCAGTAAGTATGGTTAAAGGAGACAACCATGACACATACCTTTCCTGATTTTAATTCATGCAATATCCTATTGTTCTCTTCTAATGACTGCCTTGTGGTCTATGTACAGATTCTGCATGAGCACAGTGAATTGCTCTGGAGCTAATTACATATGATTGAGACATGCAAATCATCCCCAAACTCTGAATGGTGATATGTCAGTCATCACTGTTGCAGGCAGACTACAAAAGCAGGGAAAGGACCATGATTGGGATATGTAAATTACTGTAGATTAAAAAACTGATTCTGGGGCTTAAACTACCCAGTTATATGGTGGTCGGAGTATGGTTCATGACCCTGTGGCTGTGATTCATGGTCACCCAGAGTCAGATGTTCACTTACACTAGATAACATTTGGCTATTTTTAGTAAATCATTAAGGACACATCCAGGCAAGTTCACTAGTTCTCTTTGCAAGCTTAAGGGCAAATTTGCCCTTCCCTGGGCTTGCCCAAAAATTGTAATCTATTTTAAAACACATTCATCCTGAGGGAAAAACTGTACCTTCTTAGGTTTTCCTGGGAGTCCTCATAACTACATAGTTGTTTTAATGATTAGAAAGAACTCAAAAGGAGTCTGAACTGATGTGAAGACTCAAAATGAAGTTTTTGGTTCCTTCCCATTGCAGACTGCAGCCTTCTACTAACCAAGTGGTTTAGAATTCAAGCTCTAATAAATTCTATCCTTTGATCCTTGAATTTATTTAATGATCATACCCAGGTTGATCACACTTAACCTGATCACACTCAACTTGGTGTGCTTTCTTCCTGTAGGGACTGGTTGATGACCCACTTTAGGTGGCTGTTCATTTTAGGACAAGCTTTTAAGACATCATATATTACCCTTTCTGATAGCCAGGTATCATCTAATATATTTCCTGTGCTTACTATAACATCCATCCAATCTTTAGTGAGCAGCTTAGGATGGTAAGTATGGAGTGTGGGGTCATGCTACAAGAACTATGTGGCCTTTGGCTAGACTATAACCTGTAAAGTGGGAGCTCAAGTCATTTCATGGAAGATACCTTGTTTAAACATAAGATTGAATTCATGGCAAGTATATTAGCTTCTTCAGAAATTTCATGAGAAGTAACCTTCACACAACATTTGATAATTATGATAATAGCAACTGCAATGAGTATCATTAATCCATTTAAGAGTATTCAAACTTAACAGCTGCTTTTCAGAAACCTTGTACAGGGTAGGTGTGAGTCAGAACCAACTCAGTGGCACTTAATAACAGCAACAACAACAACAGAATCAACACTAATGAACAAATATAAAGAGAAGTTTTTTAGTTAAAACACGTCGAAAGGTTTACCTGTACAAATGAATAAACTTAAGTGATAGAACAAAACTACTGCAAATCAACAATTTCAACAATATTTATTCACTAAGGGAAAACAGATGTGGCTGAGCAGAAGTTTGGGGCCTGAAGTTAATGCCACAGAGTTCTATAGACATTTAAGCATCTAACGTAGTGGTTATGAATCGGGCTGCGAACCTTAAGATCTGCAGTTTGAAACTACCAGCAGTTCCACAGGAGAAAGATGAGGTGTTCTGCTCCTGTAAAGATTTACAGCCTCAGAAACCCTGTGCAGAGTCACTGTGAGTCTCCACGGTACTTAACAACCACAACAGGGGGAAACTATTAGTCTATAGAACTTATAGGCATGTAAGACCAAAACAACGAATATGGAAACAGATAGCAAGTATACCAGTAATCTGCATGGAAAATTCTTACAAGCCAATAAACACAAGTTGCCATGCAAAATAACCTTTAAAGCAATAAAGATCTAAACAAAGTCCAATGACTTCAAAGAAAGTCCATGAACTTGGGAAGGCTGTCATATATGCTTCTGCTTGCTAGAGTATTTCAGCAGCAAGTACAAACAAATGCTTTAATTCCTTTAATCTGTTGCAAAAATATCTACGATTTACCACCTTCCAGTTAAGCTCATATGAATTAGTGAGGAGACCCTGGTTTAGTCTATCTCAGTGGGATTTTGCTGAGTCCTTTTAACTGATCTCTCCTCCAATATACATAATGTTTGGGGGGGAAATCAGGCAGATCTTTAGATCTAAAGTCTCTCTCACCAATGAAAAATATGGCATTTTTGTAAGACAGTCTTAAGTCTAGTTAGCCTAAGGTATGATACTTTCCTGAAATACCAAAAGCAGATGAAAACAAAAAAATTCAATTAAGGGTTATACAATATGAAACAAATTTTTGAAAGATAATATAGAGTGGACCCCTCCTGTTGGAGGTCTGTTTAAGATACTCTAAATGTTCCTCTAAAGGGAAACAGTATTTCTCTTGTTTTACCTATCAGTAGTCATGAATCAGAAACAGAATGGAACTTGAGACAAAACAGAGTCCAAGTTAAGCCTTGTGCTAGCCATTTAAGTAGACCAAGTGTTCTCAGGAGTCCTAGTATGGTGGTGTAGGATTAGCACGGGACTGCTAATCACAAGGTTGGTGATTCAAACCCACCAGTCACTCCTTGGAAACCCTATACAGGGTTGCTATGAGTTTCAACCAAATCAACAGCCCTTAATAGCAACAAGTATTCTAAGGTGGGGCATGCCCTCACATATTTTTCCTTCTCTAATCATGACTTTCCAAAAAATTATTTGATCAGTCAGTCTAAGATTATCTTCTTGGATAACCTGTGAGTGATTTTAAACTAGAGAAACTATGACTTCAAGATCTTTTTACCAAGAAAATAAGTCCCATGAGGTGTTTGTTTATACAGAAGCAGTGCGTTAGCAACAACTACATTCTGCAAAACTATGGATTGGATTTTAGTATAAACATAACATTTATTCATTAAGACACCAAAGTGTTCCTTTGGAAACAGCAGGAAATCTTACTGCAATTATACTTTGTAAATTCATGGCTTAAACTTCAGATACTTCTCTAGTTGTGGTATTTATACCTGTGTTAAGCTTAAAAAGAAAAACTTTTGAGAGTCATAGTATTTAAAGTTTGTTTATATCCTGTAAAGTAAAAATCAGCTATTTCAGTAACTAATAGCACTATTTGTTATTGTTGTTAGGTGCCATCAAGTTCTGACTGATAGCAACTCTATGCCCAACAGAATGAAACACTACCTCATCCTGCACGTCTCACAATTGTTATGTGAGTCCATTGCTGCTCCTCCTGTGTCAGCCCATCTCATCTCATTTATTTGTCAGAAATCAAATCTTTTAGTACTTTGCTTAAAAAACAGAAAGTTATCTTTTGTGAATTTCCCTGCTCTTTCATATTATCAGAAACTTATCCTAAGTCACCAAGAAATAAAAATGAATTCTCATATTTTAACTGAAAATCTTAAAGATAAAAAACTCACTTTTTCAAAACCATGCAGATAGGTCTGAGCCAAGAACCTACCCTTTTGGCAGCTTATACAAATAATGAAATAACTCATCAAAGAAAAGGTTTTCATAATGATAAGAAATCTAATCCTTTGTTTTATATGTTTTTGAACATTATGGCCCTTAACAATTTTAAATTGAACTATTAAATTTTAGCCAGGCAGATAATACTTTGACTAAATCAAGTAAGTTCCTTTTAATAAATCTTTCAAACATTGTCCCTGCTGCATATCACTTAAAGTTGCTGGGAGTGTGCTGTGGAGTCAGTTCTGACTTACAGTGACCCTGTATAGCGTTTCTCTTGTAGTGTAGTAGTTACAAATTGGGCTGTGAACCTTAGGTCAGCAGTTGGAAACTACCAGCCGCTCCGTGGGAGAAAGATGAGGCTTTCTGCTCCTATAAAGACTTACAGCCTCGGAAACCCTGTTACAGGGTCGCTATGGGTCGGAACTGACTCGACAGCACTTAGCAACAACAACAAATAGGGTTTCTCAGGCTGTAAATCAGAAAGCCTCATCATTCTCCTGCAGAACATCTGGTAGTTTCAAACTTCTGATCTTGAGGTTAGCAGCCTAACCACTATGCTATCAGAGCTCCTTATCTCTTGTAATATAACCTCTTAAATAGCAAAAATGAACACTCTTAGTAGCAAACTAGAAAATATTCTTTTTCTAGAAAGCAGAATTATATGAACTTTACATTATAACAAATATGTACTAACTCATTTAATACCAAAAAATTATAGAAAGAGGTTGACATTATCTATATACCATAAAACATGATTAATGTTAAAATATAAACCCTTATCCAATGTCCTGGTAGGGGGAAAATCCAGGTTCACTTGTGAAGAATGTTAAAAATTAGGTTGAAACTTTCAATTTTCAGGTTCAAATGAAATTTATAGCAGGGAGTTGATGTTTTGAGATTCTAATCTACCGTTTAGAGAATTTTATAAATATCCACATTAATTTTTCTAGAATTATTTTAGTGAGACTATGCCAAGCAGATAGGTATAAGTAAGTGGCAGAACCACAGTGATTGTCAATATATCAGACAAAAACTCATAAGGGAACACTGCATTTTTTCTCAAATATGACTTTTCCCAATTTCTGAGAAGTTTTGAGTTTGTGTCCGAAGTTTTTGTGGCTTTAAGAGCTCCAAATTAGAAAAACTCAAAAACTTCAAGAACAGTAATTTGCTCAGGAATAATCTCATGCTGTTCTCACTAGCAGAGTAAAACAAAACTCTTGCCAAAAAAATGAACCAGAATTCCACAGTATTGTCACCAGTGAGGGCAAAACAAGAGACTTGTAAGAGACAGGAAAAGAAAGAAGAGGTGGCAAACAACAATGTATTAGGCCATAGTTCAGTATTTGCAATTTCTATAGAAATGTATAAATCTGCAGATAAATCCAAATACTCCTATAGATGCTAAAACACAATCTTGAGACAGTTGCAAGAGCTGCATTCTAGAATCAAATTTCAGTTTTTTATAAGACAAATTGTTACTTTTCCCCTGGATCCTTCAAGCAATTATCAAAGACAATCTTACCTATATTTGGAGATAACAATGGTTGGGAAACAGACAGAAAGAAAGTGTGACGAGTTCTCAGATGAAAAATGAAACACACAAGAAGACTTAAGGAGGGTTCAGAGACCCACAATAAAGTGGAGGGCTCAGAATTCAAGAGCACTTATCTCACGAGATCTTCAGCACCCATAGAAAATGATAGGGTACAAGAAACTCTGACACTTTTTCCAGTCTTCAGCCTTCAGGGATCCCAATGATAAAGATTGTTTTGGAGTCCATCCTCATCACTATCTTGTGCTAAAGTAAAAAAGGCATTACCTTCAAACATATTCTATGTTGTTGCAGATAAGTGCTGTTGAGTGAATTCTAACTCATATCGACCTTATATAGGGTTTCTGAGGAGCTGCTAGTGAGTTTGAACCACCGACCTTTCAATTCAAAATGACCTTGTGGTCTAGTGCTTATCCTACAGAGCAACACCAGGACTCTATATTCTATAAAGATGCTTATATTAAGCCTTAGACAGGACAAAGATAATACAAAATCACATTAACCTGGATGAGAGAAACATCAGCATTAGGTCGAATGGAGTCCCCAGTTTTTAAAATCAATTCTTCAATCTCTGCTTTTTTATTGATAGAATGATTTAATCCTTTTATATGCAAATACAATAGATTAAATTTTTAAGGTAGAATTTGTATCTCTCATTTTACTTTTTGTTACCTGTATATATATGTCATGTGTTTTTGTTCCTCTGTTCATCCATTACTCCAATATTTGTGTGAAATATTTTCTACTATACCATATTAACATTATATCATTTATACCACATGCTAAAATTGTTTTCTTTGTAGTTGCTCTTAGAGATAACCTTTAATATCTTTATTCAAGTCACTATGCACCAAACCTATGGAAATGAGTTCGGTATTTTTGTTTGCTTGTTTCGTGAAAATTAATTTATATAGTAAATTCAGTAGCATTAACATTAAAGTAATTATATATTTAAAAATATATGTATACTTGTTTTTGAAGCCAGATAGGAGAAAAATATTTAAAAATAAAAATATATTTATGGTTTATGTATATTTATGTCCAGTTAGTTTTGTCATCTCTTTACTTCCTCATGTAGATTCAATTTACTGTGTAGTATTTTTTCATTTCATCATAAATAATGACTCTGGTATAGTGCTCTAGGATAAACACTGGACTGCACACTACAAGGTTGGTGATCCAAACATCAGTTGCTTCTAGGAAACCCATTACAGAGTTTCTGTGACTCAGAAACAACTCAATGACACTTAGCCACAACAACAAACTTCCCTTAGTATTTCTTGTAGAACAGGTCTGTTAACAAATTCTTACTTTTGTTTGTTTTGGAAACTCTTAATATCTGCTTTGTTTATAAAAGTTAATTTTGCCTGAAACAGAATTTTACACTTCAGTTCGTTTGGTTTCAGTATTTTGAATATGTCATCCCACTGCTTCCTTGCCTCCATTGTTTCTGCTGAGAAATCAGGTGTCAATCTTACTGGAATCTTTTTCTGTAATGAGAAACTTCACTCTACTGCTTTCAAGACTGTCTATTTGACTTTGCTTTGTTACCAATTTCATAATATATATGTATATATATTATACTGCATCTCATGTAAATTAGACTGACTTCCTATCCAGAGTTCAGTAAACTTCTTGAAAGAGTAGATTCATATTTTTAATTAATTTTCACAAGTGTTTAGGTACTAGTTCTTCAAATATTCTTTATGTTCCTTTTATCTCTCCTTCTTCTGAGGTTGCCATTATACATATGTTGATCTTAATGATGTCTTACAGGTTTCTGAGGTCCTGATAATATTTCTTCATTCTTGTTTTCTTTCTGTGACTCATATTGTTTATGTTGTTACATGCTGTTGAATCAGTTCTGACTCACAGTGACATTGTATAGAGTTTCCAAGAAGTAGCTGGTTATTTCGGACCTCCAACTTTGTGGTTAGCAGTCCAACACTTATTCTACAGCACCTTAAACTGTTGCTGTTAAGTACCATCTGACACATAGTGACCTAGTATAGGGTTTCCAGGGAGCAGCTGGTGTTCTTGAACCACTGACCTTGCAGTTCAAATGACTTTGCAATCTGACACATTAACCTACAGTGCCACACCAGGACGCCTCACACAAATTTGTAGTTGTTTTTAGGTGCTATCAAGTCAGTGCCGACTCATAGGGACCTTATGCACAGCATAACAAAACACTGCCCGATCCTGGGCCAACCTCACTCTCATTGCCATGCTTGATCCCATTGATGTTGCCACTTTGCCAATCCATCTCTCTGGGGGTCTTCCTCTTTTTCTCTTACCTCTCACCCTACCAAACATGATATCCTTCTCCAGCGACTGATTCCTCCTGACAACATGTCTGAAGCATGAGAGGTGAAGTTTGGCCATCTTGGCCTCAAGGAGAACTCTAGCTGCACTTCTTCCAACACAGATCTGTTGGGTGTTTTGGCAGCCCATGGCACTTTCAGTATTATCTCCCAACACCATAACTCAAAGGCATCAATTCTTCTACAGTATTCCTTACACACTGTCCAACTTTCACATGCATATGAGGTTATTAAAATACTATGGCTTGGTTCAGGCGTACCTTGGTCTTCAAGCTGACATCTTTGCTCTTCAACATTTTAAAAAGGTCTTGTGCAGCAAATTTGCCTAATGCAATACATCCTTTGGTTTCTTGACTGCTGCTTCCATGAGTGTTGATAGTTGATCCAAAAAGAATGAAGTCCTTGACAGCTTCAATTTTTTTCTCTGTTGATAAGAATGTTGTTTATTGATCCAGTGGTGAGGATTTTTGTTTTCTTTACATTGAGATGTAATCCATACTGAAGGCTGTGCTCTTTGATCTTCATCAGGAAATGTTTTAAGTCCTCTTCACTATCAGTAAGCAAGGTTGTATCATCTGCATTTGCAGGTTATTAATGAGTCTTCCTCCAATCCTGATGCCACGTTTTCCTTCATAGAACCCAGCGAAAATTATTGGACAATCTCTTTGATATTCCATGTGAGTAAATTTTTACTAAATAGCTTTAGGCATACATTGACAGAGAACTTCTAGGAGTTCAAGCCAGATTCAGAAGAGGCCGAAGAATGAGAGATATCATTGCTGATGTCCAGTGGATCTTGGATGAAAGCAGAGAATATCAGAAAGATGCTTACCTGTGCTTTATGGACTATGCAAAGACTTGATTGTGTGGATCATGACAAGCTATGGACAACATTGCGAAATATGAATATTCCGGAACACTTAATTGTACTCATGAGGAATGTGTACATGGACCAATAAAAAGCATTCTTATCAATGGAGAAAAGATTGAAGTTGTCAAGGACTTCATTCTTCTTGGATCAACTATCAACACTTATGGAAGCAACCGTCAAGAAATCAAAGGATGTATTGCATTAGGCAAATTTGCTGCACAAGACCTTTTTAAAGTGTTGAAGAGCAAAGATATCAGCTTGAGTACTAAGGTGTGTCTGACCCAAACCATGGTATTTTCAATAACCTCATATGCATATGAAAGCTGGACAACGAATAAGGAAGACCATAGAAGAATTGATGCATTTGAATTATGGTATTGGAAGAGAATATTGAAAGTGCCACGGGCTGACAAAAGAACCAATATATCCCTTTTGGAGGAAATGCAGCCAGAGTATTCTTTGGAGGCCAAGATGGCCAACCTTCATCTCTCATACTTTGGACATATTGTCAGGTGGGATCAGTCATTGGAGAAGGATATGATAGTTGGTAAGGTGGAGGGTCAGAGCAAAAGAGGAAGACCCCCCAATGAGATAGATTGGCCAAGTGGCAGCATCAATGGACTCAAGCATGGCAACAGTAGTGAGGTTGGCCCAGGATCGGGCAGTGTTTTGTTCTGTTGTGCGTAAGGATGCTATGGGTTGCTACCGACTCGATGGCATCTAACAACAACAACGTTTTAGAATTGATTTGATGGCACTTAACAACAACAACAATATATGCATGTGTATTTAAACAAACTCACGTATATGTGTATACAAGAAAGCTTCAAAAATTTCACGGAAAGGTCCATCATATCTCTCCACCACCCCCCCCCCCCCCGCTATCTTTTAATTCCATGTTTCCATGTACTGTTTGAAGCCTTTTTATATATGTATATTGAAACTTGGACATTTTAAACAATGTAATGTGACAACGTTGGGAACCTTTTTCCTCTCAACCCAGAATTTACTATGTTTTTGTTTGTTTATTTGTTTGCTTTCTGCTTGTTTTATTTAGTTACTTTTCTGAAGTGATTCTGTAAGGTCTTTTTTACCTTTGTTACATAGCAAATGATTCTTCTTCTGTTTCACTGACACAGCTCCTTCCAGTGACTTCTGGGTTGTTCCAGGAATATGTGCTTTTGTTTATCAGAATTATTATGGAACTGGAAAGTGCCCTATGGGAGAACGGTAATCTAGAACACAACAGAAATCATTGGTGCTACTGAGATTTAGCCATTTTTCTTCATAAATTGCTAAAACCTTTGCATAATTTCTAGAGTTCTGAGAAAGCCGATACAATTATCACCTGTTCTTTTTTTTCTTTCTTTCTTTCCTTTTTATGGAAGAGGAAAATTTTGAAGGTCTTTATGTAGCCATTTATGGAGTCATATGATTTATTGTATATTTTTTGCTCTCATAAAATGATCCTCCCAGCATTGTGCAACTAAAGCAAGATATAAATTGACATGGCAGAATTATTTGCAAGTTAACTAGTAATTAACTGGTGTGGTGCTGTAGGATAAACACTGAACCAAAAGTTGGTTTGAATCTCAAAGGTCAGTGGTTCCAATTAACCAGCCACTCCATGGAAATCCTATCAGTGTTGCTATGGGTCAGAACCAACTCAAGGACACTAAACAACAATGAGTCAGAACTAATTCAATGGCATGTAACAACAACAGTAATTAAGATGCATTGCTATTTGAGATTGTCATTTAAGAAGTAAAGTTCTGGAAAATAGATTTGGTTGTGTTGCCCTTGTTAGCTTAATGAATGTCTTTGAGACAAAAGTTATGGTTCAGAGGAAACAATTTAATCAATAGACAGACATTACCAACTTGAAAGGATTTGTATTTAAGACTCTCCACTCCTCTTTTTGATCTGAATTGAGTTATATTTCTGTCACAAATGAACACATTTTTCTCTTTAAAAGTTTTGACATTTTAACATTTGCTTCGGGCTTTAGACCATGTTGTAATGATCCATTCCCATGTATCCAGTGCTACAGTCTGATTGATTTTTTTTTTTTTTTAATGCCCTTGAAACTGATATGCCTCACTACTAAACTCTCCTTTTTTTGAGTTCCTTTGAGCCATTTGGTTACTCTGTACCATTCAGTAGGATTTATGTTTCTTTTTCTCATATTCAGCTCCATAAATCACATATAGCTTGGGAAATGGAAAAACTATGAGACTGGCTATCCAAGTTGTAGAAAGTGAGGTTGAAAATTCTACCTTTTCTCTTGTAGAGATGTAGGATGGTGAAATTCACTGCCAGATTTAGTAGAAGTAGGCCTTGAAATTTGATTCATGGTTTTTGTTCTTTCATATCTATGTATTTCCCTTTTTGTCATTAAACTTGGTTTATTTTGGGTTTTTACTCCAGCACTTACCTAAAAACCCTCTCATATTTAAGATTCTAAATAAAAGCATACTGTGTGTTCTTATTTTGAATTCCAAATCAATACTTTATAACAAGATTAACTTAAAGATCTCTTTTTTATTTGCTTTTATAGATGCAGTCATAGAATGAGAATTTATGAATTATTTAAATAAACTTGAATAAGTATGGTAGAGATTAATAAGAGACATATGATGTTGTATATATGTACATGTGTGTCTGTGTGGTCATGCATGTTCATCTTTATTGTATATTACTAGGCTGTTTCAGGAGTAAGAGGAAAGAATATTGAATATATATTTTTGTTATTAGTTCATAATTTGCTTCTCAATGGTTAGAAACTGAGTTAGTCCAAACTAATTTACTTTACTAAAGCCAATGCCAAAAGATTTCAGGCTGCTTCTGAATTTTAAACTTCTTTCTACTCTAACCTCAAGATTAATTTTTATTTAACTTTTGAAAAATTATAGAATAATTTATTGTGCTGTAACATGGTTTATACATGTAAAATACTCTGCTTAAATATTAAAACATTGTTTGTATGTACAAAGATAAATATTATTATAAATGCTATTTTATTTAATACCTGAATTTGTCAAGTCTGATTTTTAAGTCCAAAGTTTTTAATATGTATGATTAATTAAAATAATTTTATTGATGAATAAAAATATTTTTTCTGTACATGTCAGGGATACTTTTTATTAGTTGAATATTTGAAAACAATAATTAAAGGCCTGTTGAATGTTGTTACCATTTGTATTGCCAATCATATTATTTAAAATTTAATATATCCATATGGTGTATTATGCTTATTAGATTATGCACTGCTTAACATGCTTTACTGCTAGACTGTGAAGCAATAGAAAACTAATGATAGTCCACTTGTATCATCATGATACCAACTTTTCATCCAAATTATGTTTATGTAATAATTCTAGAGAGTTCCTTCCCAGAATAATTTGTTATTACAGTGATTTCGGTTTTGTCTCTACTAATAATAAACAGATACTAACTTTGCTATTTTCTGTTTAATTAGGGTGCAATTTTGGAACAGGAATAGGGAAGAAGAAGTTTCTTAGATTTCATAATCTTATTACTGATTCTTTCAATGTTGTGAAAATTTCATTTGATTTCCAATTTAGCTTTAAAATGCTACGGACTCACTCAGGTAGATACATTATCATAATCATCATCAGCATAATTTTTTCCATTTCTTTTTACAAACAGCAACAATTCAATCAAAGTTGCTCAAAATAATGGTTCTTAGATTGTACACTCTAACCCTTGGAAAGCATTGGAAGAAATCTGTGAAAGCCCTGGGAATGTTATACATTTATTTCAAAGGCTTCTAAGCAGTGAAAATCTGCTATCGTATTCTCTACTTGAGCAGGCAGGAAAGCATTGGCGCTCAGAGTTGTTTCACATAATCCTGGGACTATTTGGCCTGATTCACTAAACTTTTTCTGAATAAACCCGAAGCAAACTATTGTCTCCTTTGAATTCTTCGTTGAGTCACTTATTTTGGTAGGCAATCCACAGTATAATGTTATTTTCTGAATATTAGTTTCGCAGGATTGTAATTTTTAGCATTGTTAGCTGCCATTGACGTTGTCCCTTATTGATGGTGTTCCTCGCACAGTGGTTTGGATGATTGTGATTCAATAGAGCTGCCATTGGCTGAGTTTTGAAATTCATCACCAGGACTATTTTCCTAATATGTGTTAGTCTGGAAACTTCTGTTCATAATCACAACGGTTACAAATAGTAAACTGGATTGTGGAATGTAGCCCATGGTATGTTGCTGTTCTGACTCAGAGAGATATTAGACAGCATAGAACTGCTCCATTGGATTTCCTAGACTGTAATCCTCGTGTGGGAAAGTGTACTGGACCTTGAGGTTGGCAGTTCAAACTTGCCAGCCATTCCTTGGAAACCCTATACAGGGTTGCTATGAGTTGGAGCCAATACCATGACTCTCAACACCACCACCACCAACAATATTTATGGAAGCACAACTCCAGGACTTGCCTCCTACAAATGACTGGTTGTTTTCAGTTGCTGATATTTTTGGTAACAGTTGAGTGCTTAACTATCGTGCCACCCAGGCTCATTTTACATGATATCGGGATTATGGTGTTGTTGTTACGTGCCGTCGGGTCAGCTCTGACCTATAGCGACCCTGTATAGGGTTATGAAGGGGCAACTGATGAGCTTGAATTGCCAACCTTCCAGTTCCAGCTGATTTTGTAGTCCAGCGCATTAACCCCCAGAGCCATACCTGAACAACACAGGGATTATAATCCCAACTAATTACTTCACTGGGGAAAATAATGAAGTAAGTATATCAGACCATTTGCAAAAGCATTTGGAAAAAAGGAAAAAAAAAAAAAAAGCATTCGGATGGTTTTTAATAAAAATATATTGATGTAAAAATGTCTTTTAACACTTTTGCCAGCAATTCCACTGAATCTAACATGCTGACTGTTATTTTTAACAGCCCATTTCCTCTCATTGGTCTCCAAATTGGATTCTACTTCCTCAAACTTAAGAAGCAGAATTTTTCTTCCAACACAAAACCAAAATGCTTGTCAGGTATTTTAAAACACAATTTTAAAAAAATATATTTCACATTTTGGAAAATTTTTTATTATAATTATTTGAACGTTAATTGTTGTCTTCACAGATTAGATTTTATTACTTCGTTAGCCAAGTGAGTGGACAATTAATAGTTGGCCTTCAAACTGCCTCTGATAGTTCTATTCAGCCTTTGTGGCAAAATACAGCTGGGCTCAAAGATGAGTGGGAGAGAAAGGTTATCAAAATCCACAGCTCACAGAAATTTCAGGTAAGTGTATGTAATTCTCCTGGTTTGGTGCTGAACAACAAGGTTGATTTGTATGGAAAGACCAGTGGTTAAAACCTACCAACCACTCCTCAGAAACCCTATACTGGGTCACTATGAGTAGAAATTGAATTGATTGCCCTGAACAACAGCAGCATGCTTCTGAAACAAAATGGTAAAGATGCAGATTTTCACTACATAGTAAATTAATAATGGAGTGACTACCCATTCTGGAGGCATGGTAATGTAATGAGTTATGTATGAGTTATGCTACTAACCACAAGGTCAGAAATTCAAATCCACCAACTGTTTCATGATTTACAGCCTCAGAAACTCTATACAGGTCGCTGTACATCAGAACCGATTTAATGGCACAAAACCACCAACCACCCATTCCAGTTTCCTGAGAATACAGGAGTTTAGCATAATGCAAGAATGTCAAGCGATAAACTGACAACCCCTAACAAATCAGTATGGTTGGTAATCCTAAGAAACGCTTAAAAATAGATTTTGAAAAGAGAAAATGATTTTGAATTTTTATGTATCTAAAGTTGATGTACTTTAAGGTAAATTGATGTTCTTATAATATTTGATGATTCAACATTTGCTATTTGTAAATTATTGAGTATTAGTGAGCAAAGCCTTTTTCATTATCTTTGTGCCAAGGAGGATTCAAAAATGGGTAATAAATAATGCTACAGAGTTTATAATATCATAAATACTAAGGAGTAGTATATAAACCCTCTAATTGTTTCTTTAATTTCTGGAGCCTTTCCATTTTCCTTCCTGTTATTCTCATTGTTTTATCAGCCTCTTTCTTTCTTTCTTTCTTTTTTTTTTTTTTTTTATTTCCAAGAATAATTTTCCTTCTAGACTTTTCTCAGGCTTTTTATAGAAGAAATAAATGTTAGAAATGGGGAAAGAGGCAGTTTGATACAAATACTAATCTCAGATACTAATGAATTAGAATAATTGCATTGTTTATTCTATGGCTTAACCCAAAGTATTCAATATAATATTTTCAAAAATAATTTACAGCATTAAAACCAGTGCAAGTCTATAAAAGACTAAGTTATTTATTCAGACTAATAAAATGTAAGCTTGGTGGAAATTATCATCTAATGATTATTATAAGAGTTCTGAGGAAAGTATTGCCTATTTTAAAATTTGGGACAGGCAGGCAGAATTTTGCTATTAAAAGCATGATATTAAAGCATTTTACTCTTAATGAATTTATTTCCTGAGATGTCTCTGTGCACCAATTTAGTCTGAGTATGTTTCTTTAATTCATCTATTAGTAGAATGATATGATAGTGCATTTTATAAATTTGATATAGATTAAAAAACTATCTGAAATGTGATGAATTTAGCACTTGCTTATATATAGGAAATGAGCTGGACTGGATTTTAACTTCAGTTATTTTGATTAGCTAGAAGGAAAGAGATGAGAGAATGAGCAGGAACAATTACACAAGCTGAATGATAAGCTATAGGAATGACATTTTCTTAATTGATGTGTTATGAAATGATGATTTGAAATTTCAAGCCTTTGGTAAACTAAGTGGGGATCCAAAGAAAGATAAAGAACATCAATTGGGAGGTGGCTTAGTGATACTTCATTGACTGTAGAGCAATTCTATGATTGGAACTGCAACTCTGTAATTTGCGGTTTTACCCTCTATTGATGCCATGTATCAGAATTGGGGGCCATAAGCTATCGGGAACTTAAGATTGTTAAAGTTTTAGCAGGCTATTGAAATCTTGCTATGAATGATTGGACTGCTAACTACAAGGTTGGCAGTTCAAATACACCAGCCACTCCCCAGAAACTCTATGTTGTTGTTGTTAAATGCTGTTGAGTCTGTCCCAATTCATAGTGACCACGTATAGGGTTTCCAAGGAGCAGCTGGTAGGTTTGCACTGCCAACCTTGTAGTTTGAAGTCCAGTGCTGACCTTACAGTGCCACATCAGGAGTCCTACAGCCCCTGTACAGGATTGCTATGAGTCGGAATTGATTCAGAGGCACTTAACAACAATAACACGAATGATTGACTTAGTTATTTAATAAAGACTTATTTGGAGTAATTGGGATGCACAGGGACAATTCAGAGATAGTTCCCAGGGCCACAAAGAAATTCTTTTGGCAGGTGTGGGAAGAAGATACTCTTTGTTTCTGGTCCCTGCAGAAGCAGTGATAATGCATCTATTGTGCTATCATTGTTAAAATGTTATTAAATAGTTTCTAGTTTATCTTTTATAGTTCTTCTTTTTGCTGCTGTGTGTCTCCCTGTTTTTTTCTCTCTACAACAATAAAGGCAACAAAACAGAACCAAGATTGCTTTCAAGGAATCTGTGTCACGGTGACTAGATCCTAAGATATACTTGCTGAAATCTGTTTTCTTCCCATCCTTGTACAAATATTTTAATGACTGAGATGGGGATCTTATACACACACACACACACACACACATATATACAGTTACATTATTTACAAATATTTTAAAACTTTAATCCAGAGCCTATGTTAAATGCATCTTTAAAATATCTTTCTCAAGTTTTGTGTTTTCTTATAGCTAACTGTCCACAATTTTAGTTCAAGGTCTCTACCCATAGCACAGCAGAGAGTTGAATATTAGACAGAGTTGCAACATCTTAGATCCTTATTCCTTTAAAAATGACTTGTTCGTTTTCCTCAGGTACCCATTCCCAAATGACAAATCAAAGAGACTGATGATTCAATGCATGCAGTAGCTAAATAGAAAACTTAAAGCTCCGGAATAGGCCATCTCCAGAACAATTCAGTTGTAGGTGAGGCAGCAAGGTTATTCACTTGAGTACTTTAAAATGCAGAAGTGGCTTCAACCACAACAGAGGCATGTGCAGTATATTAATTTGTCTCCCAAAATGTTTTACTGCTGATAGGAAAACAGTGCTTCTATCCCAAAGGCTTTGTAAAAATTAGGAGACCGTATGACTCTCTTGGGATGCTTCAGCCACAGCAATCTTAAAGATTGCAGGTATGCTTTAATTCTGTCCTGTCAGCAAGTGGCCATATGTGCATATGCTTTTGATTAGCTGGGCCACAGGGATGTGCTGTGCTTGTGTTATGGTCCACCACCATCTATCGCCTGCTTCCCGAAAAGCTTTCTGAAAAGCTTATTTGAGGGAATTCTACATTCACAGTCTTCAGACAATATCTGCTGCCACATCAGTTTAGAAGCCTCTAAGGCTTCTTCAGTTTTTCTGCAATTTTCCCTTCATGCCAAATTCTGATGGTTTGAAACTAGTCAGACTTTCTTTAGAAATATCGAAAGAAGAGATTTCAGTCCCAGCTGGTCCCCTGGACCTAGCTTTCACCTTGGAGATTTAGTACCTTCATCTACAAAGTATGAAGTCCATCCCTTAATAAAAATGAAGCATGTCAATTTCTGAAGGAATACAGCTATGTAACAGAGAATGGTGATAAACCATTTTACAGTCAACAGAGATGGTTGTGTTTCAGAAAGTTTCTGAAGATGCTAATGAATCCTAACAACTAGCCTTTACTAATGGAGTTCTGGTATAACACTGTAGGATAAGCACTGGACCACAAGGCCATTTGAAATGAAAGGTGGATGGTTCAAACTCACCACTTGCTCCTTTGTAACCCTATACAGGGTTGCTTTGATTCAAAACAAACTTGATGGCACTTAACAACAACAAGCCTTTGTTGAACACTTAATATGTGAAGAGCGCTGTGTTCAATCCATTTTTACCTTATCTTGATTCCTCAAGACAATTATCTGAGGACGAATTATAATTTACCCCATTGTTCAGTGAAGGCTGTGGGTTTTAGAGAGTTGAATAATGTTTCGAAGTCACATACCACTTTAGTACCTAGGGTAGTTTGGTTTCCACTATCAACCACTTAATCATAGAGCCATTTTCTTTTTATCACATTGAAAAAGTTATATGCAACATGGGAGAGAAATAAAAACCTCCACATTTGGTCTAATTTGTTGCCTGGGGCTCATTAAATACTCTTTTGTCTGTTGTGTTGGCTGAGAGAACAATGTTAGGGTTTGCATTTTGCTCATTAACTGCAATCACATTTTTCCAAATTACAGGCATAAACAATGTTATTGTTGCTCTAAAATGTTCAAGGGGAAAAAAAAGTTCAAGAAGACAAAGAATAAAGCAGGACAAACAAACTGCAGAAAATTAATCCCAAATTTAATTGAAACTACCCTTTTCCATTATTCTCTGAAAGGGTGTTCATATATTGATTTTATAGATTTTATTATGGGTAGGAATGAAAGAATACTATTTTCATAAAAGCATCACTGATTTTCAAGTTGAATGTTTACATTATTAAGCTAAATGAGCAATTGGTGTCGGAGTTTTTAAAAGATATATTTATGCATTTTTAATACGGTATTTTCTTTTTGTAATTGTTTTAATATTCCATTTAGAAATTACAGAGAGTTCTCAGTAGATGCTTTTTCAGAAATAATATGCTTTATTAATATGGGCAAAAGATAATTGTTTATAAAATAAGTGTTACTTTAACAAACTTTATGTTGACTCTTTTTCAAAATCATAATATGAGGTATTCTTACCTTTTAATTCAGAAGCAATTACTATCAACAACATCATGGGGAAAACATTTACTGTCATCTTTTTGTTTCAAGGTGTTTGCTTAGTGGATAATAATAAATATATACTACCAAATGGTATAGCTTCCCTAATCTTTTCAGTGCTGCCGTTGTTACTATAGAGTAATCCAACTGATTTCTGTATGTTGATCTTATACCCCACCACTTTGTTGAATCTTCCAATGAAGTCTAGTAGCTTTTTGCCGAGTCTTGGGGGTTTTCTATGTATAGGATTGTATCATCTGCAAATAGAGAGAGATTTTCTGTTTTCTTTTTTTTTTTGCTAGTTTGGATACCTTTCATTTTCCTGTCTTGCCGTATAGCTCTGGCTAAGACTTCCAGCACAATATTGAATAGGAGTGGTGACAAAGGGCATCCTTGTCTGATTCCTGTTCGCAGAGGGAAGGCTTTCACATTCTCTCCATTGAGAGTAATGTAGGCTGTTGGTTTTGTATATATGCTCTT
>NW_006408655.1:2570652-2597446 GCF_000296735.1 Chrysochloris asiatica
CACCGCATTCACCATGTCCCAAAGATTTTGGTATGTTGTGTTTTCATTCTCATTTGTTTCTAGGAACTTTGTGAGTTCACGTTTAATTTCTTCTAACCATTCAGTTTTCAGCAGGGTGTTATTGAGTTTCCATGTATTCAACTTAATTTCCTTGGACTTCTTATTGTGGAATTCTGGTTTTATGACATTGTGGTTTGAAAAGATGCTTTGTAGTATTTTGATGTTTGTAAATTTGTGGAGGCTTGCTTTGTGCCCTAACATATGGTCAGTTCTGGAGAATGTTCCATGTGCCCTGGAGTAGAATGTGTATTGTGCTGTTGTTGGGTTGAATGCTCTGTACACATCTATGAGGTCAAGTTGGTTGTTTGTTTAGTTCCTCTGTAACTTTGTCCAGTTTCCTCTATAACTTTGTCAAGTTTCTTTCTGGTTGTTCTGTCCCTTTTGCAAAGTGACATGTTAAAATGTGACACTATAATTATAGATTTATCTATTTCTTTTTTCAATTCTAGTAGGGTTTGCTTTATATATCTTGGTGCTTTTTTATTGGGAGCATAGATAATTTATTATGGCTATGTCTTCTTGCTCAATTGACCCTTTAATCATGAGCTAGTATCCTTCTTTATCTATTATGTTGGTTTTTGCCTTAAAGTTTATTTTATCTGAGATTAGTATTGCCACTCCTGCTCATTTTTTATTGCAATTGTTGTTGTTGTTAGTTGCCATTGAGTTGGTACTGACTCATAACAACCCTATGCACAACAGAATGAAACACTGCCCAGTCCCGGGCCAACCTCACAATTGTTGCCGTGCTTGAGCCCATTGATGCTGCCATATTGCCAATCCATCTCACTGGGTCTTCCCCTTTTTCTCTGACCCTCCACCTTACCAGACATGATATCCTTCTCCAGCAACTAGTACCTTCTGGCAATATGTCCAAGATATAAGAGACGAAGTTTGGCCTTCATGGTCTCCAAGGAGCACTCTGGCTGCACTTCTTCCAACACAGATCTGTTGGTTCTTTTGGCTGCCCATGGCACCTTCAATATTCACTTCCAACACCATAACTCAAAAGCATCAATTCTTAGCTTGATATATTTTTTTCCATCCATTAATTTTTTTTTTTTTTCTTTGTGTGTAAGGTGTGTCTCTTGCAGAGAGTATTTTGAAACAAGGGTCTTGTTTTCTTATCCATTCTGCCACTCTCTCTGTCTTCACTGATGCATTTATTCCATTGACATTCAATGTAATTATCAGTTGTTGTTGTTGTTAAGTGCCGTGGAGTCGGTTCTGACTCACAGTAACCCTGCACAGGGTTTCCGAGTCTGTAAATCTTTACAGGAGCAGAACGCCTCATCTTTCTCCCGCAGAACCGCTGGTAGTTTCGAACTGCTGACCTTGCAGTTCACAGCCCGATTTGTAGGTTTTAATTAATTGCTGTCATTATGCTAATTTTTGTGGTGCTGTTCATTCCTTTGTTCTGCATGCATTCTTGTGCTGAGTTCATGTTTTTTATGCTATTTCTTGTCAGTTACTTCTTAATTTTAATGTTTGCTTGTTCTACTTGGATCTTCATTTTCATGGTAAGTTGTGAAATATTTACTTCTTTGGGGTTACCCTATAGTCTATTAACTTTTCTCTCCATTCAAGACAGTCTACTCTGGTAGCATAGTGGTTACGAATCGGTCTGCGAACCACAAGGTCAGCAGTTCAAAACTACTAGCTGTTTCACGGGAGAAAGATGAGGCTTTCTGCTTCCGTAAAGATTTACAGCCTTGGAAACCCTGTTCAGGGTCGCTATGGGTTGGAACTAACTTGACAGCACTTAACAACAACAACATTGTATCCTGCAATCAACCTGACCTCCTCACCACCTGGATCTCTGTTCATATATTTCCCCCTTCTTTGACATAGTTATTACTTTGGTCTTTAAATGGCCTCACATATCCTCTGAATTTATTGTTGTAATTTTGTTCTGTTCTGAACTCTGCTATCTACCGAGTTCCGGGTGGTGTTGCCACATCTGCCAATCTCTGATCGTTATCTGTTCTTATTGGTTTTCAGTCTAAAGAACTCTCTTTAGGATGTTTTGAAGTGCTAGATTGGTTTTGACAAAATGTTTTGATGGCATCATCATATTTGATTGACAGTTGTTCTGGGCAGACAATTCTTTGTTGGCAGTTTTTTTTTTTGGGGGGGGGTGGAGGGTTTATATATGTCTCCACATTGCCTTCTTGCCTGCATGGTTTCTGTTGGGAAGACAGAACTTAATCTGCTATGCTTGCCTTTGTAAGTAACTGTTCTCTTTTCCTTAGCTGCTTTTAGAATTCTCTCCTTGTATTTGATTTTGGAGAACTTGATTATTATATGTCTTGGTGATTTTCTTTTGGGGTCTATCCTTCTTGGGGTTCATTCATGATATTAGGGAATTTTTCCTCCAGAACCTCCTCAACTATCTCCTCTCTGTACTCTGTGATTCTTCCTATTCTGGAATGCCAATAATTCTTAAGTTATTCATCTTAATGTGATCCAGCATAAGTCTTAGATTCTCTTCAGATTGTTTTTATCCTTTTTTCTGCTTGGTCTTCTATCTTAGCAATATTGAGAGATTTGTCTTCTAGCTCACTGGCTCTGGCTTCCATCTCTTCAATTCTGCTCCTTTGGCCTTTCAGCGTGTTGTCCATTTCTGATATTTTATTGTTAATTATCTGGACATCTTTTTGCAGATTTTGAATCATTTTCAATGCTGTATCTATCTTCTTTGATTGCTCCTGTAGCATTTTCTCGACTTCTTCCTTATTTTCCTTCACCCCACTGTGGAACATTTGGATTTGTCTCCATATCTTTCTTCTGAATTCCTTTTCCGGCAGATCCAAAGCCTGCTCTTCTTCTAATGGTAAAGGTATGTCTGCCTCCAGCTCATTTGTCTCAGTTACTCTTTTCTGTTTTTGGACATGTGCTGATATCTTTTGTTGTTTTTTTTTCTTGGACATTTTCAGTGGTTAGCTGCATTTTCAATGATTAAATGAATATATGTTGCTGTATTGTTAAGCTTACTGTGTGTCTCTTGGTGAATGTGGTCTGGTGATAGGCTTCCCTTTTCATGTGTAATGCCTAGCAGCTTGTTTTGGCTCCTGTGTAGATGGTGGGATATCATGGGGTATGCTTGTAACCTGGTTGTATGGTCAGGTTTGCTGTCTCTTCTTGGGTAATGTAGGGAGAGAAAGCTCCCACCCATAGGAAAAAAGTGGGACCAAAAGGAAAAAAAATCCTAAATGATATAAGGAGCTGGTAGCGTAGTGGTTATGAATTGGGCTGCGAACCATAAGGTCAGCAGTTCGAAACTACCAGCTGTTCTGTGGGAGAAAGATGAGACTTTCTGCTCCTGTAGAGATTTACAGCCTCAGAAACCCTGTACAGGGTCGCTATGAGCCGGAACCAACGCCACGGCACATGACAACAACAACAACAACAGATGATATAAAAGCAGAGACAAAAACTACCACTCAAAAATAAAAATAAAACCATAGCTGACTGACCAGTAGCCTTTGCTGCACAGGTCAGTGTGTGTGCACAGTAGTAACCTCAAGCAGTGAATGGGGGTGTCCACTCGCTCAGCTCCCTCCTTTAGTCACCACCTTGGAGGTGCACAGATAGATATTCAGAAATGAATGGAAGAAAGATTATTCACAATTTTTATCTCAGAAGGTCAGTTAGGTATCTGTATATGCACAACACAATTCTCAAAATAGATGTGTCCTTGTGTATAGTAGTTGGTGTTGGCGCTTGCCTTTTATGTTGGGATTTTACAAGGTGCACATACAGTTTGGCTGTATGGCCAGATCTGCTGTTTCTTGCTAGGTAATTCAGGAATAAAGGGTCCCACCCAGATCAACTTTAGGGCTAAGTCCCAGGGCAGACATCATAAGAAGCAGCCAAAGGATCGACCTGTGGGACAAATGGGGCTACCAGAGACCTCCTCCCTGTGCTGTGGGAAAACTGTGGGTACAACACTGGACCATTTTGGGGGTACATGCCCACCTGCCTGAAGGTGTCTGGGCTGGGCAGTGAGGGTACAACAGAGGAGAGGAGGAAAGAAAAGTGTAAAATCCATCACACCTCTTTTCCCAGATGCTGCTCTATGGTTTTTAGTGCTTAATCATTGGATCAACCTGGCTGTGGCCCCACCCTCTGATCTCAACCTAGGCTGAGAGGCCTACAGGCAGCATCCCAACCAATTCAGAAATTGCTGTGCATTCCGTCCACAGTCAGATTTCTCCACTAGTTAGCATGGGAAACTGATGTCCCCCACCTTATATTAGATCCAAATATTTGGAGCTGCTCAGGGAAAGTGCCTTCTCTGTTTATTCCACACCTCTGCCGAGGAGCCTCTCCTACCTGTCTCTGCTTCTCCCACCCCCAAACTGGAAGTCACAAATATATATTTTTAATCACTATGCTGTACTGTCCTCATTTGAAACCATCCCTAGGCAACAATCTTGTTTAGGTCTTTGCCATCATAGTCCCACTTTCAAAGTAGTCATACAGTCATTGCCTTTTGTGTGAAGAAAATATGACTTTCCTAGGACAATACACTGAAAGATTTCTTGATAGGTTGTGCATAAGTTTCATTTTATTAGCATGGTAGATAGAATCTTGTTGGGAAATAAATATAGTAGTTTAGTGTGTTGCAGAGGAACAAAAGAGAATGAAGCACATCAAAACAATCTGCAATGGTTTGTAGCATCCAGGACAAATTTAAACTCAAAAGAAGTGTATACTTTTTGAAATGGAGTCCTGGTGTGGGGCTGTAGGACAGGCACTGGACTGTTAACTACAAGGTTGGTGGTTCAAACACACTAGCTGCTCCTTTGAAACTTTATGCAGGGACACTATAAGTCAGAATTGACTCAATGGCACTTAACAAAAGCAACAGCTTTTGAAATAGCAAAGCATTTATATTACAAACAAGACTAAAGTATACATAGAAGTTTAACATACTCCTAATTTCCCTTCATTGATATTCATTAGTGAGTATAGGATAATGCTGTTCACCAACCAACAATTTTATGTTGATTTAGGTAATTAAGAAATTAGAGAGTTGCTTCTCTCCAAGATTCACAGATTAATGAAACCAGAATATTTCCTCTTGGTGTAGACTTAGGTTGGGGTCTACATCACATTATAACAATCAGTCATTTTAATAGCCACAGAACCATGACTTCTAGTCAAGTGTCAGCTGAAGTTTGGATAATGTCATGAAATGTACAATAATATAGTGTGAAACATTCAAGGCAAGACTGAATAAAATGTAGAGAACTGAGATGGAAATGGATCATAATTGCAAAATATTAAGAACTAAGGTTCAAGATGGTGTCTGGGTTTGAAGGCTTGTTAATGCCAAGCAGTAGGAGCTCATAAAAACTAAACAAAGGTGATGACTGTCTTGTAGAAACCAGGTGAATAGTCCTTAATTTCACAAGCCTATTTTATAACCTCTGCCATACATCTGAGACACGGGGATAACCATACATTATTTTTTGTCCTTGAGAGTACTTGATCTAATCTGTTTCCATTTGGAATTGGCAGGGTCACCCAAGTGTATCCAAAAACGTTTCTTATTTGTTTGCTTTCTTCTAGAAAAACATGCAATGATGATATTCCTTATTTTGTGTTTTTGTTTTGCTTTCCTTCAACAGGTTGTTATTCAGGGTCAAATGATTACAGGTCATGAAGAGCATGAAGTCATAGCTATTGATGATGTATCTTTCAGTTCAGGCTGTCTTCCGGCAAACGGTAAGAACTTCTTTCACTCTCACCTTTACTGTATAAAATAAGGTGAGTACAATTTAAATACTGTAATGACTGTTTTGTGTGCTTTGTATTTTTAGCTATTGTTTTGGAATGGTTTACTTTCTACTGTTCTAATCTATTGTATAACAGTGACTAGATTTGTGCTGGAAGTGAAGATGGGCTGTTTTTCACTGACTCTAGTAAGAATTCCATGGAATAATTTAATCTTAGAATTAAAACTGTCTAGTAGTAGCTACACTATCTGGTTAAATTTTACCAAAAAGAGCTCTGTGCCTTTTAGGAAACAGTGAAACTGACCTTCATAGGCTTTAATATGCTTTCTTAGAGAATCAGCCAGACCCAGAACCCCACTGTGAGAAAAAATTAGAGAGACTTACTGGTTACTATCTATTGAGATGAAATGACTAGATAAATAAGCCACATGTATCAGATCTAAAAAAATGTCTATATTGGTCCCTTGGCTCTATTAAGTAAATAATATTTAATTCCTCATTCACAATGTTATGTAAAGAAAAATTCATTGTTAAAATGATAATTTGGTTAAAATAAAAATATATAGTTTAGTGTAATGAAGCAAGAACCAGGTATTTGGATGTTTTTCCCTTTAAAGAACTTTTATTTTACTGTGGAATAATGCAATAGAGTAGTGACAGCTATTTTCTAGAGAGTGGTTCAAGTTATAATTTGGCACAGAGATGTGATACTGGTGGTATGAAATAATATTATAAATAATATCTCAAGACCAGAGAAGTGATTAAGGATGCCTATGCTGTGCCTGGGTTTTAAACAACACTCCTGCCTGATTGTATTTAGCTTATAGGTATGTATGTCTTGTTACTCAGTCCAAGTTTGGGTTTGGCAGAAGCTGGTGACAGCCCCTTCCAACACTTGAACATATAAAGATCTCTTTCATCTCTTTCATCAGTGCTCTGTGTATATTAGATAAGAAATCACTATATTATAATTGAAATGGACATGGAGAATTGGAGAGCTTTAAGAAAATAGATTGTAACACTCCCATACCCATAATTTCTAGAAGTAAGTAATTGAATTTTTCACAAAGGCAGTCAGTTAATCACTATGAATTAAATGATTAATCATCTCAGTCAAAGAAGGTCCCCTCCTCACCCCATTTTCTAATGCTAAGTTTGAATTCTTCTGTAGTGTGATGGGTACTGTGGGAAATGCCTGAATGACTCTATTCTGCTGTTGCTAAATGCTATAGGGTTGGTTTTGACTCTAGTGACCCTGTATAGGGTTTCCAAGGAGCAGCTGGTGTATCTGAACTGCTGACCTTTTAGTGAGCAGTCCAGTGCTTATCTTACAGCACCACAGCAGAACTTCAAATTACTCTATGATATTGTTGATATTGGAGTCTCAGTGTGTCACCATAGGATAAACACTTAATTGGAAGGTCTGTTTGAACCACAAGGTTCGTTTGAATGGAAAACTTGGTGGCTCACACTCACCAGCTACTGCTCAGAAACCCTCTACAGGGTCAGAACCCATTTGATGGCACTCAACATCAACAATATTGCTGATACGTAGAGCTATTTAAAAATAAACTTTCCTACTGTGTGTGTATTTCTATCAGTACCTCTTGTCAGGTTGGTTCCTCAAGCAGCTCTGGCAATGTTTAACTAAGAGTAGCATAGAGTCTCTAAATGATTGTCAACCTATTTTTACACAACTGAAGAAACTTGTTGAAGGAGTTCCTCTTTTTTAGGAACTTTATCATTCAACTTGAAAGGGAGCATAACACATTAAATGAAGTAGCATTATATTTTTCCTGCTTCAAACCATAGAAAACATGTTTTGACAAGGTTAAAACAATATTAAAACACACTGTCATCCAGGTGATTCTGGTACATACCGACTCTATTGTTGTTGTTTAAGTGCCATTCAGTTGATTCTGGCCCATAGTGACCCTGTATGGTGTTTCCAAGGAGCGGCTGGTGAGCTTGAACCACCAACCTTGAAGTTCAGACGACTTTGCAGTCTGATGCATTAGTCCACAGTGCCACACCAGGACTCCTTGGGATGGAGTAAAATGCATTTTCAAGAATAATTCTATTTAGAAGGATCAGTGTGAGACTGGTCCCTATGAGGTGGAGGTTAAAAACATCCCACATGTCTGACTTTTCCAAAGTGTTATACAGCTCTTTGATCCTGGTTATCACTACTTCCCTTCTCAGTATTCTCTTCCATGTCCCAGAGCTCTGCAATTTGCTGCAACATCTAACATAAGTCGCCGGTGGTCAAGAAATGGCTCACTCTGTTGTGGAGGCTGGCAAGTCCTAAATCTGAAGTTCAGTGTTAGTTTGGAGAATTCTCCTCACTGACTCAAATGGGTCTGTTGACTCACAAGGTTTATTGGTTTGTAAGCTGTCAAATCAGGTTGAGCTACTGGCTGAAGTAACAAGAACCAGAGATTAGATGGAGACGAGCTTGGATACTCAAGCAAAGGTGCACACCATCCACTCTCATAACCTGTGTCTCATTTTATATCTAGCAGGATGACAAATCTGAGCAAGCCCCTCCTTACATTTCCAAGTTTTTACAATTACAAATAACCCTGTTAAAATAATTTGCAACTGAAGCATATGAGGGTGAATCAAAAATTATCCATACTCTGGCTGTAGAATTTAATCAACTTTTAGAAGTGACAAACACAACATTTTTGGACGTCTCCTTGCTTTTCAATATACTTTGTCCAAATGTTTTTCACTGAGCTGCAAACCTCAAATGCACCACTATCTTCACTTCATCAGAGGTGAATCTTTGTCCTTGAAGGGCTGCTGTAAGGTGAAAGTCTGATGGAACAAGTCAGGACTATAGGGTGGATGCTTTAACACCACCAAACAAAGTTTTTGCAGAATGTCAATGGTGTGGGTAGAGGTGTGACAAGGAACATGTATTATCATGTAAGATCACAGTGCCTTTGGATAGCAGTCCTTTATACTTAATCCAAAGTTTAGGCTTCGGCTCTTCAGTGAGCATTTCACTGTAACAAGCACTGTAGATCGTTGAACCTTTTTCCTCATGGTATTCTAATAACGGCCCTCGAGAATCCCAGGAAACTGTAAACATCAATTTTCCAGTTGATGGTTGACTTAGAACTTTTTCTTGGTTGGCATTTAAGGATGTTTCCATTCTATGGTCTAACATTTACTGTCAGGCTTGTAGAGATCAATCCATGTCTCATTAATAAAACAATTTTTTTTTTTTTTTTTAAAAAGAAAATTTTATCTTCCTTTGAGTATTGGTCCAAATTTTGTTTGCAGACATCCAAATGCTTTTGTTTATGCTCCTCTGTAAGTTATTTTGGTATCCATCTCACACAAACTTTTCAAAACCTAAGTCTGTCATGGATTATTTCATAGGCAGAATCATGGCTAATTTGCAAATTATTTGCCAAATAATCCAGCCACTCATCTATTTGACAGAATCATTTCACATTCACGTTCATGTTGTCATCAGCTGTGGACGTGGATGGGTGTTTTAATATAACTGGAGTTAAGATAATTTTTGACTCACCTTTGTGTAATTGTATCAGTGTTTTTCCCACCTTAGCTTACCCAGACCCAGGGGGAAAAAGTCATTTGGTGGCAGTTACAAAGGCATGGCTAGAAGAGATATATTAAATAATTCACTGCACTGTGCTGTTTCTTAGGGTTTCTGAAGCTGTAAATCTTTATGGGATCAGACTGTGACATTTTTCTCCTACCAAGCAGCTGGTGGATTTTTTCTGCCAAAATTTTGGGTAACAGTCTAATTCTTAGCTCACTTAATAATTAGCTCAGTTAATACCTAACTGTTAATACTAATCTCTGTCTACTTACATGTATACATAAACACATTTATAATGAAAATGATGGACATTTCATTTAATTATTTTTTTAAAGCTTTAACTACCACAACTCTTTCTGTTATACAGAATTATTTTCTTGAATAAAATTATTGAGAATTTAGAGATGTGTCTAAAATAGAGAAATAAAAACCTTTAGTTGTGGAATTGTAGAGGAGCACAGAAGTAATTTGGAACTTTTCTTTAAAAAAATATATTTTTTTTTTCCTGAAGCAAAAGCCACAAAATTTTCTTTTGATATTTCACACTGTATAAAATTTCTAATAAATCGATATGCATACTTCTATCCTGTAGCAATCTCTCTACTGTGTTTTCTATTTACTCTCTCTTAGTCAGGAATTCCTCTCAATACTGTGCCTATCTATTCCTTGTATCTACAATTTTATCTCTACTGACACCTTTCTTTCAGCATATTAGCAAGTTCAAGTTAACACAGATCTTGAAAACAAATTTAGGGGGGGCATTCTTTTTTCTCATTTTAGCTGGCAGCTTCCTAAGGTCACCTTCACCAGATGCTTGACCAATGGTGTCAAATAGAGCTACAATGCAAACCACATAAGGCATTTAAAACCTTCTTGTTGCTTTAATAAATAAGTAAAAAGAAACAGATTAAATGAACTTTAATGACATACTTCAGATAAAGCAATATCCAAAGCATATAAACAAAATAAAAACATTTTAAAGAAGACAGCTTGCATTTTTAGTACTAATTCTTTGATAAACTATAGTTTATTTTATACTTCCATCATATCTATTGTTTTTGTTGTTAGATGCCGTCAAGTCAGTTCTGACTCATGCTAGTATTTTTTAAATCCTTGGTTTAGTGTTTAATTCATGTTTAGTGGCTACTATGTTAGACAGTAGAGTTCTACCTACTAGGCATACAACTATTCATATTTTGAGGACCAATACTCAGACTTGATCACAGTTCCAAGCCTCTAATTGGCCACTAGAGGGTTCGGCAGAGTTTCTATTTTTTTCTAGCTTCTGACAGAGTTTCTTTATGGTTTATTCCTATCTCTCAAGTTATTTCCCCAGCTCCTATTCTTCCACCTATCACCTTAAATATCAGTATACTTGGAATTCAGAACATGAATCTCTTTTCTACTTTCTGTATACTCTCCTGAGATAGTTCATCCTGTCTATGAATTCAGGCACCACCACTGATAACTTCTTCATCTATCTTTCTTAGCCATATCTGTCTTCTTTGTTTAACTTAGCAAAAACAAATTAAAGTGTTATTGTGTGCCAGACATAGCATTAGGATTACAAAGATTCTGAGATAGACAGCCACAGAGGTAATTTCTATATAATACAGTAAGTGTTGTGGTCAGAATAAAAGATGATATGGAAACACAGAGGATGTCTGAAGGACCAGGCACAAATGAAACACAATGTAAAGCTGAGTTCAACATGATAGAAGAAGGTATCTCTAAGCAGAGAGGAAGCAGGACCAAGGTAGGAAGAAACAAAAATGTGATAGATGCAGTATTATATTAAAATGGGGAACCCTAGTGGCTCAGTGGTTAAGTGCTTGGCTGCTAACCTCAAGGTTGGCGGTTCAAGCTCAACAGCTGCTCCTCAGACACCTGTACAGGGTCGCTATGGGTTGGAACCGACTCGATGGCACTTTATAACAACAGCAACCTGAAGTAGCAAAAATGGACAAAGTATATGAAATAATGATTTCTAATTTGCTTAATGGAGCCCTGGTGTGGACTGTGGGCTAATATGTGAGGCTGCAAAGATGATTAGAACTGCAAGGTCGGTGGCTCAAGCTCACCAACCGCTCCTTGGAAACCATATATAGGGTTGCTGTGAGTTGTAGCTGACTTGATGGCACTTAACAACAACAATTTGCCTCACATCAGGAACCAAAAATACTAATCTAAGAGCAGGACAAAGTGATTGCTATGAATACTACCTTGAGAGAGTTTCCAGGATGTGATACATAAAGGGGAACCTAAGGCAGAATCCTAAATATCCCTGAGTTCTGAAAACTAAACTGAGAGTTTGGATGAGATTAAGGGCTAGACTTGGCCTAACAAAGAACCAGAAAATAGAGAGAGTTATACAGAGAGGACCCTAGAGTTCTGCATTACCCTTATTTACTCAGCTTAGTTCATAGCACACCATGTAAGGAAATTACTAAAACCACTGAGAGAAACATTGAAGGGATTAGAGACCATAGTGCCTGCCACTCACACACCCTGGGGATAGTCGGTTCCCACCAGCCAGACTGGAAAACATCAGGATTCCTGTGACAACAAATAAAGTATAGAGCTGTGTTGTGCCTATATGAGGGGAAAATAAAGAGCTCTATACCGAATATTGCTTCATTACTATCAAACAAATATTAAAAATATGATCAAAAGGATCAAGCTGTTTCCAAGTAATTTAACTGCATCCAAGAAGAAAGCTCAAGAATATTTATAGGAATGCGAAGTATCCAGCATCCAACAAGGTTAAATTCATAATGTCTGCAGTGCAATTAAGGGTACCAGGCATACAAAAAGAGGAATAGATGATCCATAATGAACATAATGAAGACATAAGTTAATCAATTGAGACTAACCCAGAATTAAAACAGATGCAAGAATTAGCAAATGATTATATTTAAGCAGTTGTTATAATTGTATTCCTTGTACAGACTTGGAAGATTTAAAAACAGATTCTAATAGAAATTTGAGAAATAGAAAATACTGTGTGGGAGATTAAAAAAATACGCTCCATGGAATAAATGGTATTAGATATTGCAGAAAGCTGGAGAGTGAAGGCATAGTAATGGAAACCACACACACACATATACACACACACACACAGCTCCTGGTGTGATGCTGTGGGGTCAGCACTGGACTGCAAACCCAAGGCTGTTGTTGTTAAGTGTCATCAAGTTGATTCTGACCCATAGCAATCTTGTATAGGATTTCTGAGAAGCAGCTGGTGAACTGGAACCACTGACCTTGCAGTTCAAACAGCTTTGTAGTCTGGTTCATTCATCCATAGCACCACACAAGGATTCCTGTAAACCACAAGCAGTTCTAAATCACCAGCTGCTCCTTGGAAACCCTATAAAGGGTCACTTTGAGTCAGAACTGACTTGACAGCACTTAACAACAATATAGAAAACATAGGAAAAATACCTCCCAAAATAAAATAACATGTCAGTGAGCACTGGTGGAACTCAAAATTACCTGCTATACATGTAATTGGAGTAACTGAATAAAAAATAAAAAAAATTTTTTTTTAAGGAGAAAGGGATTGGGCTAGAAAAAAATATTTGAAGAAATGGAAACATTTTTAAATATGTGAAAAAAATAAATAAACCCATAGATTCATGAGCTTTCAAAATTTACCTAATGAAATAACCTAATGTTTAAAAACTAGATTAATCTGTAGTTGAATGGGTACGTTATCAAAACAAATAAGCACATCAGAAAATACTCAGTATCACTGTTGTGATGTGTCATTGAGGGCCATTGAGTCAATTCTGACTCATAGCAATCCTGTATAAGGTTTCCAAAGAGCAGCTGGTGGATTTGATCTCTTGTGAGTTTAGGAAATGCAAATTAAAACCACAATGGAATTTTAAAACACAGTTGTGGTTCACAAATTATATTGTGACCTAATTCTTGGAACCTTTTATAGAAAGGATAAAAAAGAAGAAAGGCTTTTGCATGGGCTCTAGTGCTTACAACTTTCTAAGAGGGAGGAGGAGGCAGAAGTAGATTAGCCAATGACGAAAGAGAAGACAATATAACCATGAAGGCAGAGATTAGGGTGACATAGTTACAAGCCAAAGAATGTTGAAAGAGGCGTGTTCGGGAGCCTCCAGAGGTAGTGTGGGCCTATTAACACCTCAACTTTGACTTAGTGAAGCTGATTGCAAGCCTCTGGCCTCTACAAACGTGAGAGAATAAATTTGTTGTTTTAAGTCACCAAGTCTGTGGTAATTTGTTATACAAATAAGAAACGAATACAATAGCTATTAGAAGCCTAAATTACGAGGACTGAAATACTGTATGTTTGCAAGAATATGAAAGAACTAGAACTCTCATAATCTGGTAAAATATAAAATGGTACAACAACCTTGGAAAACAGTTTGACAATTTCTTAAAATGTTAAGTACATACCCAGCATATATCCAGCCATTCAACTCCTAATATAAAGTTTATCCAAAAAAACTAAATGCACATAGCTGCTCCTTGGAAACAATATAGGTTTGCTATGAGTCAGAACATGGCCCATAACATGCATATGAAGATTTGTGCAGAAGTTCTCATAGAAGCTTATTTACATTAACACCAAACTCCAAAGCAATATGCATCAAGCAGTAAATGGACAGTGTTTGGTATACTTATACAAAGCAATTGTTGTTGTTTTTAAGTGCCGTTGAGTCGGTTCTGACCCATAGCGACCCTGTACAGGGTTTCCAAGGCTGTAAATCTTTACGGGAGCAGAAATCCTCATCTTTCTCCCGCAGAGCAGCTGGTAGTTTCAAACTGCTGACCTTGTGGTTCGCAGCCCGATTCGTAACCACTACGCTATCAGATACTACTTACCAAATAAAGGAGTAAGCTGTTGAATCTTCAACTTATCCATGGTTTTACACTCAGTAGTTTCAGTTACTCACAGTCTACTGTGGTCTGAAAATATTTAAATGTTATACTGTCCTAAGTAATGTGATGAAATCGTGTGCCTTCACACTCCATCCCAGAGTTGCCTTCCTCCTCAGCCATGCAGAGCCTGAAAACCACAAGTGAGTAAAGTAGCTTCTCATGTCCTGGCAGCATCTGATGGGTTAATACTTCCTGCCTGGGGCACCCTAAGCGTCTGTCATTGTTAAATGCCATCTAGTAATTCCAACTCATTGTCCTATAGCACCATATCAGGACTCCTAATAACTGTCATATAAGAAAACATAATATATATAGGGTTTGTTACTATACATCTAGGAGTCCTGGTGTGGTGCTGTGGATTAATGTGCTGGTCTACAAAGTCAGTTTGAACTGCAATTCAAGCTCACCAGCTGCTCCTCTGAAATGCTATACTGGATTGCTATGGGTTGGAACTGACTTAATGGCACTTAACAACAACAACACTATGTATCTAGGGGCATGGTGGCTTCATAGGATAAGCATGGAGCTGTAAACCACAAGGCCAGTGGTTGGAACCCATCAGCACCTACAATGCAGAAAGATGAGGCTTTCTTTTTCCTCAAAAATTTAAAGCTTCAGAAATTCTATTCAGAGTTGCTATGAGTCTGAACTGACTCCGCAACATGTAGAAATAACACCAGCAACTACATATCTGGAGTTTCAGACATCTGTTGGGGGTCTTGAAATGTTTCCCTTGTGGGTACTGTACACACAACAACATGGATGAATTTTTAAATAATTATGCTGGGCAAGAGAAATCATACCAGAAAAATCATTCATATTCTGTGATTCTGTACATAAAATGTATAGTGGCAGAAAGCAGAATTGGGGAAAGAGAAAAAGGGAGTAATAAGAAAGGAATATGAGGAATGTTTTGGGGATGCTGGGCATGTTAATGATCTTGATACTGATGATGGTTTTACAGGTGAGTACATATTTAAAACTTATCTAATATATACTTTAATATATATAGTTTAATGTAGGTCCACCATAAAGTGGTTAAAATGTAATGTGTGATGAAAAGAACATAGCTGTAAATATATGGGTTGGAGCCAGGTAACAGAGGCCTTGTGTGCTTTGGTAAAGTGCTTCGAATTTTTGCAAGGATTTCAAACAACAGTGTAACATGGTATAGTAGTTCTGTGGAAGATGAGATTTGGAAAGCCATTATAATTGTTTCTAGAAATGGGGTACCAGAGAAGAGCTGAAATACTAAGATGAGCATATGGGTGAATGAAGTGTTGAGGATTTCTTCCAAATGTGAGGGACAGAGTAGATGGTGCTGTCATTAAGTTGGTTTGGGAATATGAGGATGGGCATATATGATTGCCTTCATTTAGTATATTGAGGTTGAGGGACCTGTGTGATAGATGTGGGTCTGCTCTGTAGTAATTTTGATAGGAGCTTCTAGAGAGATCTTCATTCAAAAGCATGAGAACTCCTGGATCGTGTTCCTTTAAGTTACCTTTTCCAAACTCTTAGAGAAGTATGAACTTGAATGTATTTTTCTCCAAAAGAAGATAACATTTATTAGATCTACTCAGAAGAGATGCAATGTACCAATATAGAATGATTTCCTAACTTCAGGCAAAGCAGATTCAGTTGCTGACTGATGCACTATTCAATCATCCCCTAATACTTTCTTCTGTTGCCCTACATGGCTTTCCTGGGTACAGCCAACTAATACTAATGCTTCATTTGGAATGAGACATCTAGTTCCTGACCCTGATCACTCCAGCAGTGTTTTCATGTAGCTCAATTTTGCAGTTTCTGCAGAAACTGAGGTCTCCCAAGCAAAATGATCCCTACCTAGTCTTCTTCATTGGTCAATCTGGCTAATCACCCTCAAAGGAGAATGTGGTAGTGGAATCAGCTATTGGCAGAACTTTCAGCAGTTAGGAAATTAGAAGTTGGCTGCTGCCATTGAAACTTTGTTTGCATCACAAATTGTCATAAGAGCATGCTTATGTCGTGCTAGGGAGTTGAGGTTGTCTATAACAGGACTCGGCTGTCATTTCAGACTTGCACTTTCTCTCTATCTTGAGCCCTGGGAACCAAATCCATTTCTCTCATTATACATGCTCCATAGACTGGGACAACCGCCAAGGTAGATGGGCTGTGATAAATATTCAGAAGACAAATACCAGATTTTGTAGGAAGCACTTGGAACAGCTTAGTATTAAATCTCTGTATAGTCAAACCAATTGTGGTAGGAGTCAGAGCATCAAAACTGAACATTTTAAGGAGCGTGTGGTTAAAGAGAAAAAAACTTGAAGTTTGTGATTTCTAAGAGAAAAGTTCTAGATAAGGTTACCACCATATTGTATTTGAGGTGGTATGGTTATGAACTTTATTGAGATAAATCATTAATGAATTTTAAGATAAAATTCATTAGGCCATTCACATGAATATTAAATTTACATAACATGTCGAGACTTGAGGATGGGAAGACTGAGGTCTTCAATGAATATGTAAAGCAGATGAAAACTATAAGGAAGACTATGGATTGGGTATAATCAATCAAGCTGTTTCTGTACATGGAATTATGAATAATTGTGCAGAAATAACATTGAGATTTAGAGGAACAATGACCTTAATATTAGGCCTTGTGTTTTGTTGAGCATTTGAATAGGACACTACCCCTTGGAAAACTGCAAAAGAATAGTGTCTGTATGGAAAAAGGTTGCAGAAATACCACATGATGAATGGAGTATTATTTGAAGTCCAGGGTATTTGTTGAGGGTACACTTTAAACTTTTTGGAGAATTTAACAGTATGAGGATAAATCCTTAAAGAATTGATACTTTGATGATGTTGCATTTTATAATGACAGGAATATGAGAGATGATGAAATTAAGCTTTCACATCGAGCTGTCAGTTAAGCCTCAGATACTCTCAATACCAACTAGACCTAGTTAATTACTAAATCACTCTAGAAAGTTCCCTGGTAAATACTAAGAGTGAGGTTTGTGTTTCAAATAAGGTTCTCAGATCATTTTTTGTGACATCATCCAACCCAGGTTTTAGAACAGGACTAGTATTGGAAACCACAAAGTCTGCATAATGTTAAGTGTTACCCTTGGCAAGGACTGAATCTCAGCAAACTAGAATTAGTGATTTTAGTCTCATGGTGGTGACTGGGTTGAGGGTTGAGCATCTGACGCGTTAGCCAAGTCAAGCCAACTATCTTCTGCACATATCCACCAGAAAATCCCATTCCAATGGAAGATGGGTTAGAAATGCATTTGGATGGAAGAAAACAGAAAACTTTGAATGACTTAAAAAATATATGTGAGCTAAACAGAAATAGTGTAGGTCAGCAATTCCAACAGGGTGAAGGCTAAGGATTTAAGGATTTTCTTGGTATTTGTCTCGTAATTCTCACCTTATAGTTACGACGATTGAAGCACTGTCTGTCTGAAATTCAGGACAGGAAGAAGGTAGAAATGGGAAGGAGAAATGTTTCTGGCCAAAGCATTGCCTAGACAATTGTCATGTGGATAATCCTGCCTGCTAGAAAGGCTAAAACATCATTTAACTTTTACACTCAGACAAGAACAGGCTTATGGTTTAAATGAACAAACATAGAAGGGAGCTCCAAAAAATTGGTGGAAAAATTCCACTTTTCCAAAAACTTTTTTGCAACATCTTGTACTGCTACAGAAACTCAAAATCAACATGTTTAAAACTAAGCCTGAATTTTCATGTAAAATCTGTTCCTTCACTTGCATTTCCCTATGGTAGTCATTGGCAACTATTTAGTTTAAATCAAAAGCCTAGGAGTCATTCATAAATCCCTCTTCTTTTTCCTCATCTACTTGTTTTCTTCATCTCATTGGTAGAAAATCCTATTGAGGGCATGTGCTTATACTTTTCAAAATCTCTTCTTTTATTTTTATTCTTATCTATCCAAACCTCATTTAGGTTTAAGATCATACTTTCTCCCCCTATTACTTTCAATCTAATTGTATCCTACTATTCACATTACTGGAGTCCTGGTGTGGTGCTGTAGGATAAAACACTGGACCCAAAGTCAGTTTGAACTGAAAGGTCAGTGGTTCAAACTCACCACTTGCTCCTGGGAAGCCCTAAACAGGGTGGCATGAGTCAGAACCAACTTGAAAATACAACAACAAAATACACACTGCTACTAGGAGCTCTGGTAGCGTAGTGGTTACGAATTGGACTGCAAACCTTAAGGCCGCAGTTTGAAACTACCAGCTGTTCTGCGGGAGAAAGATGAGGCTTTCTGCTCCTGTAAAGATTTACAGTCTCAGAAATCCTGTACAGGGTCGCGATGAGTCAGAACCGACTCCACGGCACATCACAACAGCTAGATTCTACTTTCTAAAAACAAACATGGTGACCAGGAATCTACTTTTCTTAACTCCATAAATAGTGCATTTACCTTTAGGATAGAATTCAAATTTCTTCTAAGTTTCCTGTGACCTACCTCTTGTATATCCATCCATAAGCTTCCTTCCTCACAACTGCACCAATGATTCTCAAACTCAGGCAAAGTGAACTACTTGTGAGTTCAGCAACACAGTGTCCTTTCATTCTTGGATATCTTTCTAAACCTGCTCCCTCTGCCTGAAGGTCCCATTCTCTGACATTTTTTTGCCTGTCCCACTTCTACTGGTCATTTCTGACTGATCTCAAGTGTCTTTTCTGAGGCTACTTCTCTTAGAAATAATCCTCTCATGCCCCCACCCGGCTACACACATGCACTCATTCAGACATTATACATCCATTTCTGTATGTCAATCCATCTCCTCAACTAAATGCTGAATTTCCTAAGGGCAGTTATAGTATGTTATTCATTTTTGACTTACCAACACATAATAAATATATGTTGAATGAATAATTGAACCAAGGACATGTGAAATTATTTAAATGCCAAGTATTTGGGAATTCGGAAGAGTTATTTTTACCTCAGAGCTATATGTGCCCCATTCCATTAACAAGAAGATTTAAATAAAATATCATGGGAATGTGGCTTTTTTAATGGAACTTACATTTATGGTAAAAATTATTATAGTATTTCTAGGTTTTTTATTTTAATGTAAAAAATAAAAGGATCTCTTCTAGCTATAAAAAGTCACTTTACCTGAGAAGAATGAATGTAAGTCAAGCATTTGCCATATTTTAGTACAAATATAAGTGCCTTTTGTCATGTTATGGGAGAAATATAGTTCTTATAAATGAGCAGACTGTGCCCTAATGTGTCTGTCTTTTGACAGGTCATTGTGGTTTATGGAATCTGTTGTGTATGATTTTTAGGGTTCCTGAGAAGTCATCTTTTATTTAATTATTTCTCAAAGCACTGTGCCTTCAAGAATATTTTATGAATCTTTTTGAAGACTTGGGAGAAATGTTGAAATCAATGGGAAGGGAAATGAATAAATTAACTATGCTAATACCCATGTAAGGAGTAGTGTGGCACTGTAGAATAAGCACTGGACTGCTAACCACAAGGCCTGCAATTCAAATCAACCAGTGGCTGGATTGCTATGAGTTGGAATGGACTCAAGGCATTAGCAACAACAGTTGCCTTAGTAATGGACTAAAGTGTAGCAGGCATAATACATACAGGTTAAATTGAATGAAAATAATGAATACATATTTATACCTTGAAACACCCAATATTTGAGAAGCAGCATTATATGAAAACAATGTAGCATAAAATTACAAAATATCTAGAATCTGCAAAAAAAAAATAATAATAATGCAATGCCAAGTACTCCTAGAATTCATAGGATTATACGGCTAGCTATTCAATTGATATTTATCACATATCCTGTGAGATGACAAGCACTGTGCTAATGTAGTTAATAACATTGTCATATACAATCCTCAAAACTTTTTCTAATATGTAAGAAGGAAAAAAAGCTTTGCTTTTCCTTGTTTATTTTCTTTTTAAGTTGAAAGTAAAGTCATAATCATTTAAAAATAAAAGTTACAGTAGCCCAGTTTTCAGCTAAGTAGTAGACTGGTATAGAGGGAGGACAACAATGTTAGTAAGATTTGCTCATTTTGGAATGGTCGGCATTCAAGATCAAAAGGGTATTTCCTTAATAACAGTGTTCAGAGGGATTGGGAAGGAGGGTGGAATGGAACCAGGAACCACAGGGAGAAAGTGGAATAACTGTGAAAATCATTTAGATGAGACAAAGCATGTAATTGGCTGAGTGTAAAACTAATGATCTGCTTGCAAACCTTCACTGAATCACAATAAAATACCAAGGAAAAATGTTACAATGTAGGAAACAGGATTCACGGTATTGCTGGTTGATTAATTTTAGTGCTACCCTTTGTGACTTGTTTACTTTCCACCATTAAAAAAGAAAGAAAGAAAGATAGACATCCAGTGTTGTTAAGATTGAGTAAGCCTCTCCAGTATTTTTCTCCCTCTGATTACAACTAACAACTTGTTGTTAAGTGCCATCGAGTAGGATTGGACTCACATTGATCCTGTAAATAGTTTCTGATGCGTGGCTGGTGGATTTGAACCACTGAACTTTTGGTTAGCAGTCCAGTGCTTATCCTACAGTACCCCACAGGTCTCCAAGTAGTAACTATGAAGAAACAAAATAAAAAGAATTGACCTCAGGACCTTGAAAAGTAAATAATTGCAGGTGGGTAGTGAAGAATAGTTAGCATTTGAAGAGTAACCAGGACAGTAACAGTGAGCATCCTGTATCCTGTTTTGGTTTGTTTTGCCTTGTTTATCTACCAGATTTGACCCAAGTTTGAGCTAAATCATGAAAGTGTATAGTAGGCACAGACAGCAACAATTAGAAAAGCAACACTATTCTTGTTGTTAAGTGCTGTTGAGTTGGTTCCGACCCATAGCGACCCTGTAGAGGGTTTCCGAAGAGCAGCTGGTGTGCTTGAACCACCAATCTTGCAGTTCAAATGGCTTTTCAGTCTAGCTTATTAACCCACAGTGCTATACCAGGACTCCAGAAGAGCAACAGTAGAGAACAGGAAAAGGGAACCCTGTGAGCCAGAGAATGTGGAAGGAAACCACTGTGTGCTCTCAGTTTCTCTCTTTATCTCGTGTCATGAGACCAGCCACTGGAAGGGAACTGCACTGTTTTATCACAGAGAGAGAACTAAAATCACCAGGGAAAATCTGGTTCTCTGTATATACGAAGCATAGAAAAGGGCCCTAACTATTTGAAAAATGGAGGAAATCTCCCTCTTCTCTACTTTTGTTTGGGTTCAGTCACGTGGAACTTTGTACAATTTGAAAGATAAAATTCTGAAAGAACTTCATCTCTTTGATCAGACAAACCAAGAAAAAGGGGCCCTTGGAGGTCAGAAAGTGTGGGGAAAATTGTGGAAAGAGTAAGAAAATGGGATGTCTAAATTTTACGCACGCAATAAAACAGGTTTTAGGTTATCCTTCAAGGTATGTATATATATATATATGTAAAACACACTTAAGTGTAGCAATGGCTTTCAGAAATGAGTCATTTTATCAACTACTCACTCTCGAAGTCCACAGGCTAACTTCTGAGTGACTGATGGGAGGGGCAGACCCAAATAGCATAGAAAGGTTTTGAAAACTGAACTGGCATAAACCACTATTCACTGAAGGTGAGACAAAAATGGTGTTCTAAACAAAGGAGCTCTGGTAGCATAGTGGTTACGAATCGGGCTGTGAACCACAAGGTCAGCAGTTCGAAACTACCAGCTGTTCCACGGGAGAAAGATGAGGCTTTCTGCTCCCGTAAAGATTTACAGCCTCGGAAACCCTGTACAGGGTCACAATGAGTCGGAACCGACTCCACGACACATAACAACAACAACAACAACAAACACAGCCAAGTTTATAACTTGATGAAATTAAAGAATTTAGCATTCTCCAGACAAACAGTAGGCTCATTCATAACAATTGTGAGGATGGCACAAGACCAGGCAGTGTTTTGTTATAACTTGATGAAATTAAAGAATTTAGCATTCTCCAGACAAGCAGTAGGCTCATTCATAACAATTGTGAGGATGGCACAAGACCAGGCAGTGTTTTGTTGTGTTGTGCATTGGTTCACTATGAGTTGATACCGATTCAGTGGCACCTAACAACAGATGATTTTAAAATGACCCAGAGGCTCACAACACAATATTCAATTTGTCCAGTATGCAATTTAAAATGTCTTGAAAATCAAAGAAAATGGAAATCAGACATACCCTCATGGACAAACCAATCAACAAATGCCAAACCCAAATACACTTTTTAATCATTGAATGAAAACTTTAAAGCATGTATTATAGCCACCCTCAATGAAGTAAAACTGAACATTCTTGTGAAAGGCATGGGCAGATAACAATTCTCAGCAGAGAAAGAAAATAACTGTTTTAAAAGAATCAAATAGACATTTTATAACTGAAAATACACTGAATGGCCTCCGTTACAGAACAGAGATAACAGAGGAGACAATGAACTTGAAGATATATTAATAGAAATTATCTAATCTGGAAAACAGATGGAAACAAGATTTTTCTAACATTAACAGAGCCACGGGGACTTATGTTGTTTAACATTCATTAGAGTCTCTGTAAAAGAGGAGAAAGATGTTTTTCTAGCTTATTAAAAAAAAATAGTTTGTGTATCTTTCAGTTATTTTCAGTATATTCACATGGTACAATCATTACCACGATCTAATTCAAGTATCTTTTCATAACCCCAAAAAAGAAACTCCACATCCATTAGGAGTCATTTCTCATTGCTTCCTCTTTCCTGACCTTGACGACCACTAATGCACTTTCTGTTTCTATGTAAGTAGGGATTGCCAGAGAATTGTCATGCCTGTCAGCTAATGAAATTATCTGAGAATATTGCTTTTGGGGATCTCCAAATCTGACCCAGAGGTTGTTACGCTGCAGGTTTTCATGATGCTGGTTTACAAGGTGGTCTTCGAGCTATAAAGGAAGATGGAATTAGGGCAACTGTAGCCTTGGAGGATGAGCACTGGAGTACTCACTACAAGGTTGGCTATTCAAGCCCACCATCAGCTCCTCAGAAACTCTATGCAAGGTTACTATGAGTTGGTATTGACTCGACAACATTTTACAACAAGACCAAAATGCCATAATATTCACTCTTCTTAGCAAAATCCAATCATTCCAACTTATGAATGAAAAGAACTCTTCCTTGAAAGATGCAAATTAACTCAAGAAGAAAAGTCGAAGATAGATTCAAGAAGAAAAAATAACCTGAATTATTCTAAGTTTATCTTTACTAATAGGATCCTGAGTGAAAATCTGCCAAGAAAGAAATCTCCAGGAGCACGTGGTTTTGCTTGTAAATTGTTTCAAGTATTTAGAGAAGAAATAAAACCAGTTGTACACATCCCATTCCAGAAGATAGAATGGGAGAATATGCATCTCACCTTAATTTTGTAAGGACAACATTATCCTAATATTGTTATTGTTATTGTTCTTGTTAAGTGTCATTGAATCAGTTCCAACCCATAGCAATTGTGTATTGGGTTTCCAAGGATCAGTTGGTGAGCTTGAACCACTGATCCTGCATTTTAAACTGACATTGCAGTCCAGTGCACCAATCCGAAATGATAAACCAGGACTTTATCCTAATATTAAAACCAGTCAAAGTATATGAAAGTGAAACACTAATATTCTTAATAAACATAAATGCAAAAATCTTCAACAAAATTTTATGAAATTGAATCCAGCAATCTATGAAAATATGCATGCAACCACCCCAGGACTGTGAGGCTTGTTCACAATTTACAAAGCAGTCAAAGAATTCACCATGTTAACAGAATGAAGAAGAAAGAGGACATGGTAATCTTAGGAAAAAACATTTGATAAAATTTAACATGCATTAATGATCAAAAATTTAGCTAATCAAGAGCTTCTTTAAGCTGATAAACAGCACAGAAAATTCCTACAGCTCACATCTTACCTAATCATGAAAGAGGGAGTGCTTTTCTCCTTAGACTGGAAGTCAGGTAAGGATGCCCACTCTTACTATCTGTATGCAATCTATAAGGCAAGAAGCAAAAATAAAAGGCCTCCTAATTTGAACAGATGGAATAAGCCTATCTCCACATATTTGCAGTGAATAAGGAAGACTGTAGAAGAATTGATGCATTTGAGTTATGGTGTTAGAGGAGAATATTGAAAGTGCCATGGGCTGCCAAAAGAACAAACAGATCTGTGTTGGAAGAAGGGCAGTTGATACAACCTAGCTTAATGAAAGTGAAGAGAATTTAAATAATTACTGATGGAGATTAAATACCATAGCCTTTGGTTGCACCTTAATGTAAAGAAGACAAAAATCCTCACCACTGGACCAATCTTTTTCACCACTGGAGAAAAGATTAAAGTTGTCAAAGACTTTATTTTTCTCAGAGCAACCATAGACATTCATGGAAGCTACAGTCAAGAAATCAAATGATGTATTATTGCATTCGGTTCATCTGCTGCACAAGACCTCTTTAAAGTATTGAAGAGCAAAGATGTCAGTTTGAGGACTAAGGTGGGACTGACTCAAGCCCTGGTATTTTCAATAATCTCTTATGAATGTGAAAGTTGGACAGCAAATAAGGGCAACCCTAATAGAATTGATGAATTTGAGTTATGGTGTTGGAGGAGAATATTAAAAGTATCACAGACTGCCAAAAGAACAAACCAATATATGTTACAAGAAGTACAGTCAAAATGCTCCTTAGAAGTTAGGATGGCCAGACTTTGTCTCTCATACGTCAGACTTATTGCCAGGATGGTCCAGTTCCTGGAGAAGGGATATCATATTTGGTAAAATAGAAGGTCAGAGAAAAAGAGGAAGAGTCCCAACGAGATGGATTGGCATAATGGCAGTGGTGATAGGCTCAAATGTAGCAACAACTGTAAGGTTTGCTTGGGACCAGCCAGTGTTTTGTTTTGTGTTACATAGAATCTCTATGAGTCATTACCAACTCAGTGGCACCTAACAACAACGACAACAATGCAAGGAAATACTATTCAGCAGTAGAATGAAAAAAATCCATTGCTGTTGTGAATTATGTGATCGTATGTGATAGTTTGCATGGGAGAACATTAGCTTTACATTCATTCTGTCGTATATTGTTTCATTGCCATGGTTACAATCCCCTCCATGCATCATCAACCAACCAAAGGGTAGACCCTGCAAGCCTGCCCCCCTCTCCGAGTCATCAGCACACAGCCCCTCTCCCTCCCTGAGTCCAGGATCTTCAGCCACTCCATCTCTCCACATCATCGTCTCTACCTCCATCTCTGGCATCACTGCTTCTCTGGGTAGGGTTCCGCATTCTGCTCCTCTCTCATGATGTTCCCAGGGTCCTCCGCAGGACTGCAAGATCAACCACTCCCCTACTTTTGTTACAAAACATCTACCTTTACATTGTTTTGTAGTATTTTGATGTTTGTAAATTTATGGAGGCTTGTTTTGTGGTCTAACACATGATCACTTCTGGAGAATGTTCTATGTGCACTGGAAAAGAATGTATATTGTGCTGTTGGGTTGAATGCTGTATACACATATATGAGATCAAGTTGGTTTATTGTGCTGTTTAGTTCCTCGGTATCTTTGTAGAGTTTTTTTCTGGTTGTTCTATCCCTTTTCGAAAGTGGCATATTAAAATCTATCACTATAATTGTAGATTTGTCTATTTCTTTCTTCAGTTCTAATAGGGTTTGCTTTATATATCTTGGTGCTCTTCCATTGGGAGCTTGGATGTTTATTATAGTTATGTGCTCTTGCTCAGTTGACCCTTTAATCATGAGATCGTTGTTGTTGTTATGTGCCATGGAGTTGGTTCCGACTCATAGCGACCCTGTATAGGGTTTCTGAGGCTGTAAATCTTTATGAAAGCAGAGCGCCTCATCTTTCTCCTGCGGAACAGCTGGTAGTTTCAAACTGCTGACCTTGAGGTTCGTAGCCCGATTCGTAACCACTACGCTACCAGAGCTCCTTAGTCATGAGATAGTGTCCTTCTTCATTTCTTATGCTGGTTTTTGTCTCAAAGTTTATTTTATCAGAGATTAATATTGCCACTCCTGTTTGTTTTTCATTGCAATTAACTTGGTATGTATTTTTTTTCCGTCCTCTACCTTTTAGGCTGTTTTTGTCTTTGTGTGTAAGCTGTGTCTCTTGCACGCAGCATATTGAAGGGTCTTGTTTTCTTATCCATTCTGCCACTCTCTGTCTGTTCACTGATGCATTTAATCCATTGCCATTCAGTATAATTATCGATAGGTATGAATTAATTGCTGTCATTATGTTAGTTTTTTTGTGGTGCTGCTCATTCTTTTGTTCTGCATACCTTCTTGCACTGCATTCATGTTTTTGTGCTATTTCTTGTTGATTTCTTCTTAGTTTTAATGTTTTTGTGCTATACTTGGATCTTCCTTTTCATGGTAAGTTGTGAAGTATTAATTTTCTTTCAGGTTACTCTATAGTCTA
>NW_006408655.1:2602055-2612238 GCF_000296735.1 Chrysochloris asiatica
TGTATGGCCAGACCTGCTGTCTCTTGTTACGTAAGGCAGGAAGAAAGTCTCCTGCCCATGAAGGAGAGTCAACTTTAGGGCTAAATTCCAGAGTCAAACTTAATAAGAAACAGCCAACGGATTAACTTGTGCCACTGCTGTGGCTTTCAGGGATTTCTTCTTTGCATCATGGGAAAATTGAACCCTCTGGGTGCAATGCTGGACCCTTTTGGGTGTACACTCCCACCTGACTGAAGATGCCCAGGCTGGGCAGAAAAGGTGTGACCCAGGACAAGAGGAAAGAAAAGTAAAAAAAGAAAAAAGAAAAATCACACCTCTTTTCCACAAGTCACTCCATGGCTTTCATGATGTATCAGCCTGGCTGTGGCCCCACCCTCTGATCTCTGCCTAGGCTGCGGGGTCACCGCAGGCAGCATCCCAATTGATTCAGAAATTAACTTTATTCTTGTCACAGTCAGAATTCTTCACTGGTGGGTGCCTGAAACTTCTTCCCCTCACTTTATATTAGATCTAAAACTTTGCAACTGTCCCAGCAAAGCGCCTTCTCTGTTTTTTTTGTACCTCCACTAAGGAGCCTCCGCTGCCTGTCTCTGCTTCTCCTACCCCCAAACCATAAGTCTCCTCACTCACATAGTTTTAAAAGTTTTACTACTACCCGGAACGGATAGACATAATTCCACTGTGTGTATATATATTTTTTACCCTAAAAATATAAATGACTTTATTTATAAAAGCAATTAATTACAGACTTTTTAATGGCTTCTGTACACTTTGCGGTTTATAAATAAAGCAGAATTCCTTTCCTATGGAATTATTTTAGTCAATTTCCACACCTTTGATTGGTATCATTCTAACCCTGACCTCTTAATATCTGAAAAGTCATTGTATATTTATGTAAGGGAGAATCTCTTTGCACTTTACTAAAGTAGCAGGTGTGAAAAATAGAATCAGGGCATGTCACTGTTTATTAAATAACAAGGTACGTAGTCAGAGGTTTTTAAATAAAACTCAAATTGCTGATTATGATTTTTAAAATAAAGATTGCATATTTGTGGCTCATAATCAGAGTATTCTGAATACTCTGGGAATATTTTTAGATTAGATTTCCAGAGCTTTCCATTACTAATCTGTAAAGGCCCTAAAGATGCAAATCATCCTGTAATTAGAACCTGAATGATGCAAACACATTTTCCAGTTAAACAACTAGGGTCTTAGTTACCTATTTTATTTTATTTTATTATCTTCCAGCTGCCATTTAAGAAACAATAACTGTTTAGTGAAATACATCAGTAATTTAAGGAAATTGATAAAGAAATTATATAGTCTCTAGAGTCAGAATAAAAATGAATGTCAGTTATAATTTTTACTGCAATGCACTTGAGATTTAGACTTATTCTCTACTATCTGAGAGACCATGTCCGATTCCATGTAACCTGTGTGCACATAGGAAGATTTTGAAGGAAGCAGAGTCCAGAAGTGTGTCTTCATTGGATTTGTTGTTGTTGGTTAGTGCTGTAGAATAGATTCCAACTTACAGAAACTTTATATAGGATTTTTGAGGCTGTACATCTTTTGGGGAGGAGAAAGTCTCATATTTCTTCCATCAAGCAGTTGGTATACTCCAACCACTGACCTTATGATTTGATAGCTCAGTGATTATACTCTAGAGCCATGGTATTCCTATTCATTGAATTACAGACCTTGAAGTAGTTGGTAAACTTTACCCTGATGATGATCCATGCATCACTAAAAGAGAATTTTGTTGTTGTTAGGTGTCCTCAAGTCGGTACCAGCTCGTAGTGACCTTATGCACAACAGAACGAAACACTGCCTGGTCCTGGGCTAACCTCATAATTGTTGCCACACTTGAGCCCATTGATGCTGCCATTGTGCCAGTCCATCTTGCTGGGGGTCTTCCTCTTTTTCTCTGACCCTTCACCTTACCAAACATGATATCCTTCTCCAGCAACTGGTTCCTCCTGACAATATGTCCAAAGCATGGGAGACGAAGTTTGGCCATCCTGGCCTCCAAGGAGCACTCTGGCTGCACTTTTTCCAACACAGATCTGTTGGTTCTTTTGGCAGCCCATGGGACTGTGAGTAATCTCCTCCAACACCATAACTCAAATGCATCAATTCTTCTACGATCTTTGTTATTCACTGTCCAGCTTTCACATACATATGAGGTTATTGAAAAAACCATGGCTTGGGTCAAGCACACCTTAGTCCTCAAGCTGACATCTTTGCTCTTCAACACATTAAAAAGGCCTTGTGCAGAAGATTTGCCTAATACAATACATTGTTTCATTTCTTGGCTGCTGCTTCCATGAGTGTTTATGGTTGATCCAAGAAAAATGAAGTCTTTGACAACTTCAATCTTTTCTCCATTGATAAGAATGTTGTTTTGGAACCCGCCAAATAACTTCCTACAGCCAGGAAGTTATTATTATTTTTTTTTATTTAAGGACGACTTTTTATTGCTACCAGAGGCTTTTATCATCAGTACATGGTTATGACCACAATACCTTCTTTAGACTGCACAGAGAGCTCAGGATCCCTAAGTTATTAAGAGACATATAGGTAGACAGGGAGGCAAGGGGATTAATTTTTATCAAGAAAATTCTAACAACATAAACTTGGACACTGAATTCAGTTAATACATGTTACAGACTCAAATCAAACAACCTTCCAACTTCCAGACAGTCTTTCCTATTGATTATAAATAGATGAAAATTCTGGTCATTTACAAAATCTAATTTTAGTTTACATGCATGTTTCTTTGGTGAGCACCTGGATATATTAACTTTATGTGGAATGCAAAAATTATGTAGAGATAGAGTTTGTGGTTACTGTGAAGTGTTGATGAGTCTGTGTAAGGAGGCTTCAAAATTTACTGGAAAAATGGACTGAAAAGATAATGAAATTTTTCCATGAATTGATTTCAACTTTATTGTAATTAGATGAAGTGTACAAAGCAGGTTAGTTTTCCATTCAACGATTCATATACATTTTGTATCATGTCATTGATTGTAATCTCCACAGTGTAACACCACTTATACCACTTCTGTGTTTCCCATTTCCGTTCCTCCTTTTCTAAGGCATCTCAACTTTGTCCTTGGCTAAATGTTTCCCTTTTTATCTCAAATGGTACACACCCCATTAATTATTCTATGGTGTGTGTACTTCCCCGGTGTTAGTGTTCTCCCTTATAGACTAATCTCTTGTTTGACTGAAAGTTGATTCATGGGGGTGAGTTCATTTTCAGACCTGAGGGGACTAAGGGCCTTTGTCTCAAGAGTTCCACCTGTCTGTATCCAATCAATAAGTCATGTCATTTTTTTAGTTATTCTGAGTTTTTAAATTGTATTATTATTTTTTATTTTCACATTTTATCCCACGCTATCTAGGACATTCTAACTTTGAGGTTTTATGGCTGAAAATTTCAGCTTAGGGATCAAAAATAGTAAATGTGGTTGTCATCATAAATGATACTTAACACCAGTTGAAAGAAGCTGTATTTTCAAGCCACGCAATTTACATTAGACTATTTTGCTATTTTTTTCTGGTTTTGTCATATGTAAATAGTGACAAATTAGAGCTAATACACAATATTTAATTGAATGATGGCCAACACTTATGCTCTGGTAGTGTGGTGGTTAAATGCTCAACTGTAATTCAAAGGTTGGAAGTTCAAGCCCACTAGCCTTTCCTCTGGAGAAAGATGTGGCAGTTTTCTTCAGTGAAAAGTTATAGCCTTGGGAATCCTATCGGGCAGTTGCACTCAGTTTTACAGGGTGCTATGAGTCATCATCACCTTATCAGCAGTGGGATCATTTTGATTAGGGGGCAGATTAGTAGCTCTTATGTGAATCTATAAAAATGACAGTTTTTATTGTTTCATGCTAATTATTATTGGGCAATGTTAGTGTCATTTATTGTAAACACTCCCTTAATTTCATATGTAGTTTTATATTCAGTGTATCTTCCATTCAAGAGAATATATATATTCATCATTATAAGATCCCAACAAATAGGGTGATAACATATGTTCTCATTGAAAATGTATTATCTGAACAAAAATAGGGAGTTTAGTGAGCAAGTCATGTGTATGTTGGAAGGAACCACAAATGCTGAAGTCCTGAGGTAGAAGTACACTTTGTTTGTATAATGAAGATCATGGTAAGAACTTTTTCTTTTATTTCATGTAGGAGTCCTATGGATCAGTGGTTAAAGCTCTTAGGTGCTAACTGAAGGTCATTGGTTTAAACCCACCAACTGCTCCATGGGAGAAAGATGTGGCAGTCTGTTTCCACAAATTTGTACCTTTGGAAGCCTTATGGGGGAGTTGGACTCTGTACTGTAAGGTCATTGTGAGGTGGAATTGACTGGATGACAGTAGGTTTGGTTTAGGGTTATTTCATGTAGGGTAGAAACACCTTGAAGCGTGTTGAGTAGAGGAGACACAGCTGATTCACATATATAAAGATATCACTGTGAGGACTAAGGTGTACCTGACCCATACCACGGTAATTTTCAGTTGTCTCATATACTTACAAAACTGGACAGTGAATAAGGAAGACTGAAGATGGGCTGATGCCTTTCAATTATGGCAGTGGTAAACAATATTGAATACACCATGTATTGCCACCAGAATGGATAAATATGTCTTGGAAGAAGTGCAGTCAGAATGTTACTTAGAAGGGAGGATGGTGAGACTTTGTTTATGTACTTTAAACTAGTTCCTGTAGAAAAACATCAAGCATGGAAGATCCTAAATAAAATGAATTGATATAATGGCAACAACAATGTTCTCAAACATATCAATGACTGTATGGGCGTGGCTGTGGCAGGACCAGACTGCATTTGATTCTCTTGTAAATATTCTTAGGGTCACTATGAGTTGGAATTAACTCAACAGTACCTAATAGTAATAGCAATGATCCAATGTTGTTGTTGTTAGGCGCCATCAAGTCGGTACCGACTTTAAACACAAGGGCAGTAGTAGGAGACAAAGTAAATCATTATTGTAATTCAGAAAGAGGTGATTTGTCTGTTAAAACAGAGGAATAGTCATAGTGGAGGTGTTAAGCAGTTGGATTCTGGATGTATTTTATAGATAAAGCAGAATTTACTCATGAATCACATATTGGGAACTAGAGAAATAAATGAGTCATGAGTGCTTCTAAGTGTTCTTCTTGAAAAACTGGAAGAATGGAGTTGTTATTAACTAATATGGGGGAAGAAAAGTGAGATGAAAAAATGTGAACAGCAAGAGACCAGAAGTTTAGTTTGCGTTGACCCAAGTGTTCTTGCCTTGAGAACGTGGGAAGCACGAGAAGTGCTGTTATGATTGACCCTGTTGAGTAACCTTTATATGAAAGGAGATGAGGACATGATGTGATTGAAAGGAATTGAAAAAGATTGTAGGACCATTGGAGTGTAGGGTTTGGTATTGTTGTTAAGTGCCGTCGAGTCGGTTCCGACCCATAGCGACCCTGTACAGGATTCCTAGGCTGTAAATCTTTACGGGAGCAGAAAACCTCATCTTTTTCCTGCGGAGCAGCTGGTAGTTTCGAACTGCTGACCTTGAGGTTAGCAGCCCTATTCATAACCACTACGCTACCAGAGCTCCTTTTGGTATAGTGAAAAAAAAATGTTAGAATTGGGATGCTACAGCGAGTATGCCAGAGAGACAAGAGATACTGGCTTCAAGTAGGTCACTTGAAATTAAGATTAAATAACAATTATCATTATCAGTTAATACTCAGGAGTGGTAATAGAGATATTTCTTCCATGTTCACCTTCAATAACATCAAAAGGAAGGTATCAAGAAACTGAGAGACAAGAAGAAAGAGAATATTAAAATTTTTTTTTTAAATTCAAAGATTCAGGGACAGTGTACAGGCAAATAACTGGAAAATGGGTAATGTCTGCTGACAAGATTTGAAAATCTTGTATATTTAGGAAGATGGGTTGGAAGAATATCTTAAAGTGTCATTAGAGGCAAGAAGGACACCGTCAAGTCCTGTTTTTGGAGGAAGGTGGCATAGAAAACAGGCACCACTTGAGAAGACTATAGGGAAAGTAGTTCCAGGAGTGATCCGAATCCCAATGTAAAAGGACATCATTTGTTAACATATATCTTATTTGACAACTTTCACAATCATCCTTCCAAGTATAGACTTTTAGTTCTACATTGTCGTTATTTCTGTTATTGTTTGGGGCCATTCAGTGAGTCAATTCCCACTCACAGTCTACCTGTGTACAACACAATGAAACCCTGCTCTGTCCTGCACCATCCTCACAATTGTTATGTTTGAGCCTATTGTTGCTACCGCTGTGTCATACCTTCTTATTAAGGATCTTCCTCTTTTTCCTTGGACCTCCACTTTACCAAGCATGATCTTTCTCTAGGGACTGGTCACTCTTGAGAACGTCTAAAGTGCGTGAGATGAAGTCCTGCTAGCCTCATTTGTAATGAGCATTCTGACTGTATCTTTCTAACAAAGATTTGTTGGTTCTTCTGACAGTCCATAGTACTTTTAATATTCTTTGCCAGGACGATCATTCAAATGCATCAATTCTCTGGTTTTCCTTATTCACTGTTCAGCTTTCACAACCATATGATGTGATTAAAAATACCGTGGCTTGGTTCAAGCACACCTTAGTCTTCAAAGTGACATCTGTTTTGTTTTTTTAAAGCTTTAAATAGATCTTGTGCAGCCAATTTGCTCAATGCAATAGATCTTTTGATTTCCTGACTGCTCCTTTCATGAGTACTCATTGTGGATACAAGTAAAATGAAGTGCTTAATAACTTCAATCATTTTTTCCTCTACCATGATGTGGTTTACTACCCCAGTAATGAAGATTTTGTTTTTCTTTACATTGAATTGTAATCCATGCTGAAGGTTAAAGTATTCAGTCTTCATTATTAAGAACTTTAAGCCCTCTTTGCTTCCAGCAAGCAGGGTTTTGTCGTCTACATATGGCGGATTGTCAATGAATCCTCTCCCAATCCTTACATCACATTCTTCCTTGTATAATCCACCTTTCAGGAGTGTTTTCTCAACATACAGACTGAATAAATATGGAGAAAGGTTGCAACTCTGGTGCACATCTTTCCTGATTTTCAACCATACATACCTCTTGGTCTATGTATAGGTTCCACATGAACACTGTAACATGAACTGTAACACTATAACATGAACATGTTCATGTTATAGTGTTATGGCATTCCCATTCTTCACAATGTAGTTTGTTATGATCATCACACTATCAGTTTGTCTTAATGTGATGGCTTGTGTGTTGCTATGATGTGGAAGTTAATGCCACTGTATTTCAAATACCATCAGAGTCACCCTTGGTGGACAAGTTTCAGCAGAGCTTCCAGACTAAGAACGACTAGAAGAAGATCGCCAATTTCTGAGGGATTCACCGTTAAAAACCTTATGACTGATTATATATTAGAGTGCATTATTTACTTCAGTGGAGAGATGGAAGATTTGGTATTCAGGCTTAACAGTTAAAACAGATCTGATTAAAATGTATGGGGATGGGTTAGTGTGTGTGTATGTCTCTTTCTCAATTACTCTCCCTTTATCTCTGCTTTTGTCTCCTCCACCTTCCAACTATGTTGCTGTTAAGTGCTGTCGAGTTTGTTCCAACTCATAGTGACATTGTATGAGGTTTCTGAGAAGGAGCTCCCAACTATATTACTGTTTAATAGTTTTATGTGAAGAATGTATCCCCATAGAAAGGAAGTGAGAGAAAAGTGCTTTGTATAACAAATGGTATCATTTTAAGAAATACAAGAATCTTTCTATTTGTGTCTGCATCTCACTTCTTGCCAATCTTTATATTTAACAGATGAAAATTTACCATGTCAAAAAGCATCAAATACCAATCAGGAGTTATACCCACCAAATGCAAATCTTTGCCAATTTAACTCTACAGATCAAAGATTAAGGTGTAAGTGTTAAATTGATATGCCTGTCTTGTTTGTGTGTAATCAATTTATGAGACTCAGGGACTACTAATCACAGTTCTCAAAATAATCTTTGTTGACATTAATGGCCTATATTTAATTGGAGTATTATTTATATCTAGATTTTATTAAAATGTTCATAATCCTAAATAAGTCAATTTGAAAGTCATGTGTTGTTGTTTTTTTAAATAACTGCATTAAAGGCCATCTTGAAATTATATAAAATGTTTCCCCATGAAAATTTCAATGTCATACATATTTACACAGACTGCAAATATATCCGTCATATAGTAGGACAGACAAGGGCAAAGTTATGAAAATGTCTTAGTCATAATCACATAGCTTGTAGGAATGAATCACTGATCCTGGGGCTCAGGGCCATAGTCCTGAGGGGACATCCGTCAATTGGTCTATCATAGTCCACAAAGACAACGTTCTATGTCCTACTTTGGTGAGTAGCAACTTTGGCTTAAATTTTTTTAAGGAGTGATATAAGGTGCAGGTCTCTTCCTGTCTGTAGTAAAAGAAAGTGAAGAAAGTCCAAGACATGTGGAAAAATTAGTCCAAAGGACTAATGAATCATGAAAATTTCAGCACCTTTGATCCTGAGACCAGAAAAATTAGATGGTGCCTAGCTACCCTTGCTGACTGTTCTGAAAGGAATCACAATAGAAGTTCCCACAGAGAGTGGGAGAAAAATGTAGAACAAAAGTAAAATCCTTAAAAATGACCAGGCTTACTGGTCTGACTCGGGAAACCCCCAAGAATAAGTCCCTGAGTCACCCTATATGCCTGGAACTGAACTCACCTTGTGCCTTAACTTTCAGCCAAATATCGACAGTCCTATTGTTGTTATTCTTAAGTGTTGTTGAGTCAGTTCCAAACCATAGTGACCCTGTACAGGGTTTCCGAAGAATGACTAGTGAGTTTGAACCACCAATCTTGCGGTGCAAACTGACTTTGTAGTACAGTGCATTAACCCACAGTGCCACAACAGAATTCCAGATAGGCCGATAGGTGAACAGTAACACCAGGGAGATATGCACCCTTAAAATAACCAGCCATCTGAGATCAAGAGGGCAGCATTTGCCTAGGGATAAAGCTCAGAAGACAGGAAGGGGTAGGAAGGGAAGATGAGTGTAAATAGAAACCCCAGGGAAAGACTAGGATAAGTTCTGTTGTACTGTGGGGATTACAATCAACGTTACAAAACAAAGTGTGTCTGAACTGTTGAATGAATACCCAATTTGCTCTATAAACTTTTACCAAAATTATGATAAAAAGTCAAATAATTTTCAGTGTAATAATGAGGAAGTATGGAGTCTTAGTGCGTGCTGTAGGAGATGCATTAGACTGCTAACTGCAAGAATAGTGGGTTCAAACCCACTACTCACTCCTTGAAAATGCTCTACCGAGTCTCTATGAGTCAGAACCAACTCAGTAGCACTTAACAACAATGGGTGAGTATGTAACACAACCTGAGTATAATTCTGTATAGTAAGTAAAGTCTGGTATTATGCCATTTAAATTTTTGAAATAGAGACAGCGCTACAAGAAAGAGTGTGAGCCCTCTATCTTATGTCAGTTTAGATTTCATTTGGGGACTGTGCACGCGGACCCGTTGAGGACATTTGAAAGGTAGTGTGGTTAGTACATTTTCAAGCTTATTGGAATCGTTTTTCTAGATATGCCTCAGTGTGTTTGCACTTCTTTGTTGATTCCAGCATAAACTCTGGTAAGTAACTACTCTATTAGACTATGGTAGTTCACCAAGATTTTAAAAAGACCTTTCTGTCCCCACCGTTAGTGTGTCAGGCTTGTGGATTTGAATTTGGCATGTGTGACTGGATATCAGATGTATCTGAAGGACTAATTTCCTGGACTCTTACAAAAGCAAGAGAAGTTCCTATATTAGAATCTATACCTCATCAGGATCAAAGTGGTGATGATGAAGGTAAGAAATAAAAATAATATCTATTATATATTTGTTGTAGAATTGTGCTTTCTTACAACCAGTATTAGGAATTTCAATCAGAGATCATGGTGAGCATATAATATGTTGTTGGTAATTTATTATCCCTTAAACAGTGGAAGTGAAAAAACACTCAACAAAATGCTAATAGAAGGATAACTTCTCAACTTAATTCAGGGTATATATACAAAATCAACTGCCAACATCACTCACAATGGAGAGAAA
>NW_006408655.1:2612563-2614742 GCF_000296735.1 Chrysochloris asiatica
ACTTCAAAGCCAATTGAACTGCAAGGTCAGTGGTTCAAGCTCACCAGCTGCTCCTCAGAAACCTCATCCAGTGTCGCTATGTGTTGGAATCAACTTGATGGCACATAACAACAACAACAACACTGTATATCCTGAAAGGGCTACTAGATCATTCTAATTGGCATTTGCAGATGATGTGACACTATGCTTAGAAAATTTCAAAGACTCAGCAGGGAGATTATTAAAACTCATTGGATGGTTAAGCAAAGTGACAGGGTACAAGCTCAATATACAAAAATCAGAAGGATTCCTTTATACTAATAAGGAGAGCTTTGAAAAACAAATCAGGAAAATAATACCTTTGCAGTAGCCTCCAAAAAATAAAAATGAAATGCTTAGAAATAAATCTAAAGCAGGGAAACAAAAACCCTCTATAAAGAAAACTACAAAATACTATTATAAGAAACCAAAAGAGATGTTAAAAAAAAAAAAAAAAGGAAGAGTATATCATTCTTGTGTATAGGAAGACTTAACATTATGAAAATGTCAAGACTAGTGAAAGCAGTCTATGGATATAATGCAATTCCAGTCCAGGTTCTAACAACGTTTTTTAAAGAGATGGGTAAACTAATCTCTAACTTTATATATAAAGAGACTCTGACTTGAAAGGTTTATTTAATGTCTTATTTTTATGACTATTCTTAACTTTCAACCTTCAATAAACATCTATATTAATTTTCTTCAGCAATTCTAAAGTGTTTCAGTATTTCTTTCTCTTCCATTTGAAAAACTCATTGAAATTTAACTGCTATTTGAACTTCTATCTTCTCTTGAGTTGTAGATTAAGTTTCTAAAAAGATTTTCATGTCACTATGGCACTTAACAACAACAATTGTCCAAGAGTAGTGAATACTTACTCTGTTAAAGTAAAAATAAAGGGGTTTATTGAAGGTAAAGAAACAACTCTAGCCTGGTAGAGAAAGGAACTCTACAAAGTCAAAGCTAGCAAGTGAATATGGCTGAGCTACAGGAACATTTTATAAGGGGAGAAGAAAGAAACAGAAGTAAACAATTTGATTGGTAGTTGCAAACTTAAATCCTAGCATGGTGGGAATTATACTACTTAATTGATAGTTAACAAATTTAGATTACTGTGATGTGAGACGTCCTGTATTAGGAGCTCCTAAGGTGGAACATCCTATGGTGGGAGTTCATAAGGCAACTGTCTAAAAATATGTATGTGTCTTTCCTAGATTGGTTATAGTGTGGTAGTTATAAACACCAAAAGGGAAGAACACCCTCAGCATTTCCCAAGCTGAAAGAACTGCAGAAAAATATCAAGCCACAACTTGAAATATTAAAAGATTCTCTGGGCAGAATATTAAATGTTGAAGAAAACATCAAAATAAAATAGCAGTAACACAGAGTCACTGTGCCAAAAAAGAAATGGTTGATGTTCAATCATTTCAAGAAGTAGCATATGATCATGAAGCAAGAAGTCCAAGCTGCACTTCAGGCATTGGTGAAATCTTTCGACAAATGGATGAAGCGCTGAAGGTGCTCACTCATCTATGCTGAGAAATTTGAAAGAAAACTACCTGGTCAAGTTTTGGAAGACATCCATGTTTGTTCCCAATCAATGAAAGGTAATACAATGGAATGTGGAAATCATTGAACAATATGGTTTTTGCAGAAAACCTCATTACTAACCTGAAATAGGCAATGATACAACTTTCCTTGCTGGAAGTGAATAGGACTTAAAATACTTACTGGTGAAGATCTAAGTATCGATTTATACCTCAATATGGATTGCACTTTCAGTATGGATTGCACCTCATTATAAAGAAAAGAAAACTTCTCACAACTGGACCAATAAGTGTTAAATGCACTTGAGTTGATTCCAATTTAGTGACTCAGATTAGAGTGTCTGAGGAGTGGCCGGTGGGTGTGAACTGCAAACATTTTGGTTTAAAGTTTAGTGCTTAGTCCAGTGCTCAAATAGCAATGGAGAAAAGATTGAAATTGTCAAAGACTTCCTTTTGCTTGGATCCACATTCAACATTCATGAAAGTAGAAGTCAAGAAATTCAACAATATATTGCATTAAGTAAATCTGCAAAAGACTTCTTTAAAGTGTTATAGAGCAAAGACACCAATTTTAGGACTAATGTACACCTGACCTAATCCATGATATATTCAAT
>NW_006408655.1:2615067-2616927 GCF_000296735.1 Chrysochloris asiatica
TGGGCTCAAGCATAACAACTGTGAACCTTTATAAATGCTAACTGCCTATTTTTCCCCATTGAGCAGCTGGTAGCTTCAAACGGCTGACCTTTTGGTTAGCAGCCCATCATTTAATCTATACTGTGTCACCAGGACATGTGAAGTTGGTATAATCATTTAAAAATTGTCGACCCTTTTAAGTAAAATACTCATTTTTGAAACCTGCTTTTGAGGAATCTAGAAATGAAATATTACTTTGTTCAAACAGAAAACCATTAATTGAAAAAAAAAAATTCAACTCTGTTCTTTTCCTTTGTAGGTTATTATGTCTGGATAGGAGCTCAGCAAGCTTTTCCTCATTTAGACAGCAGGGCTTATCTGAATAGTTCTATGTGTCACTGCTCAGGCAGTGGCTGTCGTCTTCAATTCTATTACTCTATGGAAAAGAGTGTTCTGAGAGTAGGAGTGTATCATCATAAGGTAAGAAGACACTTGCATTTATTTCAAATTCATTGAATAAATGAGATGTCTATTCTTGATCACTTGCATTTCTATCATTCACACACAGTTCTGTATTGCTGTAGGTATTCTTTAATTTGACTCTGTCTCGTCTACATTTACAAAAAAATATTTAAAAGTCAGTTTAGAGGATACTGTCCTATATAAAAGTTAACATTATAATTTGTACAATATTATTTCATAAAACTCAAAATTCATAAAGGTATGTTAAAGAAACTATATTGTTATTGTGTGCCATTGAGTGACTTTGACCCAAAGTGATTCTGTAAAGGGCTTCCAAGGCTGTATATCTTTAAGGCAGCAGAAAGTTTCATCTTTCTCCTTGGAGTGCTGGGTGATTTGAACTGCTGACTGTGGTTAGCAGGTCAAGTTGTAACCCACTCCACCACCAGGGCTCCTAAAGAAACTATGCTGTCGTTGTTAAGTGACCATGAGTTAGTTCTGACTCATAGAGACCCCGCATAGGGTGTCCAAGGAGCAGCAGGTGGGTTTCAACTACCGACCTTGTAGTTCATAGTTCAGTGCTACAGCACCACACCAGGAGTCCAAAAGAAACTATAGGTCTAACAAAAAAGGAGAAATGTGGTATTCTGTAATGATAGCTCTGCATTGAAGATCTGATGTGATCCCCTTGGGATTTTAGATCTGAGTATCATGATCGTAGTATATGATGGTAATAAACTACTTGTTCTGGAATCGGTATTTACAGTTGGTTGTTTTTGTGTGCCATAGAGTCAATTCTGGCTTATAATGGACCTATAGGATCCAATAGAATTTCTCATTAGAAATTCTAGACTGTAACATTTTAGAGCCAAAACATGACCCAGAACATATTCCATCTAAATTTAGAGATAATCTGAAGAGCAGATTTGATGCATTAGACACTAAAGAGCAAAGACCAGAAGACTTGTGGGGTGACATCAAGAATATCATACATACAGCAAGAAGCAAAAGGTCATTAAAAAGACAAGAAAGAAAGGAAAAGACGGAAATTACTGTCAGAAGAGATTCTGAAACATGCTCTCAAGTGTAAAGATGCTAAAGCAAATTGAAGAAATGAGGAGGCAAAGGAGCTGAATAGAAAATTTCAAAGGTCAGCCTTAGAAGACAAAGTCAAGTATAATAACAAAGTATACAAAGATCTAAGGAGCTCTGGTAGCATAGTGGTTACGAATCAGGCTGCGAGCTGCAAGGTCAGCAGTTTGAAACTACCAGCTGCTTTGCAGGAGAAAGATGAGGCTTTCTGCTCTCATAAAGATTTACAACTTAGGAAACCCTATGCAGGGTCACTATGATTACTCCACGGCAAGTAACAACAACAACATACAAAGATCTAGAGTAAAAACTAAAACAAAAGGGAAG
>NW_006408655.1:2619062-2621270 GCF_000296735.1 Chrysochloris asiatica
TCATAGAACCCAGCTTCTTGGATTATTTGCTTAGCATACAGGTTGAATAAGTATGGTGAAAGAATACAACTGTATAGCACACCTTTCTTAATTTTAAACTGTTCAGTGTTCCCATTTTCTGTTCGAACAACTGCCTCTTGGTCCAGGTACAGATTCCTCATGAACACAATTAAGCATTCAGGAATACTCATACTTCGTGATGTTGTCCATAGCTTGATGTGATCCACACAATTGAAAGCCTTTGCGTAGTCAATAAAGCATTGTTGAGTTTAGGTTGTAGTTAAAATGCTGTGTAAATATAGCCTAGGGTAGTGATTCTTGCATGGCAAGTAATCAATTAATGCTTATTAAATATTGAATGAGTTGTTATAGTAAATCTAAACAGAAAATTTTGTCATATATCCTCTGATTCTGAGATTTATTATAACTGCTCCTGAACATCAATGATGCATTTAAAAAAGTTTAAATTCAGTTACAAATTACTGAAAATGAGCAATGTCGTCTTCTGGTGGCTTTGTGACCGTACAAACTGTGAATACACACAAATTAACTTCAGATACCATAATATATAACAAACATAGACTTACTAAGATTCCTTCGGGAGATTAATCTTATTATTATTAGTATTAGTATTAGTATTAGAAAACAAGTCAAACTTAATCACGGAAAACTGATCTTTTGTATTACCTAGATCCAATTGGATGCACATCTTAGAGAGTGCTGCCTGATATCTGATTTACCCACTTACCAATGATTTTTAACATAATTTAAAAATTTTTTGTTGCTGCTGTTGAGGCTAGACTCAGCAGAACATGCATCAATTCAACAATTTCTACTTGTACATTTCAGTGACATGTTGTTTACATTCTTTGAGTGGGGCAAACATTCTCACCCTCATTTTCTGAGTTATTCCTCCCTCATTAACATAAACTCACTGTCCACTCAGATTTATACCCAATTTGTCCAGGTGTTGTTGTCAGTGTCACGTGAATAGATATTAAAGAACACAGTGCTCTAGTTCAACTTACTTGTTAAAGTACATTATTGTTTGGTTTAAGAAAAATTCAGAGGATATGTTTATTTTATGCTTTAAAGACTATGTCAAGGCAGTAATAACAGGGATTTATCTAACTTCAAATGCTCCAGAAATTTGGGATTCTTTGAAAATTGGAAATTCTATTCTGCATTTCCTCCACTTTCATCAGGATTCCTCTATAGAATGTTTAATAAAATGTTCAATACTGTTAACCAGATACTATCCAGTTCTTCTGGTCTCAAAATAATCGGGCAGTTTTTCCTGGAGACAATTAGCCACACATTCCATTTTCTCCTATTATTTCTGACTTTCCTTCCTTTTGTTCAAGGCAATTAGAGACCACTTGTTGTATACTGCAAGATATCCTTTCTTTTCTGAAACTCTATTTGCTGTGCTTCGTGGCACTTAACAACAACAACATATTGTGGCTAAGTACCCTGGAATTAGGTCTGACTTATAGCGACCCTGTATAGGGTTTGTGAGGCTTCAAAATCATTGTGGAAGCAGAAAGCCTATCACAAGTATTTTATCAGAAACCTAAAAAGAATTTCAAACCTGTCATTTAAAAATTAACTCTTTTTTAAAATGATTATTCACATGTACCATGAATGTTGTTGTTGTTAACTGTTGTCAAGCTGGTTCTGACTCATGGAGACCTTGTATAGGGTTTCTGAGGAGGTGGCTGGTAAGTTTTAACCACCAACTTTGCAGTTAAAACCATGAATAGAATGTTGATTTTATTCACTGTTTTTATTTTTCACTTTTGTGGTTGTTGTTAGTTGCCACTGAGCTGTTCCCTACCCATAATGACTCTGTATAGGGTTTCCTAGGAGTGGGTGGAGGTTTGAACTGCCAACCTTTCAGTTAGCAGTCCAGTGCTTATCCTACAGCGCCATATGTAAATGTCTCCATGCAAACTAAGAAATAGCTAATACACTCTCTGCCCCTTGGAAACCTTATACAGGGTCTCTGTGGTTCATAACAGACTTAATGGCACTTAACAAAAACAACTACTCCCATGGGGCTACAACGTGCCCAGTGAAGGAGGCTTCCTGCGGAGCCTCTGCGATACATAAGACTGTAGGTGGAAGCCTGAACCACATCCAGATCTCCAGAGATGGGAAATTCCCACTTGAAAGGACAAGCAGACCAACCTGGAGTGGCTAGAAGAA
>NW_006408655.1:2623025-2623583 GCF_000296735.1 Chrysochloris asiatica
CTTTCTCCTCTACTGAAATATTTTATCCCATGTGCCTTCATTCTTTCTCCTATATTGCTTTTGTTGTTAAGTGCCATTGAGCCGTTTCCAACACATAGCAATCCTATGTAGGGTTTACAAGGAGCAGCTGGTGAGGTTGAACCATCAATCGACCTTGTGGTTCAAACTGACTTTGCAGTCTAGTGCATTAGTCCACAGCACCAGACCAGGACTCCTCTGTCTCCCATAAAACCTCACAATTTCCTAGGTCTAGAGCCATTGCAATGAATCCTGCTCACAGCACCAAGTGCTTAAACCAAGTGGAAACCACCTCTGACTTCCTCTGACTCCACAAGAGGGAAAGAGGGCCTAACTCAAAAGCAAGCTGATTTCCAAGGAGGTCAGACATGCCTCAACCCAATATCAGTGCCTTTAAAATTAGTTAGACTTGAGAACCAACTTAGAAACCTCATCTTTATGATTTTGTTTTACTAGAACTCCACTCTCCCAGTACCACATGTCTGAGGCTGGGATTTTCAGAGAAGCAAAACCAGTGAAATATATATATATTATCAAGGA
>NW_006408655.1:2626288-2630179 GCF_000296735.1 Chrysochloris asiatica
AGCCTTCCAACCTTCTAAGTATTCCTTTATATGTGGTTCAGAGTTCTGGGACCATTCCCTGAGCCTGCTTGGTCGGGTATTCTGTGTTGTTGTTGGTGGAGCTCTCTGCTGTACGTCCACCCGATCCACCATCTTGTTTGTTCTCCTGCAAATCTCAACTTTTAAACCTCTGGAAATCCTGGCCTGGTTGAGTTGACACAGAAGCCTAACCATTACAGTTGGTATTGTTCCTATTAAGTTCCATTAAGTCGGTTCTGAAACATAGTGACCCCTGTGAAGGGTTTCTGAAGAGCGACTTGTGGATTTGAATCACTAACCTTGTGGTTAACAGCCCAGTGCTTATCCTACAGTGCCACACCAGTACCTTTTAAAGATAAATCCCCAGATTACTAATATCTGATTTAAAAGACAACTCCTGTTTGTCTGTTAATATTATGCAAATTTGAGCTCACTTTGAAACAATTGAAATAAAATCTTACAACAAATTCTGCATAACAATCACCTTCATAACACAAATAATATTATCTTGCTGCTTTTGCAGCTTTAGAATCACTGGAAAGACTTTGAGCCTTTTCTTCTACCAAAGTAAAGCCAGATAAGAACCATATGCACCAATTTGATTTATCTCCAGATTCCACTTTAATACTGAACAACACAGTCAGGAATGAACCTTGTTCATAACCAGGGACTGCCTGTACATATTTTTAAAATTCCCTCTGCCTGATAAGAAAAACAAATAGTCAGAGTAAGAGAGAAAAGTATCTTCCCTTATATGATGTCATTGTTGTTAAGTGCTGTTGAGTCAATTCCAACTCATAGCGATCCTGTATAGGGTTTTTGAAGAGTGACTGATAAGCTTGAATCAGTGGTCTTAGAGTTCAAACAGACCTTGCAGTCCAGTGTATTAATCCACAGCGCTACACCAGGACTTCAATGAAGGAGGCTAGTGGCAGTGTGTATGCGCACAAAACCCATATCACATGGTATTACCAGACATACTCCCATCTAAGTACTAACTAGGCTCAACCCTGGTTAGCTTCTGAGATTAGACAGGATCAGGCAAATGCAGGGTGGTATGGTTTTATATGATAATAGTTTTTAAAGTCATGATAAGCTCTTCCCAAAAAAAATATCCATGGCCATTGAGTCAATTCTGACTCATAGTGACCCTGTTTAGGGTTTCCTTGGTTGTAAGAATTTACGGAAGCAGAAAGCCTTATCTTTCTCTTGCGGAGCAACTGGTAGATTTGAACTGCTGACCTTCTGGTAAGCACTCAGCTCATAATTCCACTGTGCCACAGAGCTCCTTATAGTGACACTATATAGGGTTGCTAAGACTGTAAATATTTATGGGAACAGTCAGCCTCATCTTTTTCCTGCAGAGTGGCTGGTGTTTTTGAACTTTCAACCTTGTGGTTACCAGTCCAGTGCCTAACCGACAGTGCTAGGACTCCATAGAATGGCCATTACCAAAGAACATGGTGCTCTCCTAGGATGTAATCAATAGTAGTCAAAAACAAAAATACAATAACCTTGAAATTGGTGCTTTTGTTTCTTTTGGAAAAGGGAAAGATGAGCAGAGTTTACCAAGAGATCTAAGGATAGGTATTCGACTTTAAAGCCAAATAACATTAATGATCCTGGTCAATGGGAAAACAGATGTTTGTGTGTTTTAAGTGATTGAGCAATAATAATAATAAAAAAAAAAAAATAGAACATCACTTGAAAGACCTTTTTGAGCCTGAAGTGACTTTTCGCTATACTTGTTGAAAGTAACTAGATAAAACCCTTAGAATAAGATAGGAATCAAATAAGAACTGATTCCATTTAGTTGCAGGTTATTTTTTTCTCTTTGTTAATTGGATTGTCACACAGAAAAAATGTTAAAAAAAAATGTGGGTGTCATTCAGTATACCATTAACTTAGTGTGTGAAGAATTTAAGTTTGGAAAGTAATCTCCTTAAAAAAAAAAAAAAGTCGTACTCTTCTTTGGACAGAACAGAGGGGCATCCATTACTCATTGTGAAAAAAGAATGAAAAGGAACAATTGCTCTAAATTATCACCATAAAATGAAAATGGGGAAAGTGATAAATGCCACTTGACAAATACTGTTACAAAAAGCATCTGTGGTAGGTGTAAGTGTCTTGATGCTAAGTAACTGAAATTGAGTAGGAAATAATTGGAAAAAATATAGTTGTATGTCTCAACTTTTTATAGCTCCAATTCATACTGATGTGATTTGGAAACTATCAGCTGAAAATATGCGCCGCTCAGATGTTCCACGGTCTCCTGAAAGTCTTAATAGTAGACATGAATAAACAATGAAACAGAGTGAATTTCAATGGCTTGGACTATCTTCTAAAATATTTAGAAGTTGAAAATTTAGATGGTAAAGGATGAAGATTAAAATAGATTTCATTTTAGGAAAGTCTTGGGTGTGAAGGAAATAACTAAAGCTGAGTGAGAAGATATATGCTTAAAAAAAATGTGTCATTTGTAATTTGAATAACAACTAGGCATTACGTCCTAATGTTTCCAATCTCATAAAAACAGTAAGGTGATTGAGATATTCAGAGAGTCATATTCATACCCCTCTCCACATTTTTAGTCTGTTGATAATGTGAAAATATGAATACATTCCACAGGTAAATATTGTGAATAATTTGGTCTATTGTTTACCAGAAAAATGTCAAATTATCTTGAATGATAAGATGTAAACAAAAGAAAGTAAGACTATTATAGAGCATAAAAGCATGACCATAAATCATAAATACTGATACTGAGTGTGATGTAGACTTTTATTGAGTTTCTTACCTTACAGTGTGTAATAACATAATTTTGAGCACACTTTTCATCTTGAAATATGATCATTACATAGACTCATGAAATGATATATTCTAGAAGACATAAAAAGACCTTTGATAGAAAACTGGAAGAGTCCAATTATAGATATATAATCTCCAGAATATTAACTCTAATGCTTAGAATTTAGAATGGATTCTCACATAGTGAAAAAAATATACATGTATACACACACACACATTTAGAGGTTACAAAAAGTTCATGGGAAAATTCCATTATATTTTAATTCCATTATTTCCACAAACTTTTTGAAGCCCTCTCTAACAGGGTAAGTTACAAAGTATTGCTACAAAATTGCAGAAACTTTTATTCAACAAAAATATCTAAACATGAAGCCACTGTGTCTCTACATACCCTCCACCTAGGACTATACACTTGTGAAGGCTGTGTTTCCACTTAACTTTTCTGTGATGAATTTTGGAGTCGTCAATTTTTGCCATGGAAGTTTGGACATCCTTGAGGGACTGCAATCATGTTCCTTTTAAATATTCTCTGAGTTTGGAGAACAAAAATAATTTTAAAGGGGCAAGATTAAGGCAGTAGGGGTACATAAAGGAAGGCTTCCCAATGAAATTCTCACACTACATCCCTTGCTACACTCAGAGAACGAGCTGGTGCATTGTCATGGGGGGAAACTCCTCAGCAAAATGTTCCTAGCTTTTTTCTCACCAGTGCAGTTTTCAATTTTCTTCAAACTTCTCCCTAATAAGCCACTGTGATGTCTTATGTTCTTTGAGAAAAATCTATCAAGATACTGCTTTGGGATCCTAAAAAGTATTTGCATTTGCCGTGACCTTATTACTTGATCTCTCTGCCCTACATTTAACTGGCCCAGAAGATCCCCTTAGAAACCACTATTTTTACAGGACTTTTTTATTAAGTCATTCTAATGAGACTAAGGTAAGTGTTAATGGAGATAATTGTCTGCAGCCATCCAATGATTACAGAGACATATTTAAACACATTTTGTTTGGAATATACCCATGCATGTATTAACTGGAACTCTAGCAACAATAGTTTTTGACTTA
>NW_006408655.1:2630309-2632273 GCF_000296735.1 Chrysochloris asiatica
AGCCTTGGAAACCCTGTACAGGGTCGCTATGAGTCGGAACCGACTCCATGGCACATAACAACAACAACAAAACAACACATACATAAATTGAGATGGTCCTTTAAAATGTATCTTATTTACCTGTATGTTAAATAATTGCCTATCCTAGCTTTTCTATATCATGACAGTATTGTAAAATATAGTAATGTCAGTGGAATTAACATTGGGATTGTTAATATGATGAATTAGTATTTGAAAATTTATTTATAACTGTACTACTTTATTTCTTTTAAAATCCCATTCAATTTTTTGTTCTATTCTCATCTTCTTCACTGATTAAAATAAATAACAGCTTTACTTTATAAATATGCTTGATTTCCTTTAAAAAATGTTACCCAGCTTTGTAAGCCATAACAGCAGTATTTTAGATTTTGTAGTACATAATAGAGTCCTAGTGTGGCACCGTGGAGTCCTGGTGTGGTGCTGTGGGTTAATGCGCTAGACTGCAAAGTTGTTTTGAACCACAAGGTTGGTTCATAGATTTCTCTCCCCAGCTACTCATCAGAAACCCTATACAGGGTCTCTATGGGTCAGAACCAACTTGACATCACTTAACAACAACAAAAGGATAGGCACTGGACTGCTAACCAAAAGGTTGGCAGTTCAAACTAACCAGCCACTCTTCAGAAATCCTATACAGGGTTTCTATGAGTCAGAACTGACTCAACATCACTTAGCAGTAACAACAATATCAATCAAGGAGTCTTGGTGGTGCAGTGGTTAAGTGCTTGGCTGACAACTAAACATTTGGTGGTTCAGTGACTCCAAGGGAGACTCTGTGGCATTTTGCTTTGGAAAACTTTTTCCAGCCTTGGAGGCATTCTTGGGGAGTTCTCCTTTGTCCTATGGGGTTACTGTGAACCAGAATTGACTCTATAGCAGTGGGTTTGATGTTGTGGCTTGCTATTATACTTGTAGGGTAATCACAAGTAAAATGTAATTAAGAGGACACATGTATATGTGAAAGTAGACTTTGGGGAATAAATGTCTTTTTCTTCATATCAAAGGGACAAGAAATGTTTTGGACCTACAACACATCAACGCACAGCAAATGGGTCAAAGCAGATGTGTTAATACCAGAAGATATAAAGACATTTAAGGTATAAAGTTATTTTTTTAGGTTTGTAGTAGTGAATTTATCACCAATTGCTAAACATTCATTATGGGTAAGTATTTGTGGGGAGGACAGTTATCTACTTCCTTTCATTGTACCTGTTCCTTCTCAGATTAGATTTGCCTGAGTGGAGAAGCCAGCATGTGACTTCTCTTTTTGAAAGCTTCCTCTTTTTCCATGAAATCTTTTCAAATCATTTCCCAGTAGCATGCATTCCACAGGGAAGCAAATTGAATTATGAAGCAGATAAATATTTAACTATTATTAAAAATGAGCAGAATTTATAAAAATGTTTTAACTGCAATAACTCACAACTGTATAACAAATGTATATTTCGATCTACAAAGAGATACATCTAAATATGATTGTACTCAGTGGGAATGCTATCTCTTAAAAATATTACCTTGATATTTTGTGATGTATGTAGAATATATATGCATATTTATGTTGGAGTGTGAGTAATGAAACAATTAGACTGATTGTACGAGTATTGTGGCTATGAAACAAACTTCATGCTATTATTGTAATATAATTCTCATGCCTTTTCCCAAATATTAGAAGGATAATCCAAAAGATACTGAGGAGACTTTTAGAACCCTGTGTACTCTGGAGATTAGAATTCCTGAAAAATAGCATCACTATAGCAATCTAAGTCTACTGAGTTAACATTAAGACACGATTTTGATTTTTCTATGCTTATACCTATCTTTAAGGAGCTCTGGTAGCGTAGTGGTTACGAATCGGGCTGCGAACCTTAAGGTCAGCGATTCGAAACTACCAGCTGCTCCATGGGAGAAAGATGAGGCTTTCT
>NW_006408655.1:2633518-2639916 GCF_000296735.1 Chrysochloris asiatica
TTCAATGGAACTTTCTAAAATAATGGAAATAGTACCATATGAGGTACTCAAATTTGACTAATATGACTGAGGAATTTTAATTTTACTTTAAGTTATTTCATCCCTATGTGAACAGTGGCTACCATATTGAACAAGAGGGAATTAGCTATTTGCTCTACATTCAGCTATTTGTACTACTACTTCACCGATGGTGCTCATTAACCATTGCTCTTGGTAGAGCCTCAAGGAATACTAATACTTTGACATTATTTCATGTTTGATTTAGCAGTTTTAGCTCTTCTTTACTGTACACCTTCAAAGAAGCTAGAAACTTAATTGGAGAAAATGGGATTTCTTTCATTGGTCCTTCTTGATTAGAGAAAGTATTAGTATTAAATGAATATTAATACTTTGACATTATTTCATGTTTGATTTAGCAGTTTTAGCTCTTCATTACTGTACACCTTCAAAGAAGCTAGCAACTTAATTGGAGAAAATGGGATTTCTTTACTTTAATTGGTCCTTCTTGATTAGAGAAATTATTTTTTTAGACCGTTTTATTAAATCTTAAAACATTTATTCTTTTTTTTTCCAGGAGAGTGAGTCAGTTTATTGTTCTCAACATGGCTCAACATTCCCACCTCAGGCTCCAACATTGCTAGGCGCTGCCATCTCTCACCCCCTAGGTGTGAAGAGGGTAAACCAGTCAGAGCTGTTAGGAAAAACCAGGGTTGCACACTTGTAAAACAAGGAAACAGACTACAAGAAGGGCTTGGTCACTGCACCCAATGAGTATGAGGTGCACAATGTTCCTTTTACGATGACCGAACACATAATTTCCTGGCTTCTTGAGTTCAGTTATGGTATGAAGTTAGTAAGGCCAGCAAAATTGTGAGCAGGCTTCATTTTCTACAGGATCATGGAGTATCATCCATCTTGTAAAGGGACCCCTGGAGGTTGGAATTGCGTGGTAGCCATCAGTATCAGGGGCCTGACGCTCTAGCCAGGGCTCGGGCTCGGGCAGCTTTGGCCTCGTCCTCTAGCTCATCTAGGAAACGCTTTTGGGATACTGAGTAGAAGGTGTAACCATAAATACCAAGTACGAGGGCTCCGATGCCCAGGCCAGTCACGATGTTCTGGGTCCGTCGCTGTGGCAGCGTCTTCTGCCTTTGAACGAGTTGCACCTGCTGCATGAATTGCAGCTGCGCGGGAGTCAATTTCTCCCGAGCTGGGTCGATGCACTGAGCCATCGGGGCCTTTCCACTCTTGGTATCTAGGGAGTCTCCAGAACCGGACGCAGCCATGTTGCTGCTGGGCTACGAAAATATTTATTCTTTTTAAAGAATCAATTCTATATTGTGCCCCATTCTATTTGCCTGAGTTTTCCTATCATGCATTCAAATATTAGTTTCAGTAGACAAATGCTCAAATGAATTTATAGTTCTTATATTTTTCAAGTAAAGATAATGTTAATTCTTTTTCTTGAAAATTGAAGAGAGTTACAAAACTGATAAACCACAGAGCATGTTTGCAGTTCAGCTATTGTAGGTTAATTTGATGCCATATGTCATGTGATCATACATGGTTTCTCAGTGTTTTGTTGGAGCTAATGTGTCCATCAGTCTTTTTTTGAAAATGTGGGTCAGGCTTATCAGGTATAATCTAGGTAAAGTCTCTAGAGCCTCAAGGAATACTTGACATTTCAACTGAATTTGGTTTTTCTTTCAAGGAACCAGAATTAAAAAAAAAAAAAAAAATGTCTCAATGCTATCTGTCATAATTCTTTTCTTTTCTTTTTTAAAACTGTTACACACTTATAAAATGTTTCCTTTTTGTCCCTGGAAGATTATTTTTGAAGGAACTCTTTTGAACCAAAGAGGTTTTATTGCTCTTGATAGCCTCTGGGTCTATGCCTGTGCACAGACGCACTCCGGAAAGCTTTGCTCTGCGGATGAATTCATCTGTGCTAATGGACAATGTGTTGCTGAAGAATTAGTCTGTGAAGCTCGGCAGGACAGCTGTGATGGGGGTGATGAAGCCCCATCAACTTGCTGTAAGTGAACTAATGGTTGGCATCTCCGTGGAGAACTGTCAGTTCAATGTTTACATACTCAAATTCATGACTCATTCGTTGGCTTTGTAATAGTTTTTTTTTTTTTTTTTTTTTTAAACAAGGTTAAAGTTAATGTGTATTAAATAAAATGAACATTGGACTTATAGCAACTTGCATTAAAACATGTACATTTTCATATGTTTTAATGAAAGTTGTTAAAAGCCCAAACTCTTATTTGTTCAAAAATTTTTTAATAATTGTAATTAGTGGAGGGGTATGTTTTTGTGGGTGTTTGCTAAAGAGGAAAATGGGTAGGAAAGGGAACCTCTGAGTATCTTTCCTTTTGGAAGCATATGTTATGGGGTTCTCTTGGTGTGATGCTGCAGGAGAATGTGCTGGGCCAGAAGGTCAGTTTGAGCCACAAGGCCAGTGGGTCAAACCCAGCAGTCACTCCTGGGAAACTCTATACAGGGTCGCTATGACTCAGAACTGACTCGATGGCACTTAACAGAAACAACAACCAAGAGTGTGTTGTGGTGCTATGGGATAAGCACTGGACCACAAGGTCAGTTTGAATGCAAGATTGACAGTTCAACTTCACCAGTTGCTCCTTGTAAGCTCTATGCAGGGTTTCTATGAGATGGAACCCACTTGAAGGCACTTAACACCAAACAACAACAACAACTACCAAGAGTAGGACTTGACAGTAACTGGTGATATTAGTAACCTTATTAAATGCACATTTTTTTTCTCTTACACTCAATTCTATTGCAAATTGGAATTGCACTTCAGGTTAGCCAGGATGACCATAGAAATCACTTGAGCTGCTGTTGGAATTCATGATAAGACAAAAAAGTCTCAGAACACCTTTCTTTAAGCATTTTTATATGAAGCATTTGACTTGAGTGATATGAAAAGATCCTATTACTATTCAAGCCTGTCATATTTAAAATAAAATATAATTTAATTTACAATACTCATTATGGTTCCTATATGGGATAATTTAGTACCTAAGATACTTGTCTCTATAGAAATGATTTTCAGCTTACGTGAATCTAATCTATGCATCACAAACTAGTATTTAAATTTTATTATTTTTATCAAAATTTGACATTAATTCTATTGCAGCATTTTATTTTAGTGGGTATACTGCTGAGCAGGGAGTAATAATAGAATATGCAAACCACAAGTTTGGTGGTTCAAATTCACCAGCCAATCCTTGAACCCTATACAGGGTATCTATGAGTTTAAGTGACTTGACAGCCCTTAGCAACAACAACAGCTCTTGGCAACAAACACTACAAGATAAATGGCACCTTTTTAATGACAATATCTGGACAGTATGATTCTGTCATTAAGGATTTTATTAAGAACAGTGGTGATGCCAACATACAGGAGATGGGAAAGAAGGGGAAACCCCCCATTTTGTGAACAACAATATGATTATTTCTAAAAATCCCTAGCTTTAAACAGTAGTCTGTGAACCAGTGTGATCTTGAGAACGGTTTTGGATAGTTCTCTTCTTTCATTAAAAAAAAAAATGTGAGGAACAATTGGGTTAATGCACTGGATTTCAAGGTCCGTTCGGTGGTTCAGATTCACCAGCTGCTACTTGGAAAATCTATACAGGGTCACTATGAGTCGGAACCAACTTGACAGCACTTAACAATAACAACAATGACAATATGAATGTGGCAGATTCATTTCTTTGCTTTTATTTAATTATTAACATTGTGATCCATTTTTTTTGTGGAAATTCATCTTTCTAACAGTTTATATTATTCTGTATTTCAATAGCGAAAATATATTTCCTTTCTTTTCAATTATGCATTTTGAAGTTTAGCTTCTCTTTTACCACATTTTATGTTGTGAATGATTTTTGTATTCTCCTTCGAATTCGTTTTCTTAAATTCCCAACTGTATTACATAAATATTTTAATATCTGGTTATATACATGCTTTCCCATTTCTCTTCCTTTATTGAAGTTCCTTTGATTACATGTATGACATTTTATTTCTTACATATTTTATTTGTTAATGATATTGACATTTGGTACCATTCTGCTATTCCTAATGTATGAGTACAGAAATAGATGTGCTTTATGACAGTTGTTACTTTCTAGACTTCTAAGGCATGTTGTTGTTAAGTGCCTTCAAGCCAGTTCTGACACATAGTGACCCTGTATAGGGTTCAGTGGAGCAGCTAATGAATTTGAATCACCAACATTGTGGTTCACACTGACCTTGTGGTCCAGTGCATTATCCCTCAGCACAACACGAGGACTCCTTCAAGGTATATAAATGTATCATCTTTATAAATTGTTATACAGAATGTTCTGTGCCATGTTAATGGATAATCTGCATGCACACACAAACTTACTCTCCTCCACAAGAAAAGGAAAGATTGAACACATGCACAAACACTCCTGCCCTCAACACCCCTCTAAGATTGAACAATGAACAAATCTGTGGTCACAGCAAAACAATTTGAAAAGTTTTGTGTGGAAAAGTTAGACTTTTTTATTTTAGGATTTTTAAAATAATTTAAGAAATTAACATAAATTGTGAATCTTGGAAAAGATGATATAATATTCTGGTGAAAGAAGCTTAAACCAAGGATGCTATGTGATGCATGTGATTTTTGTTATGATAGCGTCTCTAGATGCCTTTCATATTAAAAAACACTGTTGTGCACTAAAATACTTCCTGAAGACAAGGGAAATATTCATACACATATAGTTTTGTATAGCAAATATTAATAAAATCTTTATAATTTAAATTTTGCTCATTGAGTGGAAGAACTCCCTTAGTTTTCCACAAATCCTATATGCTCATATTATAGGGAACTGACTGATTTACTTCTAAACAGGATGACTCATAAATATTTTAATTTTCATGATCCAGACTAATTTTTTTCAGCTGTCATCATGAAATTCTTTTTCTTCTGCCTGTATGCTGTGGTGGTTAAGTATGCAAGTAAAAACTTTTACATAATCTATAAATATTACTTTAACTAATGAGCTAGCAGTGCAATTTCTCCAAGATTATGAACATGTCATATTTCATACTTCTATTAGAGTTGGTATAATGGATTCTTAATCTTAATCATTTAAGATTAAAACAAAAAATCACCAAATATTAAAAATCATTGTTTATAATAATTATACACTTTACAAAATGAATAGATGATTTTTTACATTGTATCAACAGTTAACATCTAATATATATGAAATGATCAAGCATTTATTAGTTGCCAGAATGCATTTTACTCTGATGGTGTCCTCTAGATAGTTATCACTTCCCCTTAAACTTTTTCAATTATGCAGTAGAAATAATAATAGAAGAAATTCAACTTAGGTGCCTAGAACTTGACTTATATTTTATAGTGCATTAGGTCTCTGGAAATTAGTGGGAAACATGATAAGAGGTGGAGGAATTCCTTTGCTAAGTTCATAGCCAAGATTTTGGAATTTTTAAGTACATTTTGGAGGTGAAGTATGTATTTAGTATTTCATATGTCTCAAGCCTACAAGCAGACTTACAAGTAATGTAAAACAGCCTAGTAAGTGACAAAGTCCACAAAACACTAGTGAAGTAGACTAGAAGATATTTTTAATGTCCAGCTACAGTTAGAACTCCATCACTCATTTGTCAGTTTGTCGTACTTTGGTAGCTTGTGAGTTGCTGTGATTCTGAAAGCTATGCCACTGGTATTTTAAATACCAGCAGGGTCACCCATGGTCAACAAGTTTCAGATGAGCTTCCAGATGAAGACAAACTAGGAAGAAGGAGTGATGAACAACTTCCAAATATTTAGTCACTGAAAATCCTATGAATAGCAGAGAAACACTGTCAGATATAGTCAGATATAGTGCCCAAAAAAAGAACCGCTCAGGTTGAAAGGCACTCAAAATGCAACTAGGGAAGAGCTGCCTCCTCAAAGCAGAGTTGACCGTGATGGCGTGAATGGAGTAAAGGCTGTGGGAGAAAAGACCACGGGACCTTCATCTGCTGATGGGACACAACTCAAAATGAAGAGAAACAGCTGTAAACATTCATTCAAAATCGGAACATGGAATGTACAAAGTATGAATCTGGGAAAATTGGCAGTTGCCAAAAATGAAATGGAACACATAAACATTGATATCTTAGGCATTAGTGAGCTGAAATGGACTGGTATTGGCCATTTTGAATCTGACAACTACATGGCTTACTATACCGGGAATGACAAATTGAAGAGGGATGGTGTTGCATTCATTGTCAAAAAACATATCCAGATCAGTCATGAGGTACAACGCTGTCTGTGATAGGATAATATCCATGCACCTAAAGGGAAGCCCATTTAATACCACTATTATTCAAATTTA
>NW_006408655.1:2640996-2644606 GCF_000296735.1 Chrysochloris asiatica
ATTGGAAGTGAGCTGTATTTATGCGCATTCCAAAGAGAGGTGACCCAACGGAATGCGGAAATCATTGGACAACCTCTTTGCTATCCCAAGTGAGTAAAGTTTTACTAAAGGTAATACAGAAATGGCTGCAAGCATTCATTGACAGAGAACTTTCAGAGGTTCAAGCCAGATTCAGAAGAGGCTGTGGAATGAGGGATATCATTGCTGATGTCCTACGGATCCTGGCTGAAAACAGAAAATATCAGAAAGATGTTTACCTGTGCTTTATTGACTACACAAAGGCTTTCGGTTGTATGGATCATGACAAGCTACGGACAACGTTGAAAAGTATGAGTATTCCAGAACACTTAATTGTTCTCATGAAGAATCTGAACCTGGACCAACAGGCAGTTGTTCGAAAAGAACATGGGAACACTGAATGGTTTATAATAAAGGAAATTGTGTGAAAGGGTTATATTCTTTCACCATACTTATTCAATCAGCGAGAAGCTGGATTCTATGAAGAGAAAAATGTCATCAGGATTGGAAGAAGACTCATTAACAACCTGTGATATGCAGATGATACAACCTTGCTTGCTGAAAGTGAAGAGGACTTAAAACATTTACTGATGAAGATCAAAGAGCATAACCTTTGGTATGGATTACATCTCAATCTAAAGAAAACAAAAATCCTCACCACTGGTCTAATAAACAACATTCTTATCAACGGAGAAAAGATTGAAATTGTCAAGGATTTCATTCTTCTTGGATCAACTGTCAACACTCACAGAAGCAGCAGTCAAGAAATCAAATGACATATTGCATTAGGCAAATCTGCTGCACATGACCTTTTGAAAGTGTTGAAGAGCAAATATGTCAGCTTGAGGACTACGGTGCACTTGATCCAAGCCATGGTATTTTCAATAACCTCTTATGCATGCTAAAGCTGGACAGTAAATAAGGAAGACCATAGAAGAATTGATAAATTTGAGTTATGGTGTTGGAGGAGAATATTGAAAGTGCCATGGGCTGTAAAAAGAACCAACAGATCCGTGTTGAAAGAAATGCAACCAGAGTGCTCCTTGGAGGCCAAGATGGCCAAACTTCGTCTCTCATACTTCAGAAATAGTGTCAGGAGGGACCAGTCACTGGAGAAGGATATCATGTTTGGTAAGGTGGAGGGTCAAAGAAAGGGAGGAACACCCCCAACGAGATGAGTTTCCCAAGTAGCAGCATCGATTGACTGAAGCTTGGCAACAATAGTTAGGTTGGCCCAGAATTGGGCAGTGTTTCGTTCTGCTGTGCATAGGTTCGCCCTGAGTCAGTACCAACTTGATGGCACCTAACAACAACAACAATTAGAATTTAAGTGTTAAAGAGTGGTCTAAAAGAGAAGAGACTCTTAACTCGAGAATTAACTTTCAGTAACCAGAACTGAGAAACGAAAAACATATAATGAAGCATTAGATTTTGTTAGTTGTATTAGAAAAATGACACTTCTGTGTCATGTTGGTATGTACTTAATAATGTGTAAAGGATTTCTGATTATTAGAATATAGTTTTTTTGTTATTTCTTTGGGAATCTGTTTAAGGGATAAATAGTATTTGTATAAAAAAATCAAAATGTTTATTAAATTTTGAATTTTGAATTACTATCTAAATAAGCATAACTGAGATTTGAAACATTGAATTTATATGTATAGGAAACTTAAGAAGTGTATCCATTCACATAATGAAATTTATTATTTTAAGAATTGATACATTATTGATAAGATAGCTGGTATATCTGGTCATGAGATCAGGCATCCTTGTTTATAGTGATTTTAAGATCCTTTAAGTATTAAAATATAGTGAGCTTATTAAATATGTTGATCTAAATTCATCATATTATTCAAAATTGAAAATAACTGTTAAGAGCAAGCATAAGATGATGGAGTCTTTCTAATTATGATATGAGTCCCTGGTTTAGGTTGGCTTAACCGTCGGGTTGTGTCTGACTTACAGAGACCCTGTATAGGGTTTCCAAGGAGCAGCTAGTGGATTGAACTGCTTGCTGACTTTATGGTTAAAGGTCCCATGCATTAAGAAGTCCTATACTTACCACAGATAATTTGCTTAGGGCTTTGATTTTCGTTTTTTTTTTTCTTTTATAAAATGATCATCATTATATTTATATGTAGAGTACTTTTGATGATTGTAGTTCTGGTGTGGCACTGTGGGTTAATGTGTCGACTGAAAGGTTAGTTTGAATGGCTCCTCAGAAACCCCTATATAGGGTCTCTGGTAGTCAAAACTGACTCTACTGCACTTAACAACAACAACACTTGTGAGGACTAGTAGTAAAATACCTGTCACATACTTGGAGGTCAGTAGAACATGTTTGCTGCTATTATTATTAAAGATTATAACATTATGATCTTAGGGAGCTTGTCAAATGTTGGGTGTTTTCTGACCAAGAATCATTTTGATTCCTCCTGTTATAAAATTGTATCTGTATTATAATAGGATGTTTGGGAATATGTTTTTACATTAGTTGTAATAAAAATGCATCCTTAAACCTACTATTAAGACAGAGTGACACTATGATTCTTAATTTAGGCATGAGGCAAAAATTAAATTGTCAGAACTTCTAGGTTACTGCCCAGTTCTCTGAAACCTGCTCCTTTCCCCTCTAACTTGGTGCTAAAGCTGGAAAAGTAGCATATGTAACGTATGTGGAACCCTAATTTTCTTTAGAATGTGTTCTTTTGCCATGAATGTAGGCACTGAAGTATTCACTGACTTTTTTGTATTATCTTCTTTAATTCATTAAGAGAATAGGTTGTAAGGAAAAAGAAGTAAAGCTCAAAATATCAAATTTAACTGGAATTCCATAATGGCTAAGCATTTTCTTTGGAGAGACTGCTAAAATAGCCAAATGGGATGAATACTGCTATGTTAACCTATAGCTCTTCTGAAGTCCGGAATTAGTCTTCTCTATCAAATGGCTCCTTCCCCCGCCTCTGCTACCATTTCAGCAAGTATATATTCAGCAAGTGAATTACTCACTGAAAAGCTAAAAAGTTTCACCTTGCTTCATTAAATACAATAGAAAATAGATCAGTTAGGATGATATGTGCCAGACATCTAAATAGCCTTCCGAAGGGTCAAGTCTCACACAGCACGTGGAAGATTTTGGTAAGGTTGGAAGAAACAAAGCTGTTGCACTGAAACTGCCGTCACCTTTTAGGCAACAACACAGAGTTTAACCATTGTGTCACCTGGACTCCTTATTCGGAACATTAGAAAGCATTCATTCAAAAGGGGGACGATTTTTCTGGCCACTTAAGTTTTATTGACTAATGCTGTGATGATGTTCCACTGCATCTTACTTTATTGATTTTCTTTTCCGTGTATAATAGCAAATTGCATCATGTGTGACTTCGAGACTGGTTTCTGTGGCTGGAAGCAATTATTCACAGAAGAGTCATCCTGGGTAGTAGTGAAAGGATTGATGGGTGGAGAACACCATCTTCCCACTGCCGACCACACAACAAACACCAGCCAGGGTAGGATGTTTTTCTTAAAAAAATCGTGTATATATCTCTATCTGTACTGCTTTGTATTGATACCTGTATCTATAGCTATATAT
>NW_006408655.1:2646031-2656979 GCF_000296735.1 Chrysochloris asiatica
ACAAATGCATAATGTCATGTATTCACCATAATATTATTATACAGAATAGTTTCAGTGCCATAAAAATGCCCTGTGTGCCACCTATTCATTAATACTCCCCTCCCATAACCTTGGCAACCACTCATTCTTTTACTGCTGCCATGTTTTTTTGTTTGTTTTTTTCTTTTCCAGCATGTAATAATTTAGAATTAAACACTATATAGCATTTTTAAAAAATTATTTATTGTGAATTATGTGATGGTTTACATGGGAGAACATTAGTTTTACATTCATTCTATTGTATATCGTCTCATTGCCATGGTTACATGCAATCCTTCCATGCAATCCTTCCCCCGTACACCCCAGGTATTCAGGACACAGTCGCTCTCCCTCTCTGGATCCAAGTCTCCAGCTGCTCCATCACTCCACGTCATCATCTCTGGCTCTATTTCAGGCATCACTGCTTCTCTGGGTAGGGTCCTGCTCTCTGCTCTTCTCCCTTGATGGTCCTCGGGACCTCCGCTCCCAGACCGAAAAGTCATTCACTCCCTCCTTGCTATAAAACGTCCACCTTTATACTTCAAACCCTCATAGTCAGTCCTGATAACAATCATTCACCATTGTATCACAAGAGACCCGTCTGCATTTCATTGTATCAGCCCCACCTAGTCAGATTGAACACTACTCACTGGAGATTCTATCTTCCTCCAGGCCCTCTGGGTCTACTATATAGTCTTTTAAGACTGGCTTCTTTCACTTAGCAGTATGCATTGGAGGTTTCCCTCCATTTCTTTGTGTATGTGTGTGGATTGATAATTCATGTCATTTTTGTAATTGAATAATAGTTTATTATATTGAGGTACCACTGTTTATCCATTCACGTAGTGAAGGATACCTTGGCTGCTTCCAACTTCGGGAAATATTGAATACTGTTGCTATAAACATTCATTTGCAAGTGTTTGTGTGGATAGGTTTTCAGCTTATTTGGGTAAATACATAAAGGTGCAGTTGCTGGATTATATGGTAAGACTATATTTACTTTTATAAAATGTGCCAGACTATCTTGCAGAACAGCTTTACTAGTTTGCATTTGTGCCAGCAGTGAATGAGATTTCCTAGTGTTCAGCATCTTCACAAGCATTTGATGTTATCAGTATTTTGGATTTTAGTTATTCTAATAGATGTGTGTAGCAATGATTGTGAGGTTGGTGTAGGACTGGGCAGTGTTTCGTTCTGTTGTGCATAAGGTTGCTCTAAGTTGGTACAGACTCAGTTGCACCTTACAATAATAGATGTGTGGACTCCTGGTATGGCACTATAGGATATGTGCTAGATGGCTTACCTCAACGTTGGTGCTTCAAAACTACCAACTGCTCCTCAGAAACCCTGTAGTGGGTTGCTATGAGTTGGAACAACAACAGTAATTGGTGTGTAGTGGTATCTCATGGTTTTAATTTGCAATGACCTGAGTGGGAGAAATATGAAACTTTCTGCTCTCATGAAGATTTACAGCCTCAGAAACCCTGTGTGGGATCTCTATGAGTCAGAACTGACTTGGTGGCAAGGAGAAATTACATATATAATGGAGCATCCATTCATATGGTTATTTTCCATCTGCTTATCTTCTTTTGTAGATGGGTTCTGTTCATATCTTTTGCCCATCTTTTAATTCATTTGTTTGTTTCCTTATTGTTGAGTTTTAAGAGTTCTTGATATATTCTGGATACAAGTTCTTTATCAGATGTTTGTTTTGCAAAATATTTTTCCTAGTCTGTGTTTTTTCTTTTAACAGTATCTTTCACAAAGTTGAAAATGTAAGAGGTTCAAGCTGCCAATAAGAGTCCTGGTGTGGCTCTGTGGGTTAATGCACTAAACTGCAAAGTCAATTTAAACCACAAGATTGGCGGTTCAAAGTCATGAGCTGCTCCTCAGAAACCCTATACTGGGTCACTGAGTCAGAACCAGCTCAACCGCCCTTAACAACAAGCTACCAATGTTTTTCTTTCCTGATTTATATCTTTGATGTCATAGCAAAAAATTCAACACAAAATTAAATTTTCTTTTATATTTCATGTATAAGCTCTGTAGTTTTGCATTTTACATTTAGGAATATGATCCATTTTACAGTAATTTTCAGCGTCAAGATTTTTTTTTTTTTTTTGTATGTGGATGTCCAGTAGTTCTAGCAACCACTGTTTTACAAAAACTAAAATTAAACACTATCTTTTCTCCAGTGAATTGCCTTTGCTTCTTTGTCAAAGATCACTTGACTATATTTGTGGGAACCAATTCAGTGACACCTAACAACAACAACTGTTCTGTTACATTTATCTATTTGTCTGTTCTTTTGCCAATACTGCAAGTATCTTGATGACTGTAGCTTCATAATAAGTCTTGAAGTGAGGCAGCATTGCATTTTTTGAAAGGTTAGATAGATGTCATGAAGGGTGGTAAAGAAGTTTTCTGATGACAGTCTACTTGGAAAGAAATTATATATACCAGGCTTCCTTTCTTTATGTTATAGTTGTTGTTAAGTGCCATCAAGTCCATTTTGACCATAGCAAACCTGTATAAGGTTCCCAAGGAGCAGCTGGTGAGCTTGAACCACTGACTTTGTGGTTCAAACTGACCTTGCAGTCCAGTGTTTATCTTACAGCACCACACCAGAACAGAACTACTCCTTTCTTTATAGAACTATTCAATTTTTGCAAAAGACAAAGAAGAATAGTCTAATCTTATTTCTGGTAACAGAAAACAGGGATTGAACATTATCTTTTTTTAAACCTACAAATATGTGAATGCAGTTTAATCACTCTTCAGACATTTTTTAATGAATAGTTTTAATTCCTTCTCTTCTTCTTTTCAATTACCTTTACAATTTTAATATATCCTCTTACCTTAGAGCAACCATAACTACACAGAGCATTCCAGTAAGGTTTCATGAAATTCCAAGAAAAACAGAAGGATTGTATTGTATTTTTCTCTTTTGTTTTATTTACAGTTTTATGGCAGCAGATACCATTGCCTTTACACATTTATATCATATGACTTTAGAATACTACTACCATGGCTCATTTGTCAGCTTATTATACTCTAGTGGCTTGTGTGTTGCTATGACACTGGACACTATGTCATGAGTATTTTAAATACTAGCAGTCACTCATCATGGACAGGTTTCAGCAGCGCTCCTAGTCTAAGAGAGAATAGGAAGAAGGAGAGGCAGACTACTTCTGAAAACCTTACAAATAGCAGTGGAGCATTGTCAGATACAGTGCCTGAAGATGAAAACCCTATGAATGGCAGTAAAAGCAGCATTGTCAGATACAGTGCCAGAAGATCACCTATGGTTGTGAAGCACTCAGAATATTTGAATAACTGACTTTTAGTCTATATCCTCATGAGCACAATTAAGTGTTCTATAGTATACATTGTTTGCATTGCCATCCATGACTTGTCATGACCCACACAGTCAAAAGTCTTTCCAAAGTCAATATAGCACAGATAAAACATCTTTGTGGTATTATTCTCTGCTTATAACCATAAGCCATCCTACTTCAGGAATGGTATATCCAATTCCACCTCCTTGTCTGAATCCGACTTGAATCTCTGGCAGTTGCAATTCCCTGTCAATGTTCTCTTGCAGCAGTATTGAATTATCTTTAGGAAATGTTATTTGCATGTGAGATTAATGATATTGTCCTATGATTTCAACGTTCTGTTGGGATGGGCACAAATATGGAGGTTGGAATGGGCACAGTTGGCCAGGTAGCTGTTGTCCAAATTCCTTGGCATAGATAAGTGAATGCCTCCAGTTCTCCATCAGTTTGTTGAAGGATTTAAATTTGTATTCCATCAATTCCAGAAGAATTGTTTGCCATTGCCTTCAGTGCACCTTGGAATTCTTCATTCAGTACCTTTGGATCTTGATCATATGCTGTCTCTTGAAATGTTTGCATACTGACCATTTCTTTTTAGTTCAGTAACTGTGTATTCCAACCATCTTCTTTTGATGCTCCCTGCTTCATTCACTGTTTTGCTCATAGAATCCTTCAATATTTTAAGTCAAAGCTTGAACTTTTCTTCAGTTCTTTCAGCTTGAAAAATGTTGAGAATGTTCTTCCCTTTGATTTCTAAACCCCAGGTCTTTGTACATTTACTTATAATACTTGACTTTGTCTTCTCAAACTGCCCTTTGAAATGTTCTCTTCATCTCTTTTTCCTCCTTATGTCTTCCATATGCTTTAGTATCTCTGTGCTGGAGAGCAAGTTTCAGAGTCTCTTCTGACATCTATTTTGGTCTTTTTCTTGTTTGTTGTCTTCTTAGTCACCTTTTGCTTTCTTCCTATATGATATTTTTGATGTCTTCCCCAAACTCTTTTGGTTTCCAGGCATTAATATCTAATGCATCAAATCAAGATGATCCCTAAATTCAGATGGAATGTGTTCAAGGACTTGAGGACTTGTTTTTATTTTCTTCAGCTTTTAACTTGAACCTGTATATGAGCAAGTTCCACAGTCAGTTCCTGGCCTTGTTTTGGCTGTTGGTATTGAGCTTTTCTGCTGTCTCTTCCCACAGATACAGTCATTTTGATTTATGCGTACTCCATTGTGTGAGGTCCATGTGCATAGTCATCTTTTATTTTGTTAAAAAAAAAAAAAAAAAAAAAAAATTTGCGATGAAGAAGTCATTAGCCTTGCAAAATCATATAATGTGTTCTCCAATATTATTTCTATCACCAAGACCATATTTTCCAATTACTGGTTCTTACTCTTTGTTTCAGACCTTTGCGTTCCTATCACCTGTAATTGTCAATGCATCTTGATTGTGTGTTTGATGAATGGCAAACTGAAGAACTTGTTTTTTGTTGTTTTTAAGTAACATTGAGTCCGTTTTGACAATAGTGACCCTGTATAGGGTTTTTGAGCATGTAGAATTCTTTAATTTCACCATCACTGGTTTTATTGGTTGGTGGGTAAATTTGAATTATAGTGGTATTAACTCGTCTTCCTTGTTGTTAAGTGCTGATGAGTTAATTTTGACTCATAGCATCCCTGTATAGCATTTCCAAGGAGTGACTGTTGTATTTGAAGCACCAACCTTGTGGTTATCAATCCATTGCTGATCCTATAATGTCACACCAGGTCTTCCTTATTGGTATATGAATATTATCCTATCATAGATAGCATTATACTTCAAGATAGGTCTTGACATTTTTTTTGGTTTTTTATGGTGAATGTGATGCCATTCCTCTTCAATTTGTTATTCCTAGCATAGTAAACCATATGATTGTCTGATTCAAAATAACCAATTTTGGCTCACTAATGCCTATGTTATCTATCTTATTCATTCCATTTCATTTTTGACAACTCCCAATACTTCTGAATTCGTATTTCATATATTCCATGTTTTGATTATTAATGGATATTTGTAGCTGTTTCTCCTCATATTGAGTTGTGCCCTTTCAGCAAATGAAGGTCCTGAGAGCTTTACTCCACTTGCATCATCAAATAGCAGGCAGCTATTCCTCAGTCATATTTTGAGGTCTTCCAAAGTTATGTGCTCATCTTCTGTCATTAAAGCTGACAATATTCTTGTGCTATTCATAATGTTTCAATATTCAATATTCTGGTATTATCTGTCAGTGTTCTACTGTTATCCATAAGGTTTTTAGTGGTTAAACATTCAGAAGTTGTCTGCCTCTCCTTCATCCTAGTCTGTCTTAGTTTGGAAGGTCAGCTGAAACCTGTCCACCATGAGATACTCTGCAGTTATTAAAAATACCAGTGGCATAGCTTCCAGCATCACAGCAATACACAAGCCACCACAGTATGACAAACTGACAAACAAGTGATCTTAATGAGATGAAGACAAGTGTATCACTGCGAGAAATTGTCTATAGCCATCCACTAATCACAGAGACATAGTGATACATGTTTTATTTAGAATAAACCCATGTGTGTAGGATCTAGAATCCTGATGTGGTTTTTATTTACCCTCATATATACTACCCTCATTACTCTAGTTTTGTATCTGGGTACAGACGATCCCTGGTGGCACAGTGGGTTGAACATTGGATTGCTAAGCAAAAGGTCAGCAGTTTGAACTCAGTAGCTGCCTCTTGGGAGAAAGATGTCAAGGTTTACTTCCGTAAAGATTTACAGCTGCGGAAACTCTGTATGGGGTTGCTATGAGTCGGAACCGACTCCACGGCACACAGCCACCACTACCAGATCCTATAGAGTCGTTCTAATTCATCCAAAGAGTTACTAAACGTTTGATTTTATTCAATGGCAGTGGGTTTGGCTTGGGTTATTCTTCTCTTTAAGGAGCCCTGGTACAATAATTTAGTGCTTAGCTGCTAAATAAAACATTGGTGATTTGAACTAACCAGTAGCTTCTCAGGTGGTAAACCTGACAATCTGCTTCTGTCAAGACTCCAAAACCAAAAACCCAAATTGAGGGCCACTGAGTTGATTCCCATTCATAGACTAGCAAATCCTATGGGGCAATTCTATTCTGCTGGGAGTACAAATCAACTTGATGGTACATGACAATATTCTTATGTTTATCCTTCCCAGTTGGTTTTGATAGTTAAAGCTTTTGTATACACTCCATATAGCCTTTTTGTTTTGTTTTGTTTCCCACTCAGAGATAACATTGTTGACTTCAAACTGTGGGTGGTTGGTTAAATAGGAGTGAGCTTTAAAAAGCTCATGGAAACATTCTAACATCTTTTAATTCCATTTTCCCATGAACTATCTGAAGCCCCCTCATACGCCATGATATATATAAACTCATTCATTATAATTTTGAAATCATTTCATATCTGTGCAATCTGCATTGACTTGAATCTAGGAAAATGATTTTCTAAATGTGAAATTTTGGGTTAAAATAATTGACTTTCTAACTTGCCCATCACTGTGTGATTATCAAAGGGCAGCATCAGACCTAGATGTTGTTTGGTTTAGCCTTGTAAGTTTTCAGTATTCAATGTGCTACCCTAACAGCAGTTCCAAATGTGTGATCTTAGAGCTACTAAAAGATGTTATCCCCCTGTACAATTGCCATGAGCACATCCACTGCAGTTAAAATCTAAAAGCAGTTATTTTGTTAATGTTCAGATTAGATCTTTAATTAAGCTTTCATCCCCAGTAGCCCAGACAACAATGTCAAACATGCAGGCCCCAGGAGAAACCAAACTCATTCTATAGTCTCATATCTTTCAGTATTTTGTGAAGAAACTTAAAAATAAAACTCATGGTAATTTTCTAAGGGCATGTTGAGTATCTAATTGTAAGCATAGACATACAATTTAATTTGGATTTCAAGTATTTTTGACATGAGTTGAACCGATGAAAATATTTATTTTGGTGATTTATATGGTCATCTGATTTTTAATCAATTGCATTTTGTTATAGATATTTAATGTTATCCCTAGGAAAAAAAAAGTTTTTTGTTTATCTACAGAGCTTAATGGAACCAGAGCTTAGCTGTAGTTCAAACCAGTTAAGTCATGGCCAAAGAAACAAAACAGAATTTTCAAAATGTGGGTGCCTAGAATGATAACCAGAATGGGAAAAATTGAGTCAAAGCCCCAGAAGGCAACTCAGATGAGGTGCAATGGACCCTTTCAGGAGCTTGATACCAGGATTCTGGCAAATGACCCACATTTAAAGTGGTGCAGTTGGCTGCTATTTTGAGCAGCATATGGTTATTCTCATTCTGTTGGTCAAGAGACTTGTTTGCTATGCAACCTGTATTCTACCCTTGGTTTCTAAGAGGGAGATCAAGTTTCTAGCAGGATTTCAAGCTGTACTTTTCCCTGTTTTGGTTACTGCTCCAGGCACCCACATTTTGCAAATTCCAGTGTGTCCCACTTCATTAGCCTTGACTAAACCAGCAAGAACTGATTAGAAGTCCTAAGGATAAGTGAAATTTTAATTTTGTTTATCTGATTGACATTTGAATGTGTGCACAGATAAGATGCTAAAGCCAACAAAGAAACAAACAAACTGCTAAATGTACAGCAGCAGAACTTGTATCCATGTAACTTTGTGTTTGTTTTCTCAGGGTCTTTTATTTATTTTGGGACACATCGACCTCCTGGGGTGGCTAAGCTTGGAAGTCCTGTCCTTACAAAATCACTCATGGCCTCTTCCCCATGCCAGGTAATCAACTATTCTGAATTTCCATCAATTGTTCTGTAGTTTCAGTCTTTTAGGCCTGGGCTACTTATGCTAGTTAAACGCCTTCTATATTTTACTACCAATTTTCATAATGAATTGAGAGAGAGATGAGCTATTTCAACATGAAATGTCATGTCCTGCTAGAAGATCATTTACAGCATATAATTTGTACCATTCTTTTAGGGGTTCAATAAAGAAGCTTTGTATCATTTTGTATTCTTTCAATAATCTAAAGCTGTGGATACATGTTGCCAAAATTGGTTGTTATTTTGGTCCACCGTGTTAAGTGAGTAAAATAAAATTGGTTAAATAAATGTTTGTTGAAAGAAAATGGTATGATGAATAGAGATAACTATATACAGAAAAAATACATTCACTAAAAATTTATTGTTTTAATTAGTCCTTCTGGCAGCTGGTGAACAGAGACCAAGCAGTAAGTCAATTTTAAAAACACAATAGGAAGAAAAGTGATGGACTTTAGAGTCAGACATAATGTGTTTGTTCTGCCGGTTTTTCTGAAATTTGGAAAGAAACATTATGAAATTGTTAGAAATTCCTCAGATTCATTGAGGAGAATCATATTTCTTTTCTTTTCCAACATAACCTACAGTTCCCATTACTGCATACTCATGATTTGTGACTATTGGGCTTTACTTTCTCATTTTTTTCCTCTTGAGGATGTTTTTCTCTATTTTTGCTAGTATTTGGAGCTTAGCTCTGGGCACTTCTTAGGTCTAAGTGTAAGTGCTGTGATAGTTTAGATACTTGATAGCTTATATCTCAGAACCAAGACTTCTTTCCCCCTAAAATCTTGATGCTTAGTGATGTGCCTCAGTTTTGGAAAACTGAGAGTGCCTCAGGGAGTTACTAAAAAAGATAAGGTTTTTTGGTTTGTTTGTTTTAATGTCTGCATGTGCTTGAATGCTAGCAATTTTTAAACTTAAGAAAGGAGGCATATTTGTTCTACTTTACAATAGTTTCCTACTTAGGAAATAGAGCTAATGTAATGTACATAGCTAATGTTTTCTCTAAAAATATATTACTCTTTTATTCTCAATAATATGTCATCATTTTTCCATAAAACTTTTAGAATAAGCAAGCAAATGAAATTCTTATCTTCCTGAGTAATCAGAAGCTCTAGCTAATCAGCCTAATTGGAACATATTGATGATAACTGTTTTCATGGAACAATAAATATTGTTCATAATAAAATAGTAAAATGAGACAGTGAAATAGCCAGAGTTGGATATTTTGATAAGAAGCAAGTTTTCATTTTACGAAATTATATGTTTTTTTTTTTTTTCCTCAATAGCATCACATCATCTAATACCATTAGGATTTTTTTTAAGACGTTAAAGGAACATGAGCTCTCTTTTGAGTCTCCTTTTCTAACAGCTACTTTTAGGGTCATTTTGCATGAACCTAACCGACTCCATGGCACATAACAACAGCAACAACATCCTGTGCACAGTTGTTTCTGCAACCAATTATTGTTCAATGTGTAGATTTTAGTTAAACATTTAATTAAATGTCCCTTCAGCCACTGGTGAATATTTGGCAATTTTCCTTGGACTAGCCAACAGATAGGACAAATAGGACATCTGACAACTACAAGCTACTTATTGTAGCTTATTGATGTTGAAATACATTACGTGTTTTCAATTAACTAGGAAATATCAAATATAAAGGTGATTCATATATGTGTTAATGGTTTCTGAGGTATCATATTTGAGTTACTGTACAAAGACATACTATTTGATTTTTAGGACCACAGTGAAATAAGGGAGATTGGTAATATGACATTTTATCTCTACTGTAATGTGTGAGATTATTTTTTTTAAGTCATTAAGGAAATCTGAACAAAGATGGATGAAGCAAAAAGTGAGCTGGTTCCTGTTGGGGACCACTAGCACTGAGATGCTGAGGCCCTGTGTCATGGACGAAAATCCAACGCGAAGGCCCCACTCAAGATTGCTAGCCAGGGACCCTGAGGGCCAATGGAAGTGACCTTCGGACGTCCCGGGTTCATAGGCTTTTACGAACTCATTGGTGGGCTATCTCTGTATAATTTTCTTTGGTCTTATTATTCATTCTATGTTTCTAACTCCAGTAATTGTAGCTTCTGAGAAAATGGTTTCTTATGTGCCTCTCTTAATGTCTCCACTGTGTTGGCAGTGCGTAGGGTCCTAGGAACAAATCTCTCTGAGAAACAAACTCTGGCCACCTGGCAAGCATGTCCAAACTGTTCTTTATCAAATTATTCAGTTATGTTTGATATTAACTTAATAAATGAGCCCTGGATACCCATGGACAAATATTAAAACAAAAACCTCTTCTAAAGCCAAGGCCGTAAAAGTTCCAAAAGAAAGTTTGCTAGGATTCCGCAAAGAGGCTCTGGAGACAATCTGCCCAGGGAATTCACTCAAAGTAGATTGGCAAATTCCAGAGTATTGTTCAAGGAATAATAGTGACAACCTCCTCAGACTGTCCCCAGGTGTAAACCATTAACCCAGACGTCCTCCTTCCTCCTGAAAGCCTAAGCCAGGTAGCGTGACTCTCTTCAGACCTTTTAAATCCTTTTCACCTTTACCCATTAGAGATTAAGTGCTATAGGTATGTTAATTAGCCTTGAGAAACCTTTAGCTGCTGCCCTGGGATTCGAACCTGAAAAGTATTATATAAATTTGCTTGAATTTCTGGAAAATTAAGGATGTCAGATTATCAAGACAATTTGTGATGTATATTTTAGAATTTGTTCCTGTAAATCATTGTGTCCTGTTTT
>NW_006408655.1:2657645-2658668 GCF_000296735.1 Chrysochloris asiatica
CGCACCTTAACTAAATGCGGCATTCAGAGAGGGACACTGATAGTAATTCAGTGTTAAGTGCTACAAGCAGGTAGGTAGAGTACAACAACACGTACAGTGTATACTGCACAGTAATCCCTCATAGAGTATGAAAGATCACAACACACAATATTCACCAAAGTGGAGTAATGAGTTTATATCAAAAGCAATGTAGAAAGACATCCTTATATATTGGTGCTTGGAATAATGAATGCAATTACACTTTGTTTCTGATAGATTTTTTAATCAAGGATGTTATTGTTGGTAAGTGCCATCCAGTCGGTCACAACTCATAGTGATCCTGTATAAGGTTTCTGAAGTAAAGACTGTTGACTTTGAACCACCAGTTTTGCAGTCAACCTTACCTTATGGCTGAGTGCTTTTTGAGTGCCACACCAGCACTAGAGGAACCAATAACATGGGAAAGAGGATGAGAATCTATTTCCTCCAATTAAGTAGAATTGAAACAAGCACAGATTAATCATTTCAAGAGGAAAAGCTTAGTTTTGAATATTGTAAATTTTTACTTACTATGTTCCAGTATAGAATATTCAGACAAAAGTATAATTACAGCTGGTAGTGGTGATGGGCTGTGGAGTCGGTTGTGACTTATAGAGGCAGCAAGATGCAGCTTTCTGCTCTCTTAAAGATTTATAGCCTCAGAAACTCTATTAATTTACATGTTTTGCAACTGTTTAATAGAACTTCCTGTAATGATGGAAATGTTCTTTTGTTCTGTCCAGTGTGGTAGCCACTAGCCACGTGTATCTATTGAATACTTAGTGTGGTAACTGAGTCTGAAAAACTGAATCTTATGTTTTGTTTAATTTTAGTTAAATTAGATTAAAATAGCTACATCATTTTCCTACCTTAGTCATTGTAGTCCTTATATTTAATTGTTTAATTATTACTTTTCTTTCCACTCTCTCCATACAACTCTGAAGGTCCCTGTTGTTGGTGTTGTTGTTGTTAAGTACTGTGGAGTCGGTTCCGACTCATAGTGAC
>NW_006408655.1:2659323-2661329 GCF_000296735.1 Chrysochloris asiatica
ATATAATCCTATCAACATCTTCTCCCACCTTCTCTTACCCAGATCCATTAAGAAAAAGTCCTTCAGTGGGTGTTAGAAAAACCCTGGCTAGAAGAACCACGCTGAACAATTCACTGCATTGCAGATGCCTAATGCCTAGCTGCTGTATGTGGGACAAGCACTAGTCTGCTAACTGCAAGGCTGGCAGTTCAAACCTACCAACCATTTCTTGGAAACCCTATACAGGGTTGTTATGAATCAAATACACCTCAACAGAACACAACAGCAATGCTGTGCACATTTTCTGACAGAGTCATCTCTGTGTGTGTAAGCATTCACTTAGGTACAGCTGCTAATATTCCATTAGGACATTTGTGCTTCCCTTGTTATTCATAAAATTACTGTTGAAAGTCTATAAGGAAATCTGGACAAAGATAGATGAGCAAGAGGTGGGTTGGTTCCTAAAATAAAGTGGATTAGTTTGTTCCTACTTTATTTTTTAAAAATGCATATCAACTGAATACCTAGAAAATATAAATTGTTTTTGTAGCTTCTGTGAGGAATTTAGAGTATACGACATGCATCATGAGTTTGATTTCATGACTTTGTGTTTTGCTGCATGTACAGAAGATTGAAGGCCACAGAATCTGTACTCTTGAAAAGTGCCTATTTGAATTCCTAATGGTATTAGTAACTTTTGTTCAGTAATTTCACCCTTAGAAATGTAAAATGTCAAAGGAAGTGTCTTGGTCTATGATAGACTAAAGAATTCTCCTTAAGTCTTCAAAATGTAAATTCCTTTAAAATAGTAAATTATAAATAAGTTCTAAGCTCCTATCTTACTAAATGTGATCCCAGTGGTATTTACTTTTAATAGATGATTAAAATAGCATGGGCAATGTAGTGAGTGACAGTTTGCCAGTCGGAAACCCTGATGGGGCATGCGCATCCCCTGTACAACTAGGTTAAAAGCTCTGTTTTGCATATTTACAAGCTTAGAACATGGTGAAATTTACTACAGGGATCTATAATTTAATTGTAATTGGGGAACATGAATCCTCACTTTCCACAGAATGTAATTAAGCACTTTGACTTTAAATTTCTAACATACCTATCAAGGCTTGAGTTTAGGTGAACATTGTAATAAAATCTAAAATCAAATGACTAATCAGAAAGATTTTCTTGGATCAGGTAGTAGCAATTAAGTCAACATTGGGGGAAAATGCGTCTCAAATTAGAACTAAAATGGTTGATGTTTTAAGGCGAACAATTGGTTTTCTTGAAGAGCATCCTTGAAAAAAAAACCATCAACTCTTATCTCCACCTAAATTGGTCACAATAGTAAAAATACATGGGTAGCTTGTATGTGTGCTAATCTCTGTCTATGGAACAGATGACTAAGGAGTTAAAAAGAATTAACAACATAGTGAAATGGAAAAGGACCCACTTTGAATCCAATGAGAAGGATTCCATTTTTGAGGGTTCTTATTTCTGAATGTTTTTTTTTCTTTTAAATGTGTGATCAGCACTCTGTGTGATAATGCAAGAATGAAATAAAAAAGTTTAGTTGCAATATGTCTGATGACTTCTAAGGTGTTCTTTTTCATATGTTTTTGAGTGATTCATCCAGCCATTGAGAGAATTAAGTTTTGCTTTGCCTAATGCCCAGTACTTAGTAAGTGCACAGTAAATATTTGTTGAATAAGAACTGAATTCTGTATTGAATTCCATGATATAGCTACTGCTATCAGTAGTTAAAACATTCTTTGTATATATTTTCTCTATATTCTTCAGTACATTGTAAACTTGTCAAAACTTTACATTATGTCTCCATTGAAGGTGAACAGGAAACAAATGAAGGCTGCTTAATTTTAAGAAGAATTCTCTTTCTTGGACTAAAGTTTCCATGCTTGAAGTGATTAGTGAACAAAATCGTATGAACTTCTAATTACTCTGCTGATGTCAGAAAAATGAGAAAATTAACAAAAAATGTTTAATTATAGTTTTCTTTTACTTGAGAAAATAAT
>NW_006408655.1:2662264-2666384 GCF_000296735.1 Chrysochloris asiatica
TTTGGTTTTCATTGTTACGGCATGTTTTAGAATTACTTGTTTGTGTTGTGACCCTGAGCCTTTTCTTTAGGGAAGAATATAACAACTGGCAAAAAATATATACTGTCTTCTAGGGTTGTATGTTTGGAAGGAAGAAGAACTGAGAGGACTATAATTAGTACCAAAGTAGTTGGATATAAGGGAGCCCTGAGGGGCATAGTGGGTGAAGAGAGTTGAGCTGCTAAATGACTTAGTGATTGGAACTCACCAACCACTCCACCTGGTAACAGATGAGGCAGTGTGCTTCTGTAAAGATTTACACCTACAAAAACCCGATGGGGCAGTTCTAGTCTGTTCTGTGATGTTGCTATGAGATACAATTGACTTTATGGCAACGGATTTTAGATGGGTATATTTTAGATTATTGAAAAACTGCTGGAGTCTGGTCAATGAAATATTTGTGTTATTCAAATATGTTTTTCAACAGGTGCAATTTTGGTATCATTTATCTCAACATTCACGTCTCTCAGTTTTTACAAGAACATCACTGGATGGAATGTTGGAAAAGCAAGGTGATCTAGTTGGTTCCACTGAATCTCACTGGATCCAAGCCAGAATCGATCTCTCTCTAAAGACTGGGGAATCTACTCTGCCTTTTCAGGTAAGCATGTGATAAATTAGCACAATTCAGCAGAAGTTACTTTGATGTTCATTCCTTTATATGCATTTTGTTTCTCCTCAGTGTAATGTCACTTATCCCACATTTCCCGTGTTTCCTGTTTCCATCCCTGTCTCTTTCCTAACCATTCTGAATTTTGTCCTATGGTAAATGTTACCTTTTAATTTAAAATAGTTGATTATTATAAGGTGTGCATGCCTCACTAGTTTTATTGTTCCCCTTTATAGACCTATTTAAGGAGCTCTCTCTGGTAGCATAGTGGTTACGAATCGGGCTGCAAACCGCAAGGCCAGCAGTTCCAAACTACCAGCTGTTCCACAGGAGAAAGATGAGGCTTTCAGCTCCCGCAAAGATTTACAGCCTCAGAAACCCTGTTCAGGGTCGCTGTGGGTCAGAACCGACTCAACGGCACTTAACAACAACAAAGATTTACAGCCTCAGAAATCCTATGCAGAGTCGCTATGAGTCGGAACCAACTCCATGGCACATAACCATCACCAGTTGACCTACCTACTGTTGGGCAGAATATTGAGCCATTGCAGTGAGTTCAGTTACTTGAAGGGTAAACAAGTCCATTGTGATGGAGGTGCCACCAGTAAGCCTGGTTTTTTTTTTTAAAAAAAATGATTTTGAGTTTTGTTCCATGTTCTTTTTTCTCTCACTCTACCCAGGGTCTTCTAATGGTATCCCTTTCAGAGCAGTTGGTAGTGTTAGCCAGGCATCATCTAGTTCCTCAGGGTTGTAGAGACTAATGTTCAAATGGTCCATTAGGCCAGCGGATTAATTGTTTTCTTGTGTCTTTGATTTTTATCATATTTCTTTCGTCCAAAAAAGGAGACGCCAATAGTTGTACCTTAGATGACATTCAGGAGCTTTGATTATGCCAGACACTACTCATCAAAGAAAGATGTGGACCATTGTCTCAGAGGACTATGTTATACTGATAGACTTTGTTGCACCTGAGACCATCGTCCTGAGCTCCCAGGCCTACTGACTCAGTCCCTGAAGTAGTTTATATCTAAGAAGTTTTTATACCTTTGTCCTTGACTGCTCTACTACATTCAGAGATTATTTTGTAGCAAATGTAAATACCCATATATTCTAAGAGGTTATATTGACTAAATGCTTAAGACTTAAGTTTGGAAAAGCAACAGGAGTGAAGGTAAGAATTTAAAAATTAAAATTTGAGAGAGAAGAGTAAGTAAACAAGAAAAAAAAAAAAAAATCAGCTGTGTCTTTTGCAAAACAGAAACTTTTCATTTTAAGGGAGTCCCTCTAATCAATTTTTTTCTTTCAAGGACTGTGCTTTTGTTTGTGTTATTGTTAATGTCATTGAGCCTGTGGACTCATAACGACCATGTATAGGGTTTTTGGGCTGTTAAATCTTTGCAGGAACAGAAAGCCTCATCTTTCTCCCAGGGAGTGGTTGGTGGTCCAACGTCCAGTGCTTATCGTGTGGAGCTGCCATGCCCCCAATGCTTTTGGTATGGTATCTAAAATATCATTGCCAAACCCAAGGTCTGCTAGATCTCCTCCTATGCCATGCTCTAGAAATTGAAAGTCTCATGTGTTACATTTAAATCTGTGACCTATTTGGAGATTCTGTTTTTTTGGATGTGGATGTTCAGTTGTTCCGGTACCATTAACTGAAAAACCTTTCATTTTCCCATTGAATTGTCTTTGCTTCTTTGTCAAAGATCAGTTGATTTCACTTGTTATTGTTCAAGAAAACAATATCAAAGAATAAGATATTTAATGTGGTAGCTGACTATTTCTCTGAAATAACCTCCCTATGATTTATATATACATAAAAGTAAACATTTCCGTTTTTGTTTTTTTTTTTAGATTTTACAAGTTGTCATTTTCAAAAGCAAAACAAGAGAAAAATAAATACTTTTTTAAACACTTACAGGATGAGGGATGAAACAATGTAAATTAAACAAGACAATGATTATTCAGATTCTGAGAAAACAGATAATAGAGGAAAGGCATCACCATTTAATTTCAAATTTAAATTCTCAAAGTTCTTTAAAAACTTATAAAATAATTTTATTGTCCATGATTGAAATATAACTTTTGAGACTTCTTTTACATTAATTATTACCCGATGCTGCATTTCTTTGGATCACAATTCAAAACATCTGCTTGGGTAATACAAGCAAATAGTAATAGAAGTAGCCAAAATGCATCTGGAATGATTAGCTATATATATACAAGAAAGTAATAATTTTCACTTAAAATTTTAATTAATACTCCTGTCATGTCACTGTAGGATAATTACTGGACCACAAGGCCAGTTTGAACCACATGGTCAGCAGTTCAAACTCACCAGACGCTCCTTAGAAACCCTGTACATTGTCCCTATGAGTTGAAACTGATTTACAGCACTTAACAACAATAAGAAGAAAGTAACCATTTTCACTTAAAATTTTAATTAATAGTAGGATTATAATCTTTTATTATATGGTCCTGAATTTAATTACATAAAAATAAAGAAACAGAAGTACAGATTGACTGACAATTATGTTTTGGTTTTGGAAGTTGTTTTTATACCTGCAATTCCATATGAATTTCTAAATGATTCTGTCGATTCATTTTGGACAAAGCAATGTCATCATATCTGCAAGCTGGTATCCCAGATATTCACTTGAACTTATCCCAGGTCCCACCCAGCCCATTCAAAGAAAAGAGAATGCACCTTTCAGGATCAAAAAGAAATGTCCTAAATATTCAGTCTTTTCTTTAGCCTTTTCTCAAGTGCAACAGACCTTCAAATGTTTGTTGTTGTTATTGTTGTGAAGTGCCATTGAGTCAATTCCGACCCATAGCAACCCTGTATAGGGTTTCTAAGGAGCACCTGATGAGCTTGAACCACTTCCCTTGCAGTTCAAATGGCTTGGCAGTCTGGCGCATTAACCCACAGCACCACACCAGTAATCGGACCTTCAAATGTAGTACTTAACAAATGCTTGTTTAATCAATCTAAATAATTGAGTATCTAAATCTAAAGGATTTCATTGCTAAGTGTATTACAATAAGGGATAAAAGAAAAATACTTTTAAAGCTGTCCAAAAATAACTTTCAATAAATTAATGGCATAAAGCATAGTAGTATATTTCTAAAGTACCATGCTTTTAAAAATTTTATCACCACCCTTCATTAAAACCTGCATTGATGCTTTTCTGTCTCTAACATGAAGGTCAAGTTTCTTAGACTTTACAGACATCAGCTCTATTCAGAATTTAAAATTATTAAAGTATACAGTATCTAATTTTAAAACATAAAAATTATACACAAACAATAGTTTTTCTTGACCAATCTAACTGCCCACCATAATCTTTATCTTGGGGTAGCAATTATTGTTCCCACCAGTCTCTTTTTTTTTTAATGTTTTATTGTGAATTATATGATAGTTTACATGGGAGAACTTTAGTTTTACATTCATTCCATCGTATATCATCT
>NW_006408655.1:2671559-2679430 GCF_000296735.1 Chrysochloris asiatica
GGGTTGGGCCTCAGGGCAGGCCTTGGCCTCAGTGGGCGGGCCTGTGCCTTGGGTGTTCCTGAGCCTAGGCGGCTTGGCAGAGGGCTGGTCTGGGCCGGGGTAGTAGAGGGCTGGGGGTAATGGCTGCAGGGAGGTAGTATCCGTATTTAATGACGTAAACAATGCCTCTCTCAGTCTCTCTGTACCGTGGGTACCCCAAATTTCCTCATATCCTCGCAGATATCTCGCTCTGTTTATTCGGCTTTGTTAATTTATGTTTCCTTTTCTTTGGAAATGCAGCCTGTTAAGTGGGGTTGCTCAAGCCCTGCATTCCAAGGTCTGCAGCCGGCAGAGGCACTCGCCAGCACTGGCGCAAAAGTGGGAGCCGCGTGCAGGCAGGCAAAAGCTCAAAATGCCTGTAATTCCTTAGCAATTTGATCTTTTAAAAAAAAGAGTTCAGAATGTTGGAATATAAGATCTTATGTTTGTTCAAAGGCTGTCTGTCTGCTAGACAGAGGTTTCTTATGTGCGATTCTGCCCATTTGCCCCGAGACTGCCCTACTTGAGCTGCCTGGTCAAGGAAGCGCTGGAAGTGGATCCCCCACCAGTCTCTTTTGAAGTTATTTATTATGCATATATGTCCTACATATATCTAGAAATCTAAAAGCTTGTGTATTTGTTACTACAATTTTTTGTTTGTAACTTAATTTTTTTCTCTAATACACATGTTGAAAAAAATTTCTTCCATATTAGTAGGAGAGTGCTTCAAAAAAGTTTGAGGAAAATTGAATTAAAAGATACATGAAATTTTGCATGAACTTTTAAAGCCCCTTCATAAATAAATATGTAGTTGTTAGATGCAGGTAAGTTAGTTCTGACTCCTAATGACCCTATGCACAACAGAATAAAACAGGGTCTGGTCCTGCACCATCCTCACAATTGTTGTTACTCTTGAGCCCATTGCTACTACCATGGTGCCACCTCATTTCATTAAGTGTCTTCCTATTTTTCTGTTGACTATCCACTTTATGAAGCACAATGTCCTGCTCTAGGGATTGGTTCTTCCTGATATGTCTAAAGAATGAGAGATGAAGTCTTGACATCCTGGTTTCTAAGGAGTATTCTGGCTGTACTTCTTCCAACATAAATGTTGTTTGTTATTTTGACAGGCCGTGATACTTTCAATATTCTTCTCCAACATCATAACTTAAATCAATTCCTCTGTGGTCTTCTTTATCATTGTCCAACTTCCATATGCATATGAGGCAACTGAAAATACCATGACTTGGGTCAGATTTACCTTCGTCCCTAAACTATCATGTTTGCTCTGACTTTAAAGAGTTTTGTGCAACAAATTTGTTCAATGCAATACATTGTTTCATTTCTTGACTGCTACTTCCATGGATATTGATTGTATATTTAAACAAAATGAAATGTTTGACATGTTCAATATCTTTTCCACTTAACATGTTATTTATTGGTCCAATTGTGAGGATTTTTGTTTTCTTTACACTGAGGTACACTTCTTTCTGAAGATTGTGGTATTGTTCTTCATCAGTAAGTATTTTAAGTACTCTTTGCTTTCAGCAAGCTTGCATCATCTGCATATTGCAGGTTGTTAATGAGTCTTCCTCCAATCTTGATGCATGTTCTTCTTCATATAATACAGGTTATCGGATTATTTGTTCATCATACAGATTGAATAAATATTTTGAAAGAATACAGCCTTGACATATAACTTTTCCTGATTATAAAGCATTCAATATCCTTTGTTCTATTTGAGTAACTGCCTCTTGGTCTATGTGAAGGTTCCTCATGAGCATAATCAAGTGTTTTTTAATACCATTCTTTGCAGTGTTGTCCATAACATTGATCCACACATACAAAAGCTTTTGCATAGTAATTAAAGCACAAGTAAACATCTTTCTGGTAGTTTCTGCTTTTAGACAAGATCTATTTGACATCAGCAATGATATCCCTAGTTCCAAGTCCTCTTCTGAATCCAACTTGACTTTCTGACAGTTCCATTGATGTACTGCTCCAGGTGTTCCTGTATTCTCTTAAGAAAAGTTTTACTTTCATGTGGTATTAATGATATTGTTTAATAATTTCCACTTTCTGTTGGGCCATCTGTTTTTGGAATGTGCACAATGTGTTATTTTTACTATTTTTAACTTTTGCGTAATATTCAGTAACCTATTTCATCATTTATTTTCTGATGAACACTTAAGCAGGTCCAGTCATTTGTAATTATAACTAGCATTGATGTCAACATTCTTGCAAAGTAAACACTGATAAATGGTTTTAACTTTGCAGTCTATTATATCTTTTAAATAGATTCCATGAAGTTCCTATCCAGTGAGGCTACAGTAATTCACACAATTGATCTTTCCATCTATTATTCCATCAATAGGTTGTTCTCTTAAAATCTGTAATTTTTTATCATTCCCATAGTTGTTTGAATGTTAATCATGTTAACATCTACATGCATTCACTTGGACTTTTACCTCAATTTTTCAAAGTAACTAATTCTTAGGTAGTAATTATAACTAAAATTTAATTCTATTTCATTGTCATGTTTTCCCCCAAGCTCTCATATAGCACTTCAGGCAGAAATAAGTGTTGTTTTTATTTTTGTTTTTGATTCCTGATGTGGTTCTGCAGGATAATGCACTGGACTGCAAGGTCAGTTTGAACCATAACAACAGAAGTTCAAACTCACCTGTCCCTCCTCGGAAACCCTAAACAGAGTTGCTGTGAGTAGTCGGAACCCACTCCACAGGCACTTAACAAAAACAACAAGTAGTACTCTATGTGGAGTCCTGGTGTGATGCTGTAGGATAAGCAGTGGACTGCTAACCACAAGGTCTGCAGTTCAAGCTCACCAGTTGCTGCTTGGAAACTCTACACAGTGTTTCCTTAAATCTGTTTCTTGAATCTGAACTGATTCAAAGGCACTTAACAACAACAATAGTAACAACAATGTTCTATACATATCTCATCTATAGCATTTATTATGTATGCAAGTGTGACTTAACACTTAACAACAAGTTTTCTAATGTATCAAATTAACTAAATTGTAATGTCCTTGAAGTTAGAGAGTCTCTCTAATAAAATTGAGACTATCTAGTAGCTGGGTTGTAGACTGGTTGATCCTGCTATATGAGAGGGCGTCAAAAAGTTCGTGGAAAAATTCCTTTATCTTTTAATTCCATGTGTCCACAAACTTTTTGAAGCCCCCTCATATGTTCTCAAGGATCCAGATATAATCAATTAGTGAATTAATTTTCTTCTTTATTTATCCCTCCCTCCTTCCTTTCTTTTGTCCTGTCTTTCTTTGTTTTTAACATTATAATAATGTGAGTGATTAGCAAGAAAGAAAACAAATTATGAGTATATCAGTCATTATTCAGAGTGCTAGAATAAATTAAACTTAAATAGATGCCTTAGTGCTTTACATATGCATATTATTAACCACGGAGTGTGATTATTGATTGTGTGCTTACCTCACTAAGTATGTTTTTGTATATGTATACATAATATATGTAAGCATTTAAATATTCAGATATGGAAATGAATTGTTGCCACCAGCAAACCACTACAAATGAATTCATATCTCAATTAAATTGTGTTGTAAACTACACAGATGATTACCCCAAAGAGCTCATTTTAAATGCATATGACACTTAATGGCTCCAATGGGAAAGCAGCCCTTTAGTAGTGATGAATGCTATAACTTTCAATTGAAGCAAGGTTACTTAACATATTAAGGTTACATAAATTGCTGCCAAATCAGTTACAACTTTACAAATTTAATAATTTGAGTATTCTGGTCAAAACAATTTTCTAAAATTAGATCAGAAGATAGAACAGATGCATATGAGTGTCTTTACACAAAGAAGTGTGATTGTAAGAGTTTTACAGAATTTTTCTTTTGTAATTTTATCTTTTTGTAACTATAGTTAATTTTAGAAGCTACTGTTTTATCATCAAATGCTACAGTTGCCCTAGATGACATCAGTATATCCCAGGAATGTGAAATTTCATATAAGTCAATTCCTGATACCAGCATACAAAATAAAGGTAAGTTTTCCTTATGACTGTTTAAATTTTAGTCCTTGATAAAATATATAAAGCATACTAGAGTTCCTCTGTAATATAGCTCATTAATGCATAAATCTGGGATGTGGATTTTATCCTATGTCCTTGAAACCTAAAACTATTTTTATAGATATAAAACATTATATGTTATGATCTAGGTCAAGGTCTCTCTTCTATTAAAATATGGCTAAAATAGTCACATTGAAATATTTCATTCATTGTTGTTGTTATTATTAGGTTCTGTCAAGTTGGCTCCAACTCATAGCGACCTTTTGGTGTATTTCTAAATTAATATGCACAACAGAAGGAAATAATACCGCATATTACCATCCTCACAATTATTGTTACGCTTAAGCCCATTTTAAAATAATTTAATCATTGTACATATTTTAAAAAACTAAATTATCTATGAATTTTACTTGGCACTCCAAGTAATCATGTGTACAATTCTTATTTCAGAATAACTCAGGAGTTTAAACTAAGTGTGAAGAAGTGACTCTGGAGCCAACCAAAAATTTTAAATTTGACCCCAGAATTCTGTGGTTTACATTTAATGCATAATCATTTTTAGTAATAGATGGAGTTTGACTAATTCCTTGACTAAATGAGAGAGAGAGAGAGAGAATCATTAAAAAAATGATCCCCAAATGGGTATTTCATTTGTTAAGTTTTGCAGGCATACTGAAACCATGTGCATCGTGTTTGCACTTATTTGTCATTGTAACACTAACTGATGTTTCTCTCTGACTATTCCTACTCTGACTCTTAATAAATGAACATTATTTAAAATGTTGCCAGAAAATGGTATACTGTATTTTCTAACTCCCTCTACATTAAAGACATCTTGGTGTGGCACTGTGGGTTAATTCGCCAGATTGCAAAGCCATTTGAAATACAAAATCAGCGGTTCAAGCTCACCAGCTGTTCCTCAGAAACCCTATACAGGGTTGCTGTGGGTCAGAATTGACTGGACAGCACTTAACAACAACAACAAATACATTTTAAAAAATATATTTGTATTTGCAAATCAGGCAACTTATATATTCTGAAGTTGCTTCTTTAAATTAACTCACTAATCACAGTTAGTGAGTGAAAAGTTGCATTCTTACAGGAGCTGTATGCCCTATCAAGGATGACACGAAGTAAAATAGTTCTGAATTGAGAACTGTGTTAAATAACTTTTAATTCAACATCCTTTACTAAAGACTGTTTTCATTTATGAGATTACATAATTCTGCATGTCAATTTTATATCATATAGGGTATTGATTTTATTTGGAATGTGTCGTCCCCCCCCACCAACTTATGATTACCCTCTTAGCTATGTCTGTCTGTATGTTTATGATAGATGAGGAATGAAAAGCAATAGATTAAATGAGTCATCAGTTTTTCAGGGTTGACCAGCATTATCTTATTTCTGACATTGAAATCAACTTATTTTTTTCTTTTAATCAAATACCACACCATCAGACTTGGAATGGAAGAAGGCATTAAAGTTGACATTGAAGAGAATGTACTTGGATATGAAAGTGTGGTTAAAGGCTTGAAATTACCATGAAAATTAATGTTAGCAGAAATCTCTGATGAGTATTTGATCTCACTGAAAATTCTTTTCATAAATTAACTTAGAACTCATTTATAGGTACTTCATCTAATTACCAATTCAATTAGTTAGAACATGATTTTTTTTTTTTTTGCCTTTTTAAAAATTCTGGTGAGTATATATGTCACAAAAAATGTGTCATATTAACATTTTTTTCTCATACAATTCAGTGACACTTGTTATTTTCATCATAGTGTGTAACCATCATCATTATTCTTACCCAAAATGTACTAACATCCTTAACAGAAGTTCAATGGCCCACCATGCATCTTGGTAACCACTAATACACTTTTCCCTTCCCTCTCACCCATGGTGGAGTCCTGGTGTGATGCTGTGAGTTAATGCACTGGATTGCAAAGTCAGTTTGAACCACAGGATCAGTGCTTCAAACTCACCAGTCGCTCCTGGGAAACCCTATACAGGGTCACCATTGGTCGGAACTGACTCGATGACAGTTAACAATAACAACCTATTACTGGTACCCAAGTGTGAAAATCTTTTCTTGACTTTTTCCAAAAGTGATCTCACACAATATTTGACTAATTTCACTCAACATAATGTCCTCCAAATTCATCCATGTTATGTTGTGTTTGGAAGATTCATTGTTATTTTTCCACCTTGCGTGTATGTACCAATGTTTGTCTGGCCATTCTTACGCTGTTATCTTCTTTTCGTTATTGTGAATAATGCTGCATTGAACATGGATGTGCCTGTATCTAAGAGTGTCGTGGCTCTTATTTCTTGAGGATATATAATACCAAGTATAGGGCTAACTGGGTGTAATAATTTCAATTCAAATTCCAACTTTTTGAGAAAGTGCCATACAATTTTTCACAGTGGTTGCACCATTTTACAGTCCCACCAGCAGTGCAGGAGGGTCCCAGACTCTCCACACCTTCACCAGCATTTTTTTTTTCCCTTAAATTTGTTGTTAATGATGGGTTGAAATGATATCTCCATTATTGCTTGAATTTGCATCTCTCTAATAGCTAAAGATCATAAGCATTTCTACATGTTTGTTGGCTGTCTGAGTATCTTCTTTGGTGAAGTGTCTGTTCATGTTCTGTGCCCATTTTTAAATTGAAATATCTTCTTGTTGAGGTGTTGAAGTAATGCATAAATTTTAGAGAGTAGTTCCTTGTCTGAAATGGCATTGCCATTTTTTACCAGCCTGTGGATTCTCTTTTGTACTGTTGGTAAATCCTTTGATACACATCAATGTCTAATATTTTGGAAGTCCCAGTCATCTATTTTGTCTCCTACTGTTTGTGTTTTCAGTTATGTTTGATAGTGTATTAATGCCGTATATCATCGGCCTTAGGTTTGTCCTGTTTTTTTATCGATGATTTTTATAGTTCTTTGTGTAAAATGTTTCTTTGGTCTTTTTTGATTTTCCTGAATTCTTCAAAAGTTTTTCTGTGTTCTCTTTGTTTTCCTTGATCTTCCTGTCAGTCGGCTGAAGGTACCTGAACCTCGCTCTTCTGTATTGTCTCTCAGATATTTCCATTTCCTTTTCTTCTTCAGAATGTTTTCTTGCTCTGCATTTTGGACATTTGTTTGAGCCACTTGGCTGCTGTCTATCACTGATCAGGTGGTATTGGAGTTAGTATTGACTCTTACCCAGTGTGTGGAGCTACAGAAGGTATGGTTTTCTCCAGGTTATTTGGTTACGATTTTTGTCTCCTTTCTTGTAACCAATTGTTTGCATAAATATGCCCTGCCAGGCAGCTATTTGTCTCCAAAGCTGCCTGCAAAGTTCAAGATGGCTGTGCCACATCTGACTGGGAGAACATTCAGCAGTCTATCTCCTGCCTTTGCCATCCCTGTTTCTACTCCTACTAACAATTGAATACATTTCTCTAACCTTTCTTCTAAACCTCAGAAATCCCATATATTTGTTGTAGAGGGTTTTTATGTAACTTGTCTGCCTAGTCCAACTATCTTGCTGTAATTCTCTCAAGCTTAATTTTAATGAGGACAAAGCTATGTATATTATCCTTGGAAAGGCCAATGGCTTTATATATAGAAAAATAACTGTCTCAGTGTTTTTGGTGTTCAACAGGCAATTATAGGATCTTTATGGAATCAAGTATTACTTCTGGATAAAAGATTAGGTAGGGAGAATGACAGAAAGGGAGATGATATAGTATGTGTCATGATGTCAGTCATTTATAACTATATATATTTTT
>NW_006408655.1:2680468-2684242 GCF_000296735.1 Chrysochloris asiatica
CTTATGAAGCAATTATACATTCTTTTTTTTTTTTTGAAGAGAAAGAGAATGTGTTATCATAGTCTCTTAATTTTGAATTGGTTCCTTGTGAAGTTGTACCTTGTAAAGTTGCAGACAGTATTTCATCTAGCAAGGTCTATGATTTTACCCCTGACTATGCTGCGAGTTAATGCACCAGACTGCAAAGCCGGCATTTCAAACTTACCAGTCACTTCTCAGAAACTCTATGCAGGGTCGCTATGAGTCAGAACCGACTTGACGGCACTTAACAACAACAACCCTTTCAGAACAAATAAAGCCAATTGTGCTGAGTGAACATACTGAATAATTCTATGAAGGTTCATGAGTACAAAATTAATCTTTTATAACGTAAAGTACATACAAATTAAGTAAGTGTTGTTTGCTTGATAAAGATACTCTGAATTGAGACCTTTATATAGTTGAAAGGACTTACAGTTTAAAGGAGACCAGATTAACTATATACCAGTGGTCAATGTATAAAGACAATGTATAAAGACACTGTATAAAGACAAGGAGCTCTGGTAGCGTAGTGGTTACAAATCGGCCTGTGAACAACAAGTTCAGCAGTTAGAAACTACCAGCTGTTCCATGGGACAAAAATGAGGCTTTCTGCTCCCATAAAGATTTACAACCTTGGAAATCCTGTACAGAGTCGCTATCAGTTGGAACTGACTCCATGGCACATAACAACAACAAAAGTTTATAAAGACACCTCTTTCACTTTTACTTTTCCTGTGTTGGAATTTAACTTGAAATAAAAGCTAGAATAGCATTCAAATAACAAAAACAATAATTTATTATACATATTTTCTTGTGCTTCTAATTAAAAAGAATACCTTGTGTTGTTCTAAATAATTGCCATTCCACTAACAATGTATAGCAGAAAGCTATAAAATTAAGCATATTGATTTGGTACGTCAGTAAATAGCTGGTCATCATATTACATATTATGGCTAGTTATATTCTTTAACCTTTGAAAGTTTCTACTTATATTAAAAGAAATTATGAATTGAGTGAAGATTTCCAGGCAAGAAATTAGTTTTATATTTATCAAATAGCACTCTTTGTTTCGTCTCATTGATTGTAATCCCCTCCCTGCAACAGTTATCCTGCTTCCTCCCTGCGGTTTCTAGATCAATTCCACCCACCGAAACATCCCTTCTCAACTTTGTCCTTAGGTACATATAGGTACATGTTGCCATTTTAATTTTGAATGATTGACCATTCGGTTATTTATAGTGAGCGTATCTTAATACTTTTGAACTCCTATATATTTATCTTCTGCTTGGCTGAAAGTTGGGCCACAAAGATGAGTTTCTTTCCAGATCTGAAGTGTGGTCAAGGGTCATAGTTTCAGGTTCCTCTAGTCTCTTTTTGATCAGTAAGCCTGATCTTTTTTTTTTTTTAACAACTTTGAGTTTTGTTCCACATTCTATCTGGGACCTTCTGTTATGATCCCTTTCAGAGCATTGATAGTGGTAGCTAAATACCATCTTGTTCTGGTCTCAGAGTCATGGAGACTGATGTTCATAAATTCCATTAGTCCATAGGAATAATTGATTCCAAGCATCTTCAATTTTTATCATTCTTCTTTCTTCTGCACATGGAGAGACCAATAACTGCACCTTAGATGGCTGCTCATCAGCTTTTAATATCCCAGATGCTACTCACCAAAGTAGGGAGCTCTGGTAGCATAGTGGTTACGAATCAGGCTGTTAACCTCAAGGTCGGCAGTTCAAAACTACCAGCTGTTCCGTGAGAAAAAGATGAGGCTTTCTGCTCCCGTAAAGACTTGTAGCCTTGGAAACCCTGTGCAGGTTCACTATAAGTCGGAACTGACTCCACGGTACTTAACAACAACTCACCAAAATATGCATATTGTGAAGTGACTCACTGAAACGCTGTATTTCCTAGGAGTAACTGGTGAGTTTGAAACACTGACCTTTGGTTCAAACTGACCCTCAGTGACCCTGTACAGGGTTTCCGAGGTTATAAATCTTTGCGGGAGCACAACACCTCATCTTTCTCCCATGGAACCACCACTGGTAGTTTCGAACTGCTGACCTTGTGGTTGACAGCCCAACTCATAACCACTACACTACCAGAGCTCCATATATACATATATATGAATATATATGCATATATATGTGTGTGTGTGTATGTATACACACACATGTATAGGGAGTCCTGGTATGGTGCTGTGGGTTCATGTGCTGGACTGCAAGGTCAGCTTGAGCCATAAATTTGATGGTTTACATTTACCAGTCATTTACTTGGAAATCCTACACTGGTCACTATGAATGGGAACCAACTCAGTTGTACTTAACAACAACATATATACATACATACATGCATACATCCATATCTATATGTGTACATATGTGTGTATATGTATATATGTACATACATACATACACACACACACACACACACACACATATATATATATAAATGCACCAGACTGCAAAGCTGTTTGAACTGCAAGGTCGGTGGTTGAAACTCATCAGTTTCTCCTCAGAATCCCTATACAGGGTCACTATAGGTCGGAACCGTCTCAATGGCACTTCACAACAACAACAACAACATATATATAGACAGAGAGTGTGTGTCCTTGTGTGGTTCTGTAGGACAATGTGCTGGGCTACAAGGTCAGTTTGAGCTGCAAGGTCGGTGATTCAAACCCACCAGCTGCTCCTTGGAAACCCTACCCAGGGTCACTATGAGTTGGAACTGAGTTGATAGCACGTAACAGCAACAACAAAGTATTCCACTCTTCCTGCCATATCCACTCAGCATGTGTATCTGTCCATGCATCAACTCAAAGAACATTATTGTTCCAAGGTTGTATATATTACTGTTTACCTCTAGCCCTTTTCACCCTTGTATACTTCCTGTGTCTTCACCTGTCTTCATCATTCTTCTGTCAACCTCTCTCTTTTTATATATTGCCCTTCCCCTTCTCATATATTACCCTCCCCATCACCCAAATTAGCATGTGTCTACCTTCCAGTCAGTGAACTACTCTCTCTTCCCTCCCACCCCTGGCATCCATCAAAGAATGTTTGTTTGTTTGTTTGTTTTTCTCTTTCAAATGTTTATGCTTTTGTGGGATATATATATATATATCCTACTCTTCGTTCCTTACCCATTCAGGTTAGGTCTCAATCCTTATATCTGTGCACATACACTGTTGTCTCAAAGTTGTATATATACATCACTATTTACATGTATTCCATTTAGCCTATGCATAACTCCTTGTGTCTTCACCTATCTTCATTAATCTTTTCCACTCTCCCTCTTCTTGTATATTGTCCTCCCCCTTCTTCTTTTTTTTTTTTTAATGATTTATTGTGAATTATGTGATAGTTTACATGGGAGAACATAAGCTTTACATTCATCCTATTGTATATCGTTACATTGCCATGGTTACAGTCCCCTCCATGCATCATCAACCAACCAAATGGTACATCCCACAAGCCTGTCCCCTGGTCATCCGGACACAGCCCCTCTCCCTCTCTGGGTCTAGAGTCCCTAACCGCTGCATCTCTCATGTCATAATCTCTGCCTCCCTCTCTGGTATCACTGCTTCTCTGGGTAGGGTTCTGCACTCTGCTCCTCTCCCTTGATGGTCCCAGAGCTCTCCACTCCTGGATTGCAAAGTCAACCACTTCCCTCCTTTTGCTACAGAACCTCTACCTATACATTTCCAGCCCTCACAGTCAGTCCTGATAGTAATTATTCACTATTGTACCA
>NW_006408655.1:2684342-2699308 GCF_000296735.1 Chrysochloris asiatica
TTTCTGCTCCTGTAAATATTTGCAGCCTTGGAAACTCTGTACAGGGTCACTATGAGTTGGAACTGACTCCACGGTACTTAACAACAACAATTGCTATTGTGAATAGTAATGTAATGAAAATTGGTGTGCATATATCTACTCATGTCCTGGTTTATATTTCTTATAAATATTTTTGAAGATGAAATATCTCTTTTCCAAAGTATGCATACTGAATTGTATCTATAGTATTTTAAAGTTAACCTAGTACTCCTGGAAAGTTAATAAAGCAAAGGAAGAAAGGGGTGTCAATGGATATGATTTTGCAAATGAATTTAATTAACTGTGCTAGTCCTGGTATCGGGCAATGTTTCGTTCTGCTGTGCATAGGGTCACTATGAGTTGGTACCAACTCAATGGCACCTAACAACAACAACAACAACAGTCCTGGTATGGAACTGAAGAATAAGCTAATGGAAAGAGCAGTGATTCAAACTCACCAGTTTTTCCTAGGAAACTCTATACAGAATTGTTAGGAGTTGCAACTGACTCAATGGTACTTAACAACAAAAGCAACAGTGAACATAATGAAGAAATCAAGATTACAGGATTATCACATTTTCTTGATACCCACACCTGGAGTGAAACACCAGATTTAAACAAAGCAAGAACAGGAGTATGTTTATCAGATATGATGGAGCACCCAATTGGAAGACTCTGTCAGCAATCCATGTAGAGCATGATTTAGGATGATGAGAAAAAGAAGGGAGAGTGTTAAGTTCTGATAAATTTGCAAAGGAGCCTTGTGTCATTGAGTATTCTAAACCAAGAACTGCAGGAAAGAGTAAAATCAGATCCTTGCCCTCAAGTAAAATGTATCACTGATCAAAAGATGAAATTAGGAACTTACAGGAACTGACCAGGGAGTGTGGTGGCTCCATAGGATAAAAAACATTGGTCTGAGAACTATAAAGTCAGCAGTTTGAGCCTTCCAGCTGGTACCTAGGAGAAAGATGAGGATCTCTATTCTCACAAAAGATTGTAAGTCTCAGAAACTTTGTACTGGGTCACTATCAGTTGAAACTGATTCCACAAGACTTAACAACATCATCTTGATCATGAAATGTGAAAGCAAATTTCTAAGTAGAGTTTAAACACAGTGTAACTGGAATCCTCATACTTTGGTGGTATGACTGCTTATACCATAACTCTTTGGAAAAGAAATTAGGTATAATGTATAAAAGGTCAATGGTGGTGGTGGTGGTATGCTTTGAGTCAGTTCTGACTCACAGCGACCCTGTGTAGGGTTTCTGAGGCTGTAAATCTGTATGGAATCAGAAAGTCTCATCTTTCTCCCGTGTAACAGCTGGTAGTTTCAAACTGCTGACCTTGAGATTAGCAGCCCAACTTGTAACCGCTATACTACCAGAGCTCCTTATTAAAGGTCAGTAAGTACTTTAAACCAAAAATTTCACTTTTGGGGATTTATCCTAAAATAATTGAAAATAATATCTTTGATCTAAAACAGAAATGTCCTCTAAAATGATGACAATGACATTTTGATTGGCATGTATATTTCTGCATGGTACAAATGGTTAACATGCATAACTGCTAACTGAAAAGTTAGAGCTTCAAGTCCATGAAATGAAGGTCTGGAGATCTGCTTCCCAAAAGTCAGCCACTGAAAACCTTCTGGAACAAATTTCTACTCTGGCACACATTCCAGTTACCAGTATTTATCATTGATAAATGATATCTTGATTGCATGTTTGAACAGTTTTCTTGACTTTAGTGGTTCGTGGATAAATTTGAATAATAGTGATACTAATTGGTCTTCCTTGTAGACATCATTGATAGATCTTGAAATGTGATTTTACATGATGAACGAAAGTGCATTTCTCTTGAATTTGTCATTCCTAGCATAGCAAACCAAGTGATTGTGTAATTTAAACATGACTAATACCTGTCCATTTCAGCTCATTTATACCAATAATATCTATGGCTTTGCATTCAATTTTATTTTGACAACTTCCAATTTTCTTAGATTCATACTTCATACATTTGACATTCTGACTATTAATGAATGTTTGGAGTTTCTTCACATTTTGAGCTGTGCTACATCATCAAATGAAGGTCATAAAAGCTTAACTCCATCTACATAAGGTCAGCTCTCCTTTGAGGAGGTAGCACTTCCGGAGTCATATTTTGAGGCTCATCTTCTGGCACTATATCTAACAATGCTCCACTGCTATTCAGAAGATTTTTAGTGACTTATCATTCAGGAGTGGGCTACCTCTCCTTTTTCCTAGTCTGCCTTAGTCTGGAAGTTCCACTGAAACTTGTCTACTATGGGTTTTTGTTGTTGTTATGTGTCGTCAAGTCGATTCCACTTTATAGTGACCCTGTGTAGATTTTCCAAGGTGTGGCTGGTGAGTTTGAACTGATGGCCTGGTGGTTCAAACTGACCTTGTGGTCCAGAGCTTTACCCTACTGATATTTTAAATACCAGTGGAATAGCTTCCAACATCACAGCAACACATAAGTACCACAGTAGGACAAACTGTCAGATGATTGGTGGAACGTGGTGTTGGTGTTGTTAAATGCCTTTGAGTCCTTTCTGACTCATAGTAACCCTGTATAGGATTTCCAAGGAGTGGCTGGTGAGTTTGAAAAGCTAATCTTGAGGTGCAAACCAACCTTATCCCTATACAGCACCATACCAGGAAATAATAGGTTACTCGGGATTCAATTCTTCAATCAGAACAATTTCTTCTCAGCCATGCCTGCAGGCACATCTGTCTTTGGCTCTCAGCCTAACAGCTGTTTGACCTTTTCCCCTCTGCTCTCTGGCAAGCATTACAAAGCTCTTTTAGTTCTGCTGATTATGTACTTGTAGGCACCTTGTTGTTGTTGTTAAGTACCGGGGAGTCGGTTCCAACTTATAGTGACCCTCCCTGCACAGGGTTTCTTTACCGGAGCAGAAAGCCTCATCTATCTCCTGTGGAGCAGTTGTTAGTTTTGAACTGCCGACCTTGAGGTTAGCAGTGGGATTCGTAACCACTACGCTACCAGAGCTCCTTCTCATAGTGACCCTGCCAGTAGCCTCAGCCCAAAGAGGCTCAGCTCTTGCTTATGGGTCAGCAAGTCTACCCTCTGTTCAGATGCTGGGGGCAGCCCACACCATGAGGAAACCACCTGTCTGAAGACACTCAGCTTTCTCCCTTCACTCTGTTCCTACAGATCTCTTGGTTCTGCTGCCTGAGCTACTGCTGCATCTGTCCCACTACTTCTTGTGATCTCTCCATCTCTCCTGTCAAAGCTCTGTCTCTTCAGTGCAGGAATCTCAGATCCTAATAACGCCCTCCACTGTCAACTCTTCTTTCTTTATGGTAGTGAGATGCTTCTGGGTGGCACAGTTTAAACCTGGTGGTGATTGGTGGTAGTATGCTGTGGAGTTAGTTCTGACTTACAGCGGCCCTATATAGGATTTCTGAGGCTATAGATCTATACAGGAGTAGAAAGCCTAATCTTTCTGCCACAGAATGGCTGGTAGTTTTCAACGGCTGACTTTGAGATTAGTAGCCCAATTTATAACCACTAAGCTACCAATAGTAAGGAAAAACTGACCAATCTGTCTGTTAAGTTTCCACATACCTTATTTGCATGGTAGTGTAGTAGTTACGAATCAGGCTGCTAATTTCGTGGTCAGCAGTTCAATACTACCAGCTGCTTCAAAGGAGAAAGATGAGGCTTTCTGCTCCCGTAAAGATTTACAGCCTCGGAAACCCTGTACAGGGTCACTATGTGTCAGAACCGACTCCACGGCACACAACCACCCCCACCCCCATAAGGATGCCATGAACCTTATGTACATTTTTAGCAAGCTATCTAATCCCCTTGGTGAGTCACAAGCGCTTCACATTTGTATAATCTTACCCAGTGTGTGAGTCCTGGTGTGGCACTGTGGGTTAATGCGCCAGACTGCAAAGCCGTTTGAACTGCAAGGTCGCCGATTCAAGCTCATCAGCTGCTCCTAGGAAACCCTATACAGGATCGCTATGGGTCAGAACCAACTCGACGGCACTTAACAACAACAACATATATTCTGTGCTGTTTAGGATAGAAATCCAAAGTTTACTTACACAAGTCTAAATTATAAAGATACTTAATTTCAGATAGTTTCTGGGCTTTATAACTTATTTCTGTTTTAAAGACTGATTAGTCTGAAATGCATCTACTTAACGAAAAAATGATGGCTGAACAGCTTCTGTTATCTATTCTTCAATCTTCCCATGAGAAAAGTCACATATATATCTCTACTTAGTATTTGAATTCAACAAGTCCTGAGCTAAGGCAGGTTGAGCAGTACAGGAAAAATGAACGACATTATTTTTCTAATTTATTTATTCAAATTTAGATATTAACTGTATAGTTACCTCTATTACACCTGCTAAATTTAGAAATGCTTGCATTACACACTAGCACTTCTACAACTGAGTTGTACAATAGTGCACAGACAATTTTATGTGTTAATGTTTTTGAAGCCTTTCTATGCATATTTCCTGATTCATTTCCTACCAATACAATTGCTTTATTAGGCGTTGAGACTTACCAGATTTCCTGGTGTGGTGCTGTAGGATAAAACACTGGGCCTCAAAGTCAGTTGGAGACACAAGATTGGTAGTTTAAACTCACCAGTCTCTCCTTGGAAACCCTATACAGGGCCATTATGAGTTGCAACAAACTTAGCAGCACTTAACAACAACATAAATACAATGGGAAAAGCTTGAATTTCCCATCACTATGTTTTTTTCTGTGCTGTAGTTATGAAGAATGTTTATGAGCATGAGGGAGAGAGATATCCTTCTAATTAAAGCCATGTTATTTTTTCCTCATACTTTCTGAGAAAGAAGCTTTTAAAAAAAATTCCTTTTTACATGAGATGGGAGTTATTTAAGAAATTATAAAATTAATGGCTTTTAATAATATAGCTATTTGTATAACCACAAATTATTTTTTATTGTAATAAAGGATAGAGGAATAAGCATCTATTTTCTGTTTTCTATTTATGAATACAAGAAAAATAAATGTCTTAAAATAAACCTATGTTCAATACTAATTATTGAATATCTTTCTTTTTGTTAAATGCATATAAACAAATAAGACCTACTAGTCCTGGTATAGCACTATAGAATAAGCACTGGACTGCTAACCTCAAGTTTGGCTATTCATTCCCACCAACTCCCACCAACTGTTCCTTGGAAACCCTGTACAGGCTTGCTATGAGTGAAAACCAACTCTACAACACTTAACAACACAAATAAGTCCTTGAAGGGAAATAAAAGATTATATAACTTATTTTTTTCTTAATTAACTGGATATTCTTTCTCATTGTCTTTTGATTATCCTCAAGTTTAAAATATAAACACTTTTTTTTTATTAAGGGGAAAAAATTGTATATAACACTATTGTTATTGTGGTTAAGTGCCACTGAGTCAATTCTGACTTATAGCAACCATTTACAGGGTTTCTAAGGCTGTCGACCTTGTGGTTCACAGTCCAGTGCTTATCCTACAGAACACTACACTTCCTGTATATTCCCCTGTTGTTTTTGTTTTGTTGTTAAGTGCCTTGGAGTTGGTTCCAGCTCATAGCAACCCTGCACAGGGTTTTTGAGGAGCAGCTGGTGAGCTTGAGGTCAAACCTAACTTGCAGTTCAGTGCATTACCCCCGACACCACACCACACCACACCAGGACTCTGTATATACCACCCTACAACAGAAGTAATTATAAAAGTCTCTAATGGGATGCTGTTTCCGGTGAAAGTTCACCATTTCTGTGGCATGAAACTAGGAATGAAGAAAAACTCCATTAATTCTCAATTGGAGAAGCCATTGATCACTGAGGGGGAAAAAAACAATTCTGTAGACAAGTAAAATCTAGTAAATAACTCATGATATTTTATTCAATATTTAGTTAAGAACAATTTTGTTGTTAAACTAGGGAAAATCATGAAAGTAGAAAAAGTAGAGAAATTTTGTTTCTCAGTTAAAAATTCTATTGAGACAAAATCTGGGTATTTTAATAAAGAATACTTTTTTCTATGTTTATTTAGTATTAAATTTAATAACTTTTATTATTAACTGTGTCTGTGGAAAAAGTGATTTTTGCCCTATCATTAAATTTAGCGCATTTTGAGTTTTAGTTTTTAGCAAGATCCTTGAGCCTCCCATTCTTAACATTATAGATTAGGAACACAAGTGATATTTTGTTAATAAGCCCAAACTTCCTGTGTTTTCTCTCACATCTAGTACTCTTGTCCATTTTGCTTCTGTTTTCAGGATAGTAATTGATGAGAGGTATAAAGGAGCCATAATGACTCTTTACTATTCAATATATAGTCTCAATGACCAGTTTTCTAACAATCATGTTTCCCTGCCTAATAAGAAGGCAGTGAAATTTATACTTGGTGCAAATGTTAATATAAACTTCTACTTTTTTTGAGGGTACAAATTGTAAGTGACATAATATATCAAATAATGATAATAAATACTATTATGAATATGAGGACTCCTAGGTGGTTATGAATCGGGCTGCTAACCTCAAGGTTGGCAATACAAAACTACCAGCCATTCCATGGGAGAAAGATGAAGCTCCTGTAAAGATTTACAGTCTTGGAAACCCTGTGCAGGGTCACTATGAGTTGGAACTGACTCCACAGTATTTAACAACAATAAATGGGGCACTATGGGTTAATGTGCTGGATTACAATGTGAGTTTGAATTGCATCGTCAGTGATTCAAGCTTGAAAACCCTATATAGGGTGGCTATGGGCCAGAACCGACCCAATGGCACTTAACAATAACAACAACAGCATTATATGCATGGAGTACTGGTGTGGCACTGTAGGATAAGCACTTGAGCACAAGGTCATTTGAACTTCAAGCTCAGTGGTTCAAACTCACCAGTCACTCCTTGGAAACCCTATATAGGGTCGCTATGAGTCAGAACAAACTTGACGGCACTTAGCAACAACAGTGACATCATACACGTTGAACCATGGTGGCATAGTGTTGGGCTGCTATCTGCAGGGTCATCAATTTGAGTTTACCAGCCAGTCCAAGGGGGAAAAAAATTAAGCTTTCTTCTCCTGTAAAGATATATAGTCTCAAAAAACCCTATATAGGGTAGCTAGGAGTTAGAACTGATTCTACAGGATACAATAAGAAAAATGTAATGCACATATAAAATATTTACTGTTTCTAACACTTTATTTATATGTATTATCTTATTTGTAGCTGAGAAAAGTGAAGCACGAAGAGGATGAAATAGTTTAGGGTATAGGGTGGGAGTGCAAAGTAGATCTCCTAGGGTTTGCTTGACACAGAGCAGGATCCATTTTGTTCTGCCTTCGGTGTCTTCTAGGTTGATTCCATTCAGTAGGTTCTCAAATGATGTGAACCTCCTAAGAATTGGGCTGCTAGCCTCAGGGTCAGCAGTTCAAAACTACCAGCTGTTACATGGGAGAAAGATGAGGCTTTCTGTTCCCGTACAGATTTACAGCCTCAGAAATCCTGTACAGGATCTCTGTACAGAGTTGGAACCAACTCCACGGCACAACACCACCACCACCACTCTTGGGCATTTAAAATAACTTCTTTAAAATAGACTATTGTTATGTACCATTGAGTGGGTTCCAACTCATAACAACCCTGTATAGGATTTCTGAGAGTGACTGGTGGATTTGAATTGCTGATCTTGAAGTTACCAGTCTAGTGCTTATCTTACAGCACCACAACTAGTGTAGCTTAAATCCCAGTGACTATATTTCAGGAGTGACTGTGTTGTATCATCATTTTGCTGGGTTTGTATGGCTGATACAGAAAGTAGAGCCTTGTTTTTATATATTCACCATTTAAACACATGTGAATAAAAAGGTCTTGACTAATCTATTACCAATCATAGTATAACTTGCAAAGAAAGAAAACCTAAACCCTGCTAAAAGAAAAGTGTTTGGACATTGCAAAGATGCTTGCTTTGTTTTTCCTGCAATGGCATGGAGTAGTTTGCAATTTAGGTGAGAAGATAGGAAATAAACATGATTAATATAACTGTCAGAATTTCTCTCACTGGCCAGAAGGAGGGCTAGGATAGGCAATGGACAGGACCCTGAAAAAAATAGAAAGGGGAGTGGAAACAATAACATCAAACAAAACACTCATTGTCATCCAGTTGGCTCCATCTCAGTAGCAACCCTACATAGGGTTTTCTGAGACTGTAATTCTTTGTAGAAAGTAGACAGCCTTATCTTTCTTTCACAGAGCCGCTGGTAAGTTTGAGCTGATGACCTTGTAGTTAACAGTCTAGTGCTAATCCTACAGTGCCACCAGGGATTAGGAGTATAGTCATTTCTGATTTAATTGAAAGATCCACAAAGCACAGAACCTCGGGTTAGAAGCGGGATATGAAGTTGCTGAACTGGATTGTTGGTGATAGTTTGAGTTAGGTCAACTTTTTCACCTTGTGTGTTAATTTAGTAACACTGGAGTAAAAGAGTAGGTATTTTTGGAAGATGCTGAAAGACAGGATAATAATACAAAGCAGTTTTATTTTATCTAGTACAAATGTACTTGTAAAACATAAGTCCACCCATCTGCTCATACCAGTCTCTATTCAGCTGGGTTCCATTATTCATTTCAGTGATCACACAAAACTCAATCAGCATACTCACAATTATGAGTTTTATTAGGGAAATTAACAAGGTACAAGTTAGGGTTAAAAATGGTCAGGGCACAATTCATTGGTCAGGATATCCTCTCAGTCATGCTCACGGGCAGGCCTCTCTCTGGCCTTTGGTCCCTTGGCCTGGCCTCTGCCCAGTTGGAACAGTGTTACAAAGCGCTTTCAGTGCTGTTGATGATTACCTACCAGACATTCCACTCCACTCTGAGCCTCAGTCTGAAGACAGCTCTAGCTCTATGGAGCAACAACCTAGCTCCCCTATTAAGTACCTGGTTGTTGTTATGTTGTTATGTGCCGTGGAGTCGATTCTGACTCATAGCGACCCTGTATAGGGTTTCCGAGGCTGTAAATCTTTACGGGAGCAGAAAGTCTCAACTTTCTCCTGTGGAACAGCTGGTAGTTTCGAACTGCTGACCTTGCAGTTCACAGCCCGATTCGTAGCACTATGATACCAGAGCTCCATATTAAGTACCTAGAGGTACCCCTAAAGGCACTCCATTTTACTTTCTCTGTGGGCCAGAAGTCCACTGTTCTGTTTCATGCTCTGGCTCTTGGTTCTGTTGCTGCTACCACTCCTCTGCTGCTTCTCTGGCGTCACAACTTTCTGTCCCTCACTCCTGGTTCCAGTCTTGGTTCTTCCTTGTGGAGAGTGATATCCCTTATTCTTGCCTCTAAAACTTCTCATTTTATACAACTTAAAGCTATGTTTTCACAGCCACAATTACTCCTATCAACAACACTCACAACTGAATCATAGATTCCATCAATATCTTCACCCATCTTCTCTTACCCAAAACCATTAGGAAAGTCATTTGGTGGAAGTTTATGCAGACTGTGGTCAGAAGGTCATTGGAGAAAGATGAGGCTTTCTCCTTCCATAAAGATTTATAGCCTTAGAAATCCTATATAGGATCACTAAGAGTTGGCATCGATTAGATGGCACTTAACAATAATAGCATGCAAGCCATAATTTTTCTATGATTTATTGTAATGTGGAAACATAAGAAGTTGTAGGTTTATGCTGTTTTTTTCTGGATAGCTTTCAAAGCCAAGTAATAAATCAAATGTGAATAGCTAGGTAAAAGTGAATGGTGGGTCACAAACAGAAAAAATAGATTGATAATATAAGATATTGGTAAGATGTGGTGGTAATTGGTGTGCCACGGAGTCAGTTTCAACTCACTGCAACCCTGAATAGGGTTTCTAAGGCTGTAAATCTTTCCAGCAGTAGAAAGCCTCATCTTTAACCCAAGGAATGGCTGGTAGTTTTGAATTGATAAGAAATAGATAAGTCATTAAAAAGAAGAAGGGAAAAAAATGTGGCTTTGATTCATTACAAGAACTGAAAGAATAAAGTTGATTAAGCATAGAGTATAAAGACAAACGAGGTACTGGCTTGTTGGGGACTCTATCCAGGCTTTGATGTACATGTTAAGGACTTGGGGCATTATACTAAATTATTTGGATATAACTCCAATTTCTGCTTCTGTCTTCATATGTACATCTTCCCTCTTTGTATCTATGTCCAGATTTCTCTCTTATAACAATATTGTCAGTGTATTTTAGCCAGTGTGGCGCTGTGAATTAATGCACTGGACTGAAAGGTCAGTTTGAGTAATTTTCTCAGGGTTGTTCTTTACTGTAGTGGGTTGAATTGAGTCCCCCCAAACATAAATTCAATTACTAACCTCTAGTACCTGTGAACATGATGTTACTTGGATATAAATGTTTGCAGATGCATTCAAGTTAAGATGAGGTTGTATTGTATGATTATTGCTGTTGTTGTTGTTAGGTAGCATTGAGTCAGTTCTAACTCATAGCAAACCTATGCATACCAGAACAAAATACTGTCCAGTCCTATGCTATCCTCAATATTGGTTTTTTTGAGCCCATTATGCTGCCTCTTTGTCAATTGTTGGAGGTCATCCTCTTTGCTGTCCCACCATGTTACTGAGCATAATATCCTTCTCTAGGTAATGCCCCCTCTTGATAACATGTATTGTATTGTTGTTGTTACGTGCCATCAAGTTGGTTCCAACTCATAGTGACCCTTTACAGGGTTTCCAAGGAGTGACTGATGGGTTTGAACTGCTGACCTTGCAGTTCAAACTGATCTTGCAGTCCGGCGCATTATCCTGGTGTATTAAAGAGGTCTGTAGATGTCTTGTATGGACTAGAAAGTCATACTCACACATGAAGGCCAGAAAGCAAACGGAATGTATTATTCACAGTCTAGAGAGGAAAGAATAGTATGAGCCACTGGAGCCAGACAGGGGGTTCTGACAAATTCTTATCAAGGGAAACCCTTTGAGGCATGCATGACAGAAGGCTAACTTAAAGACCACAGCTGTTGAGAAACTGTGTGACCAAGTAGGAACCACCATACCAGAAACTAAGGAGCTCTGGAGGGGCAGCAGGTAAGCACTTGGTTGCTAAACAAAAGGTCGACTATATGAACTCACCAACCACTTTGTGGGAAAAAAACATAGGAAATTTTGTAAAGATTTACAGCCTTGAAAACCCTCTGGGAATCAGCTTGGTGGGAGCGAGTTTGATTTTGATTCTATAAGACGCTGGGTAAAAGGGCAACTAACCCCATTGCCATCAAGTCGACTCTAATAGCTGCCATCTATAGGGGTTCTGAGACTGTAATTTTTTTTAAGGAGTGGACAGCCCCATTTTCCTCGCTGGTGAATTTGAACTGTAGACTTTGTTGCTAGCAGTCTGAAAGGGCAACAAGGAGGAATTAATGGATGTCAGAGCAGCAAATTGGCCTCGTGACGATTAGTAGTACCTGGAGAGCTTCTAAAAATCCTGATGTCTGTGTTAATTCATTTACACACTAAATAGAATCCAAGCAGTCCTGGTAGGGTAGTGGATTACAAAGTGGGCTACTAAGTGGCAGGTCAGCAGTTCGAATCTACCAGTAGATCTGATGAAGAAAGATGAGGCTTTCTGCTTTTGTAAAGATTTACAGTCTTGGACACCCTCTGCAGGGTCACTGAGTCAAAACTGATTTGACAGCACTTAACAACAGCAAGGGGTAAAACCCAGACATTAGATTTAAGGCCCCAGGGTGATTCTCGTGAATAGAATTGTTTATATTCCAGGTGATTCCAGTAGGGTTGTTTGTATTATTTGAGGCATCAATATTTTCAAAGAAAAACATGTAGGCAAAAGAGAAAAACAAGCCTCTAAACCACATTGTTTTTCAGATTTTTATTTTGTTTATTACCAGCTTTAGACTATCATTGTGGCCGTAGATACTTTCATGGATTGGCTTTCTTTTTATTTCATTTTTTTAGTTTAATATTAAAATGTTTAGTAACTAGAGAAAATATTCACTTTCATATTCTTAAGCTCTCTTTAAAGTTGAATAAACATCAGGATAGTAATTTCTTAGACTAGCTCTGTTTTAAGAAATAATTCAAGTATATCACAGTTCAGAAATAGAGAACACAAATTCCATACCATTTGTTAACGAGACCAGAACTTCATTTCCATCACATCGTTGTGAGAAATGTCCAATAAGAAAACTCATTCTGTGCCTGCTCTCACAGAACTAGAGTAAATCATAGCATGAATATATAAGAATCTCAAAATATGTTCCCCTCACAAGCTTAAACTTTTAAAGAATACTTTTTGAGATAATAATCACATAGAGTCAACAGAAAATATAATTTGTAAATGGACTTACTTTTCTTTGCCTAAGAACAGACAGAAACAATTGCTAAAGTTATAAACGTTAGCTTTTGTTAAGTTTTAATTTATATCTTCTTTGTATTGTTAATATATTTTCTCAGTCTAAACTAATGATCTCAAATGTGTTGTACTTCTTGGCCCAATTATCTGAGAAGCTAAAGCAGGGATATTTCAAGTTGAAATTCAGGTTCTTTTGAGAAAATTCTCAGGGATATCCCTTTACTGAAATGTCCTGCTCCCAGGACCCCTGTATTTTGTTGTTCTTTTTACATGCCATTAAGTCAGTTCCAACTCAACAGAACAAACAATTGCCTGATCCTGTGCCAATCTCACAATAAATGATATGTGTGAACCCAGTGTTACTGTGTCTGTCCGCTTCATTAAGGATGTACCTTTTTATCTCTGACTCTATTTTACTGAAAAGGATATCCTTCTCTAGGGACTAGCGTCTCCTGATAATATGTACATGATAGTAAGTTGTCTTCACTTCTTCACTTTTAAGGAACAATGTGATTATACTTCTTCAGACACAGATTTATTTATTCTTCTGGTCTATTCAATATATTGTTATTGTTGTTGAGTGCCTTTGAGTCAGTTCCAACTCATAGTGACCCTGTATAGGGTTTCTGAGAAGTGGATGGTGGGTTTGAACTGCCGACTTTGTACCTCAAACTGGCCTTGCAGTGCAGTGCAGTATTGTGCAGCAGCACCACACCAGGATTCCATATTCAATATATTGTCGTTGTTGTTAAGTGCCATCGAGTTGATTCCGATATAATCAAATATGAAGGGGCTCCAAAAAGTTTGTGGAAATTTTTCATTAACTTTTAATTCAAATTTTCCGTGAACTTGTAAAGCTTCCTTGTCTTCTCCACCAACACTGTAATTAGAATACATCAATTATCCTTTGATCTTTTTTATTATCCAGCTTTCCCATGCATATGAGCTCATTGAAAATACCATGAGTTGGCCTGGGCAAGTTACACCTTGGCTTTTGAACAATTTAAATAAGTCTTTTGCAGCAAATTTACTCAAATGGAATATATCATTTGATTTCTTGATGCTTGCTTCTATGGGCATTGATTGTGGATCTAAGTAAAATGAAATCCTTATCAACTTCAATCCTTTCTCCATTTATCATAATGTTGCTTATTGGTTGGGTTGTGAGGATTTGTGCTTCTTTATCTTAAAGAGTAATCCATACTGAAGGGAATCGTTGGACTGAAGAAAAATATGATAAAAATGATAAATATATGTGGTTAAGTCTAAATGACTGTTGACATTATGAAAAAAAAAGACTATGAAAACAAAAGAAATAACAATATCTTCTGTGGTTAAAATATAGAGAAAGTTGGGAACAAGGAAGAAGAACCACTACTTGGAAAACAGGAGCTTGGTAATAGAAACAATGCTGGAAATTACATGATAGTACTTGATAAGACCAATGACCTATTCATTGGAAATGCCTTTTTAGAAACATAAGAGTTACTATACATATAGACCACACCAGATGGAATGCACAGGAATCAAATCAACTATATCTATGGAATGAGGCAATGGAGAAGCTCATTTTCATCAGTCAGAATAAGACCGAAAGCAATTCAGCAATTCAGACAATTGCTCTTTTGCAAGTTAAAGTTGAAACTGAAGAAAATTAAAACAATTGCACAAGAATAAATCCACCAGCAGCTCCTCAAGAGTTAGATGAAGTTTTTGGTTCCTCCGGAGAAAGATGAGACTTTCTGGTCCTGTAAAAATTTACAGTCTAAGAAACCCTATACAGGATTGTTATGAGTTGGAATCCACTCAAGTGCAGTGGGATTGGTTTTGGAATAGGTGTGAAGTGGTATTTTATTTTAGGTTTAGTTTGCATCTATGAGGATTAACGATAATTAACTACCTTTTATATGTTTAGTTTACATCTACATATCTTCTTTACTGAAGTGTCTGTCTAAATCTTTTGCACATTTTTTATTGGGCTCTCTGTTTTCCTATTATTCAGTTTTGAAATTTCATTATGTATTTCTTCTGTACATTTCTTCTCAGCAATAATCATCATTAATTGGAATACCCATCTTATATATCTTGTTTCTTCACTATCTCCTAAGACTTTTACCACCTCACTACTAGAATGTAATCTCCAAGAAAACAAGGGTTCTATATTTTTCAGTTATATTTTTCCTTTTCCTTTGCTGTGTTCAAAGAGCCTATAACTATGTCACACATACAGCTGGTATTCAGTAATTATTTGCAAGATGAATCAATAATGAATGACTGAATAAATAAAAGAATTGTTATTGCCATTGTCAAATGCCACTGAGTCGATTCCAACTCATAGGGATCCTGTATAGGGTTTCCGAGGAGCAAATGGTGAGCTTTGAACCGCTGACCTTGTAATTCAAACTGACCTAGCAGTCCAGCGCATTAACCCATAGCACCACAGCAGGACTCCAAATAAAAGAGTTCATGGTAGTTATTACTCTGTATCAGAATGATCTATTTGCTTATGTATTTTTCTCATTCGATTCTAAGCTCCTTGACAGTG
>NW_006408655.1:2700433-2703159 GCF_000296735.1 Chrysochloris asiatica
ACCTTCCTCCATGCCCTCTGGATCTAGGTTCCCTCTTGAAAGCTTGTAAGCCAGTCACTTCTTGCCTTTGTAGCCCCTCCATCCCCATTTTGGTATCCAATTTTCACACATGCATGAGGCAGTTGAAAATACCACAACTTGGGTCAGGTGCACCTTCGTCCTCAAACTGATATCCTTGCTCTTGAACACTTTAAAGAGGTATAGCAGAGTTGTCTAATGTTGCACATTGCATGATTTGGTGACTGCTGCTTCCATGAGTGTTGATTGTAGATCCGAGCAAAATGAAGTCTTTGACAGCTTCCATCTTTTCTCCATTTGCCATGATTTTATTTAGCTGTGGGGAGAATTTTTGTTTGCTTTGCATCTATATTGAAGGCTGAGGTCTTTCATTTACATCAGTAAATATTTTAAGTCCTCTTCACTTTCAATAAACTAGGTTGTATCATCTGCATATCACAGGTTGTTATTGAATCTTCCTCCAATCTTTATGTCACATTCTTCTTCATATAATCCAGCTTCTTGGATTATTTGGTCAGCATATAGATTGAATATGTATGGTGAAAGGATACAACCTTGGCACATACATTTCCTAATTTTAAACTATTCAGTATCCTCTTGTTCTATATACAGGTTTCCATGATCACAATAGTGTTCTATAATACACATTCTTTACAATTCTTTCCATAGCTTTTCATGATCCCAAAACTCGAAAGCCTTTGCATACTCTATAAAGCATAAGTAAACATGTGCTGGTAGAGTAGTGGTTACAAATCGGGCTACTAACCTCACAGTCAGCAGTTTGAAACTACCAGCTGTCCAGCTGTTCCACGGGAGAAAGATGAGGCTTTCTGCTCCCGTGAAGGTTTGCAGCCTCGGAAACCCTGTGCAGGGTCGCTAAGAGTCAGAACCAACTCCACGGCACATAACAACAACAAAATGTTTATGATATTTTCTGCTTTCAGCCAAGATACATCTGATGTCAACAATGATGTTTCTAGTTCCACATCCTCTTGTGAATTTAGCGTGAGTTTCTGGCAGCAGTTCCCTTTTGATGCACTTTTGCAGCTGTTTTTGAATTATCTTCTGTAAAATTTTATTTGCATTTGATATTGATATTATTATTAGATGATTTCCATATTCCATTGGCCACCTCTTTTTTGAATGGGCATAACTGTGCATCTCTTCCAATCAGATGGCCAAATAGCGGTCTTCCTAAATTCATGGCCTAGATTGAGTGAATGCTACATCAGTTTGTTAAGAGTTATCAATTTGTATTCCATCAATTTCTGGAATCTGTTTTTTGCCAGTGTATTCAGTACAGTTTGGACTTTATTCAGTACCATCAGTTCTTGATCATATGCTACCTCTTGAAATGTTTGACCATTGGTCTGAAATAAAAGGATGGTTAATGGCTGCACTCATAAAATGTGTATAAACATGAGCGACCTGTAGAGAATTCTCTCTCCAAAGTGTCTTCTTTGGTGTATCTCATAGGTAACTCTTACACACATGTGTAGAATAATGCAATTAATCATTTCTCCAATGCAATGATATCAATTTATAATTATTATTTAGTCATTTTTGAACTGATGTGTCTTTAAAAGGTTTTGCTATTTCTGTGTAGTTATATGAACATTTTTTTACTCCGTAGTACTTTTGCCAGTATTATTCTTGTTAAGGGCTATCAAGTTGATTCCAACTTACAATGACCCTGCGTAGGGTTTATGAAGAATGGGTGATGGTTTTTTACCACTAACCTCTTGACTAGCAGTCCAGTGCTTATCCTACAGTGCCATATCAGAATTCCAAATGCACACTTACCGCTATATATTATGTGTTAAATTCTTAATGAGTATTAACTATTGATGAAGACTAGATCGAAGTGGCTTCAACCTTATCATAACTTCAAACAGATAACCTTTTCAATGCATGGAAAAGCCTGAAATTCAAAGAAATATAATAGCAGAGAGCATGCCTTGCTAATAGAATGTATAATATTAATGCATTTGATGTTTGCATTAGCCTCTATTTAACCAAGTAAAATACATCTTCCGTGAACCTAAAGCAACGTATTAGAACACTCAATTAACTTTTCCTCTTCTTCATACAATTTTTAGTAGGGTCATGAAACCTAAACTCATTAAAAAAACCTATTATCATCAAGTTAATTCTAACTCATAGTGACCCTGTAGGACAGTGTAGAACTTCCTCACATAGTTTCCAAAGGTGTAATCTTAATGGTGTGGTACTGTGGGTTAATGCACCAGACTGCAAAGCCATTTGAACTGCAAGGTCAGTGGCTCAAGCTCACCAGCTGCTCCTCAAAAACCCTATACAGGGTCGCTATGGGTCGGAGTCGACTCAATGGCACTTAACAACAGCAACAACAATAACAACAATCTTAATGGAAATAGACTGCCTCATCTTTGTCCTGCAAAGCAGCTGGTGGATTGGAACTACCAACATTTTAGTTAGCTGCTCAGCATTTGACCATGGTGCCACCAGGGCTCCTGGTGGGAGTGGGGAGCTTAAAAGAAACAAGGAAGATCAATCTAGTGGGTTTCTAATTAATAGTATTGTAAAATATATATTGTGATAGAATTTAAAATCTGCTTATCAAACATATCCTATGATCATACAAGTTTAGATTTTGTGTGGTCTTAAATTAAAAACACATGTAACAGTGAGTAGCGCAAAGGTGTGTGACTGGGTTGTATTCTTTCACC